>NC_057863.1:572028616-572346949 GCF_019393635.1 Dromiciops gliroides | reverse complement strand
TTTGAATTAAGGCCAAAATAGAATCTGATAGAGTCATCGGATCTGTAGGCAAAAAAGTAGTGCAGGAAACTGGAATTAAGGTCCGAAGCCGGTCACACAGTCTGTCAATGGCATATAGGAAAGATTTTCAACATCTGCTGCAGGGAATTAATGAGGAAGTTCCTCACAGACTCCTAGACCTCAACATGAAGGAATACACTGGGTTCCAAGTTGCTTTGCTGAATAAGGTAATTGTTGTACATCATAGTACCACCTCAAATATGCTCCTTTGTTGTCGAATACAATAAACTCTCTGTTATCTGACCTTCTGCCTATCAAAACTTTGTTAGGGAAATAACGTATTCATAAATGTTGACCTGAGGCACTGCACACTTCTGAAATATTTTCTGAATTATCAAAGGTTAGCATCATTTGTGTTTGAAATAATTTATTCTGATTCTTTGAGAATTGATAATTCATATCTAGCATAGAGCTCCTCCATTAACCATAATTTTGTAAGATGTAGCAGTAGAAAGACCTTAAAAATGCCCTAAAGGCTTCTGACCAGTGGTCACCCGAATTCTACTCAAGCAGTTCCAGTGGTGGAAGTTTATTCCTTTAGACAACCCATTCCATTATTGTGTGACTGATTATTAGAAGGTTATTCCCCCTTTTTTTCCAGCTAAACTGGTTAAGTAAGAATATTGTGTTCTCTGACCATTTCACAGATAAGAGAGTTTACTGTATTTCTATTACATTGGTGAAAGTATTGATTTAAATTTTCCCTCTTAATACTTTAACCTTAGGATTTGAAGCCGCAGACCTTTAGAAATGCTTATGATATACCCAGACGAAATCTTTTGGATCACTTAACGAGGATGAGATCTAATCTTTTGAAGACAACCCGCAAATATCTTAAAGGTCAAGATGAAGGTTAGACTACTGATGAATTATTTGTATTTCCTTCGTGGTTCAGACAAATATGATGTCATTACTACCAAGCCTAAGTTAGGTTTTAGAATATTTTCCCTGATAAAGACTGGCACTCTGTGATGCTGTTGAAGTACCATTAATACCATAGAACATCAGTATTTATGGGAAGATCAAGTCATGGATCAAGGGGCATTTTCTCCTTTTTACTAAATAACATTTGTTGCTTGTTTCTAGAAAGTTGTGTTGATATAAGGTATAATGGAAGAAAAATGGATTTTCATAGTAGGATTTCTCATTGGACTTCAATCCATACCAGTGAATATTTATAGGACTCTGAAAACCTTGAGCAAAATTGCTTGTAATAGAAATTATTCCAACATATTTTACATTTTAAAGACTTTATTTCCATACTAATAATTTCAGATGGAATTTATTCTGATGATAGTTTGATAGCTGATTATATATGCAGTCTGATGAAATTAATTTAGCAGAATTTTCTTTTTTGGTTCTGTTTTGTTAGATCAAGTGCACAGTGTTCCTATAGCACAAATGGGGAATTACCAAGAGTACCTCAAACAGATTCCCTCTCCTCTTAGAGAACTTGACCCTGACCAGCCTCGAAGGCTACATACATTTGGGAACCCCTTCAAGCTAGACAAAAAGGTAACTTTTAAAGTCTTCCTTAATATGACTGGGAGTCATTTTAAAAAGTAAATTTAAGCATAATTTCAAAATAATTTCTGGAACATGAACAAAAGTTGGTAATTTTATTACAGAAGTTAAAACAGCAATAATGAAGCTATATAGTGATGCATACTTTAAAAGACAGGCAGAAGTTTGATTTGATTCACTTCATTCTTTTCCTTTTTAATAAAATGAACCAATGTTTAGTGTAGCAATCTGGACAAAATCTGACACTGAAGATCTTTTTGTTTACCAAAACAAAAAAACACCCACAGATCAGTATTGATTTCAGCATGAATGGAAAACTCCAGTTCTACCTCCTGTCTCCTCATACCCAATAACCTTTGCTTTCTAAAACAAAATAAGAAGCCATGTATGTTTCATGTATTTTTAGCATGAATTCTTTAATTAGGAGTTCTATATGTTTTCCCAGGAATAAATCCGTTTCAAAACCATTATAGTGACTTCTCTCCAATTTTTTTTTTAACTGTCATTTGGGAAATTTAAAAAATTTTATTTTGTATTCAGTCTCTTTAGTTGTTTCTCAATACCTTTTCATAAATTAAGCATAAAAATTCTATACCTTTCTGCCTTCCTCATTTCCTTAATATAGCATTTTATCCATATTGGAGTAATATTTTCTAACTCTTAGAGTATTGGCATGATTGAGAATTACTGGCATTCATTGTCTTAAACTAAAGTGAATGTAAAGGTATTTAGTTTTCCATTTTATCTTAGTTTGTTCATCTGAGGACTAAGTAAATGATTTTTTTTTTTGGATTGGATTATTGAATATGTAGTAAGTGGTCTTCCAGGTGTATAGTGTGTATTTTTAATTGGAACCTTGATTTTGCCAGATGTGCTCCATTATAAATTATGAGATAGTTTTGTTTACATGCTGTCTTCTCCATTAGACTGAGCTCCTTAAGGACAGGAACTGTCTTTTGCCTTTCTTTGTATCTCTAACACTTAGCACAGTGTTTGGCATAGAGTAGTTGCTTAGTAAGTCCTTGTTGACTGACTGACTGTTTAATTTTACTCATAGGGTATGATGATAGATGAAGCAGATGAATTTGTATCTGGACCTCAGAATAAACACAAACGACCTGGAGAACCAAATATGCAAGGGATCCCCAAAAGACGCCGTTGTATGTCTCCACTTCTGAGAGGAAGGCAGCAGAGTCCTCCTGTTGCAAATAATCATATTGGAGGAAAAGGGCCTCCTGTACCTACTGCACAAGCACAGCCAGATCTTATTAAGCCTGTTCCTCTTCACAAAAGTTTGTTACACTTTTTGATCCCTTTTTTCTACTTTATTTTTTGTCTTTTGATTCCTCTTTAGTTATCTCTTATTGTATATTATAGTGATTTGATTTGGAGTCAGATATTTCTAAAGATGACTTTACTTGTCAATGTGCATGTTAATTTTTTCCCCCCCATTTCCACAAGGATATAATTTAATGAGCACTTGGGTATTCAAACGTTATAATTGTAGCTCTATAGAATATGGCAATTTCTAAACCTATATACAAGAGAAAGTGAGTCTTGTAAGTAAAGACAGTGTGGTACAGTTTGAATTTGGGGATTTTAAATGATAAATTTGGGAATAAAAATAATAGCTACCATTTATATAACACTTTAAGGTTTGCAGTGCATATTATGTGGATTATTTCATTGTAGCTTTAGCTTTCAGGTAGGGTTTTGGGGGGGGCAATGGGGGTTAAGTGACTTGCCCAAGGTCACACAACTAGTAAGTGTCAAGTGTCTGAGGCCGCATTTGAACTCAGGAACTCCTGAATCCAGGGCCGGTGCTTTATCCACTGTGCCACCTAGCCGCCCCTCAGGTAGGGTTTTCAAGATGAGAAAACTGGAGCCCCAGAGAAGTGACATGACAGACCTGGACCCTCACTAAAATGTTCAGGAGGCAAGATTTAAACTCGAGTCCACTTGACTCCAGGTCCAGCATTTTATCCATTGGTTCACAGAACCAGACAGTGTATGTGATTGGCATGGATCCTTTTAAATCAGAATTAAAGGCATAAATTGTGAGATGGCAATGACCTCAAGAGTCCATTTCTTCCAAATCCTTTTTTTTATAGAGGAAGAATCTGAAGTTGAGAGAAGTCAAGGAATTTGCCTGAGTCAGGCAGGTAGTAAGAGCAGAGTTTGGGATTGACACTCTGGGACACTGAACCATCTCCCTTTCTAAGCCTCATAATATCACCTGTTATTTTCAAATCATAATGGCTGGTGAAGCCCAGTTGTTGTTCCTTAGCATGCCTGAGATAGGTTATGTGGGGAGAATGAGAGAGGCAAGGTGTGGTCCTTCTTGAGTGCAGCAGATGCCATGAATAAGCATGTTCCGCTAAGGCAAAATAATCAAAGGACTCCATATAAAAACTAATTATGAGCATGGGTTCATGACAGAAATTAGAAGCCACTGCCTCTTCATTCACTTGAAAGAAAACAAGAGCACCCATTCATTTGTAGTTGTACAGGAGTTAGTTTCATGTCTTACTTAGATAACATCTTTCTCATTTGGCCCTGTCTTTATCATCTCTTATATCTTTGTTTTTAGCTTCAGAAACCACTAATGAAATGGCAGTGGATGATGTGGTTGAGAATCATGTTGCAGACCAATTGTCATCAGACATTGCACCAAATGCCATGGATTCTGAGTTTTCAACATCCTCTTCTCCAGTCAGTTTACTGGAGCGACCAACCAATCACACAGAGGCTCTTGGCCACGATCATTTAGGAACTAATGACCTTACTGTGGGTGGATTTTTAGAAAATCATGAAGAACCAAGAGATAAAGAACAATGTGCTGAGGATAACATACCAGCATCTTCACTCAACAAAGGGAAAAAAATGATGCATTGCAGAAGCCATGAAGAGGTCAACATTGAATTAAAAGCACAAATAATGAAGGAAATTCGAAAGCCAGGAAGAAGTATGTGCTTAGTATAGTTATACCTCAGATTGGATTGTTTTATGTGGCCAAAGAGGAGTATCATCTACTAGTGATATAGACTTAAATTTCCCTCAGTATTGGACAACTTTTGAGTCAGTGCTTAATGACTTTCAGTGCTCTTTCAGTTCTGTTTTGACTGCATAGTCATCTCTCCAGGAGTTGAAATTCCTCTCCCAGTGTGCAGACATAACTAGCAGAACTGTGATTTTTGCACTGAACAAGCATTTATTGAGAGTTAACTTGTGCCTAGGATAGTGCTTATATGCTTGTCAGCTCTATTAGGGCCAACATCCTGTGTTACTTAATTTTTGTGTCTCCCATAGCACAGTGATACGCACACACATTTAATAAATGTCCATTGAAGTTGAATACCATAATTAAACATGAGCATAGGGATAGAGTTTGTGTAGGAGCTTAACAGCTATGTGTGAGAAAGGAAGGAGGCATTTATTATATGCCTGCTCTGTGCCAGGCACTGTGCTATTTGCTTTGTAGTTATTGTTTTATTTGATCCTCTTGACAACTGTGATAGGTGATACTATGATTCCCATTTTATAGTTGAGGAAACTGAGGCAAAGAGGTTAAATGACCTACTCAGGTTATAGTAAATGTCTGAGGCCAGATTTGAACTCAGGTCTTCTTGATTCAAGGCCCATTACTCTATCCAGTGCACCAAAATAAACATTTATTGAGCACCTGCTATTTGTAAAACTTTGGGAGGTACAAAAATGAAAACAATGTAATTCTTGCCCTCAAGAAATTTATAATGCCTACCATTTGAACCTTCCAAATCCTTATGCATAGAATTTGAAGTAGAATTTTAAAAATATGTTCTCTACCCCTCTCTCACACTCAGTTTTGCTTTAAATTTCTTTTTTTAATGATCAAGAAATGCTTGAGTAAAGAAATTTATTTACATCTTGTTTCAGCTGGTCTTATCTACAAAATTGATGGCTTTATACTTATTACTTTGATGTAGGAGCTGTCTCAAAATATTAATGTTGTATAAATTACTTTCTTGTTCACATTTATTTTCCTTAACCACACATGTTTGGTGTGCATTATGAATCATAAATCAAACTGTTAAAATTTTTATACAGGATTATCTTCATACTTTAGTGTGTCAGTATTTCTCTGTAGAACGAGTACTTACAAAAGATAATTTAGCAAATGGTTACCTACATGAAAACCTCTTATTTAAAATGCTGCTTTTCAT
This sequence comes from Dromiciops gliroides, assembly GCF_019393635.1. Lineage (NCBI taxonomy): Eukaryota > Metazoa > Chordata > Mammalia > Microbiotheria > Microbiotheriidae > Dromiciops > Dromiciops gliroides. The sequence continues at coordinate 572,341,163 of NC_057863.1, read as the reverse complement.
CTTTTTTTTTTCCCCAGAATATGAAAGAATCTTCACATTACTGAAGCATGTGCAAGGCAGTTTGCAAACAAGACTAATATTTTTGCAGAATGTCATTAAAGAAGCATCAAGGTATATAATCTTGGAACAACAAAACTGTCAAACATTATAAAATGACTGTCTAGCATGTAATCAATATACTATAGAGTATTTTGGCATGTGAGTGTACACCCTACACATAGACCCCCATATATACACACTTTAAAAAAAAAAATTAAAATCTCACCAGAGAAAACATTCAGACTCCTTGGAAACCATGGGATGGATATATAGATATATATATTTATTTATTTATTATTATATTTTATATATATATATTTATTTATATGTATGTATGTATATATAAAAGCAAACATGAAGAGTTTAGGCTGCCTCTTCTCTCCCAGTCTGTTGCTGTTATCTTTGTTTCTCCAGCCTTTGATTTTTCTTAGTCTTTATAGTTCTATCACCATACATGGTAGTGATTAGAAATAAGACATTGAATGGAATGTGTTTCTAGGTGTGAACCTCTCAAAATTAAGTGGAGTGAAGTGGTGCAGCTAAAATTCTGGCTGACCTACATACAAGTCCAAAATCAATGGTGAGAATAATCTAGATCAGGTGACTGTGATTCATATAGTTACACGAATTGAGACAAGTTTGTATTTTCAAGCTGAGAGGAACCTTAGTGATCATTTAGTTGAGTTTCCTCAATCATAAAAACTTTAGCTAAACTCATGGCAACCAGCATCTGTGCTGCCCAGACAATTGTTTTAGAGGGAGTAGAGCATCTCTTCTTTCTTGGAAGATAGTTTACTTATAGAGTCAGGGCCATAGGTCAGTTATGGCCATAGTACTGAACCTAGGAGTCCAAGACACCCAGGCTGTGGTCTTACTTTATTGCTGTGACCTTGGCCAAGTTTCTTCACTTTTTCCTCATCTAAAAACTGAAGGAGCTTGACTTGGAATCTACACTGGATTTGGAGCCAAGGTACCTCCATTCATATTCTGCCTCTGACACTCCCTGCTATCTTTGAGACCTTGGGCAAGTCATAGGTTCTTACTTGGCCTTACTTTTCCTCATCTGTAAAATTCCTTATAGTAGCTGTGACTCCAGGCTTGTAGATCATTTAAGTTGAAGATGATAATGGTTTGATTTGCATTTGTTGAAGTTTGATCTAATAATATTAACTCTGCCAGCTTTAGAACAAGGGTTTTTTTTGTACTAATGCTCAGTTTTCATCAATGTCCATGCTTTGCTTATGTTCACATTGAAGTATTCCAAGAAGATTGATGTTTCAGTAATTGTTTTGGGACCTACAACATGCCATATTTTTAGAAATAATGTGTAATTTTATATGGTTTTTATGAACTTAATATCCAGGTTTAGATGGCCATTTGGTCACTGCAAAATATGATGTCTTATCTTCACAGTTGTTTGTCAGATTTATTTATTTATTTATTTGTTTGTTTATTTTGGTGAGGCAATTGGGGTTAAGTGACTTGCCCAGGGTCACACAGTTAGTAATTGTCAAGTGTCTGAGGCTAGATTTGAACTCAGGTCCTCCTGACTCCAGAGTTGGTGCTCTATCCACTGTGCCACCTAGCTGGCCCCAGATTTATTTTTACACTCATGGCTCAGAAGTCCTAAAATAGGCCATTTTGAAAAACATTTTTTAATTGGAATGTCATACTCTTTATATGCTTTTTAATTAGTATTATTTCTTCCATACAGGTTTAAAAAGCGAATGCTAATCGAGCAATTGGAGGGCTTCTTGGAAGAAATCCATCGCAGATCCAATCAGATAAACCATATTAATAGCAATTAAAGAGAAACTAGAATGTGGCCACCTCTTTCCCTCCCTCCCCCCAAACACAAAGTAAAAAGATGACTGAAGGAGTACACTGCTGTGATCTTTGCATTCATTTTTGACAAGCACTGTTGGCTATTTGAAATACTAAAAGCAGCAAGTCTACAGATCCTGTTTCCATCATTTTACAGTGACCTTTCTTCATTTCGGTTTATTTTTGTAATGTGAAAAGTATCACTCAAGAACATTTTTATTTAACAAACTAAAACACAAAAAAATCCCATAGAGATTCTTGCTTGTCATTGACTCTTGCGTGTCAATTTCCCTCAGGTTCTATTTTCTTAATCCAACCTTCAAAATTGTCACCTCTGTTAAGGTTGAATTTTGCCAAAAAAGGAAAAAAAAGAAAAAAAGAAAAGAAAAAGACAAAAAAGAAAAAAGTTACTTTGTAATTTTTTGGGGAAAAAGCACATACATAAAAACAAGGTAATGTTTTGTATATACAGTTATTTTGGATATATTATTGTAAGTTGTACAAATGTATTTTGAAGAATATTTAAGAAAAGCACTTTTGTTATTCCATCAATAAATGCTCTATTTTAATCTTGTGTGTTTTAGGAAGTAGTCAAATTTAACATAATCCTTTTAAGGAAAATTCTTGATCTGCATAATTTTTAAGGCATCATCTTTTTAGTATTAGAAATATTGTACTCTTTGAAGTTTGTGTTTGTTAGAGTTCAACATAGGCTTATCAAAATCCTTGCAACATTTACATAATCTAATTATTTGATTAGGATATTGGCCTAAACAGATTTCCATTATTACTCCATCTCTAGATTACAGGAAAAACTAGACCTGTGGCACAAAAGCAGACATATGGTTAGGACCAGAGAGATGTAGTGCTGGAAAGAATGTCCAAAGGAATTCAAGGAATCAAAAGCTTGGAGCTTTAAGTACTAGCTCCCGTACTTCCCCTCTGAATTTGGCAATGACTGTTAACTAAACTGAGTATTAGAGGCTGGGAAGCAGGTATTGGGACACATCACATACCTTATGTTGGTTCAGCTATCTAGTCAGTCCTTTGACTTGAAGACTTGGAGGTTCCAAATGTTTGTTAGTCAAGAGCTTCAAAGATTAGTATAATCAAGAAAGGGATCTATTCTTCCTACCGGCCTATTACCTAAGCTTGAATGCTAGAGGAATTTAGAGAAATTTTAAGATTACTTTTCCAACTTTAAAGATCTTAATGACAAAGTGAAGGAGGGAACTTGATTTTCTGGGTCATAGTTTTGGCTCACACATTGGCTGTATTCAGTGCCTCACATGAAGTTATAGACTACTGATAACTAGCAGAAGTCAACAGTTGATGAATTAGCCTGATTCCCGAGGCCTTAGCATGACTTTGTGCACTGTTTTGAGCTCAGTCTTACTACTTCTAAAGACTCAAGTTTGGTGTCCACTAAAACTGTGGTTCACTGCTAATGGTACCCGTGTGTAATTAATAAACTGAAAGAAAAAGAGATATTGATGGTAAAAGAAAAATCAGTGCATGATATAACATGTTAATTCTTTTTATGAGTGTTTTCAGGTTCATATAAGTCACACACTTATACCCTAGAAGAACTCACGTGCAATAAAAGTATAGTCATAATTTTGTTGAGGAGAAAGCTCAATGCACAGAGGGAAGTTGAAGAAACCACGTTTGAGACCCATTATTCTAGGGGATTTGTAACTCTTCCAATACAGAGGACAGAACCTGTGAATAAAAACACATACTTAATATAGTGCTACTTAGTATCTTCTAGGCATTTAAAAACCTTTGTCCTATACAAAATGCCTATCAATAAAGTAGCATCTCATTCAGTAGCTTGAGAAGTTAGTCATTTAAAATCCTATTGCAAAGTGAAAACTAAGCATAGAGTAGTTGACTTGCTATTTAGGTCTCCATTATAAATGCAAAATGAGAGGTGGATAGACTAAGTGACATCTTTTAGTTAATATTCCTTCTAGATAGGATGATACCTAATCAGAATACCTGGGGAATGGATTCACTTCATTTTGGTATTCAATAACTGATCATCAAAACAGTTTTTCCCCCCATGTATTTAACATGTCAATTCTGCTTTTGTCTTATTTGTTGTAAGATCAGTGGGTCATCACGTTCAATTTAAACTAGACTAGCTAGCTCCCCAGGACTGGTCTCTAGCAAAAGAACCTCTTCTCTTTCCCAGTTCCCCTTGGCTTCCTTGTCATTTGCTTGCCTCTCAAGGTCAGTGCAACCAATGTGTTAGCCTGCTTCCAGTGCTCATACTGCTGTCTCAATACCCTTATGTTATGTCTCTCAGTGATATCAGGATAGACTTGAATAAATTCATTTATATTGTGTTCTCTCTTACAAGGCTGAAGATATTCCTACAGGGATATTTGCATTTTAACAAGCTGGAATCCTTTAAGCCAAAGGAGTGGATTCTTCATTGTGGCATTCTAATTGTTAGTGAAAGGAACAGTAAAGAAGTAATTTTGGCCCCTCAAATCAATTTGTAAGACTGGCCCCAAAGATTTTATTCTCAAGTTAAATTATCCTAACTCCTTAGTCCTTTTTGTTACATTTACTGTCATGCCCATTGCCTTCTTTTGGATTTCAGTTTTGACAGCCCTGATAAAAATGATCAGCTTAGTGTACTTCCATCCAGAATTTTGTTGTTGAGTGATTTTAATCTAAAACAATGTGGCCAGGGAAAATTCTCTACCACCTTCATTGTTTCCTTCATGAGAACCTGTAACTACTGATTTAGGGCACTAGCAAAGACCTTTATATTTAATTTTTAGAGGCCATTGTTAGGGCTGGAGGGAGAGTGAATAATAATTGAACCTAAAAGTGCTTCAGTGTGGATTCATAGTTAATTTTAGTTTTGAAATGACCATTTAAACTCTCAAGGGAAATTGTCTTTGATTAGACTTTTTACATTCACATGCCAACTCCTGACTAAGGCAATGATTCCAGCAGCTCATCAGACACTTGAAGCAACCATCTGTCCTTCCCCAGATCTCAAAATTTTGATGTCATTTTTCAAAGAGCTTACGTTTATCCAAAGGGAACCTCTGGCTTTGAACCCCCCTGATAGCCAGCTATGCTCTGGCTGTGACAATTCTGATCAATTTCTGCTCTGTTATATTTTGTTGTTTGAGAGAGAGGGCTCCAAATCACTTCAGCTTTATGTTCTTTGAGATGTACCATTTCTAACCGAGGGCTCATTAAATGCCTGCCGGTGAGGAGTTAGTTAATGGTCTTTCCTTTTCCTTCTACATTACCACCCCCACTCACTCCAAACCTGCCAAGTCAAAATGCTGTAAAGTGTATTTACGAATCTCTTCTTACAGAGGTTGTCTTCTGTTGAAGGATTAACTTCATCTATTTTATTAGAAAATATTCCTTTGACTTTCAGCCTGAGGCACAATACATAGTTAATAATTCTCAGATAAAATGCTGTCAACAGAATTTCCCTAGCAAATTTGTATAGTAAACATTTCCCCAAGGATACCTATTTTGTTGGGGGGGGGGTGTTAAACTCTTAGACATTATCATTTTCCTCTACTGATAAAAATCATGCTTAATGTTTAGTCCAGTTAGATCACCTTTGCCTGATTTATTAAAGTCTTAATTCCATTTTGTTCCTTTTTACTTGCCAATGCCAATCTTTGCTGAAAATACCTTTTCCTTCTTGGGATGTTAAAGATTGCCAAAGGAGGGAAAAAGCAAACAGTAAGCTATGCATGCAAAGAGAAACAAAACACTGTTCAATTTTGCCAAATCTGAGAGGTTCTACCTCTTATTTCTGACTTGCCAAGGCCTTATATTGTAAATTTGCCTGTGTAAAGCTATGTGGTGCCCAAAAGTGCTTAGGGGAAATATACTTGTTTCCTGTGCAATTTCAAGAGTGTGGAAAATGTAAGATGGGTGGTCCAGCTCTTTGGCTGAAAATCAGTATAGAAAATTCAGGAAAATAAATAAATAATGATCTTAAATGCACCTCATAAAGTGCCTTCCTTGGGTTAATACTTTTCTTTTCACGATGTTAGGGGTCCCCTTGAGTCAGTCAAGAATTGTTCTGGGGCACTCTAGTGGGCTAAAAGTAGCCTAATTTCCTAAGGTGTTCAACTTAGTATTGGGGAGTAACTGATGAACCAAGCAAATTTTCTTAATATACTTTCATACTTTTTTCATTATGAAAGCATAAGCAACAATCATCATGCCACAGAATTGTTTTGATCACACAGAAATTGTAAGGATTAGTGCCTAAAATAGTTTGTAATCACAGCCATTGAGCTAAAGGCCGGAGTTTACAAATCAGCGGAGGTAGCAGATTTTGTTGAGGTTCCTCAGAACCACAGGCACAGCACAGTCAAAGGCTCACAGTTGACTCATAAGAATGGATGTTTATGGCTTGTCTTTTTCATAAACTATAGATACCATTATCGTAATAATAATAATAATTATAATAAGTCTAACAGTAAAACAGGAGAGCCCTTGTTTAGATAGGAGAGCCCAGTCATTTGTGTAATTTGCTTCATCAATGCTGTCAAAGAAATGATTGAAATACCTGTATCGGATTCTCTCAGGAAAAAGATGAATGGTCTATCTGCCTTAAAAATTGGAGTCCTAGATCTTCTCAGTAACACTAGAGCTACAGAAAAGATTGGGGGAAAATATAGGAATTAATGTAATAATCTGTTCTTATGTTTTTATTGGAACTAGATGGAAGATAGGTTGATGGTCATCAAGGAATTCTACTTGCCCAGTATAGAAATCCTCTCTAATGTCTTGAATAGGTCTAAGCCGAAGCTGGAAATGTCCTATCAGGAAACTCACTGCCTCTCAGAGCATTCTAGGAGAAAGCCTATATTTTAATTAAATAAAACTTATCGTTGGCATTTTAAAAATAAGAGATACTCTAATGACATTAATTTCATGATATTTATGAAAATCGAAGTTAACATAGTAAGTCAGTATCACAAATGAGAAGAGAGCTAAGGTCTCATGGGATCTAGTAATATATTCCAAGTGGTAAATTCCTTTGTGCTGAAACTATATTTAAAATGGATCAGTACATAGCTATTCTTAGGTAGTAATAATTGTAAAGTTTTTTTTTTAAAGATGGCCCTATTTCTAACTTTATTTTCATTTTTGAAAACTCATTGCTGTAGCATTGAGTTGCATAGCAATTATCCCTTTGTATGGATAGCTAGCATTGACCACACTGATTTTAAATAAGTTTTAAGTTAAAAAAAGACATCACAGGGGGCAGCTAGGTGGCACAGTGGATAAAGCACTGTGGATTCAGGAGGACCTGAGTTCAAATCTGGTGTTAGACACTTAATACTAGCTGTGTGACCCTGGGCAAGTCACTTAACCCCGATTGCCTCACCAAAAAAACAAACAAAAAAAAGGCATCACACCTCAAACTTTGGTGTATTTAACATGAGTAGGTGTGCCACTATAAATTCTTACTTTTTTATGCCTTATGCAAGCATACCTGTTGTCCCAGATGCCTTGGTGCCATCTTCCAAAACTTCAATCCTGGCATTGTGGATTGCCTCAGAAACATAAAGGTCATCTTGACCTACTCCCCCCCAAAAGACAAAACTGTCTAAGTTTTGGTATAAGGGTTTTAATATTTGAAAAGGTATGAAATAATCCATTTGAAGTATCTGGTGCATATGTTCGCTTTGTGGGATTGTCATTAGAACACTGCTTTTTGAAAGGTGACCTCAGTTTTCAGCAAATGTCTACTGTTACTATTTGTGCTGAGGTTGGGATTTTATCTGATGAACTAAAAAGTATTTAGGGACACTGAAAAAAATGACCTCTTGCATTTCCCCCCAGCGATAGATCCACTGCATGGAGCAATTTATGTAATTTCAGTAAAAGATATTTAATGAGCATGATATAATTCAATTTAACACATTTATTAAGTACCAATTCTATGCAACTAGGCAAGATTCTAGGAGAGGAAATAGTGAGATTAGACATGGTCCCTTGTCTGCAGCTTAATTTAACATAGAACCATAATGCACACAGAAAACTAACAAATTCTAATAGCTCACATTTGTATAGCACTGAGATTTACCAAGGGCTTTTATCACAGTAACCCTAACAATGTTGAGTATCATATAAGTATATTTGAAGAGGTGATAAAATGTTATGTAAGGTCCAGAGGGATCGGTCAAGGTTTCATGGGAATGTTTTTCAGTTATCTTTCAGTGGCTGGACAGGAATTGGAAAATATTGTACCCTTGGTTTTAATTGAATTAATTACAAAATTTCAAGAAAACAACCTTTTGCTAAAAGCTTTGAATTTTAGCAATATTGGTGTTCCCCTAAACTGAATATCCATTCAGAATATTATGAATCCTTTGAGGGGAAAGCCCACATGAGTTGACACTGTAGGCTTCAAAATATAATCCATTAGTATACAAACATCAAATTAAGATGTTATGTGTCAGGGAATGGACTATATTATCTACAAAATCTAGGACCTGCTTGTGTAAGAAGACAATGTGCGGAAGGGCTGTGCAGAGTCATGAGCCTCCACTCTCTGGAGCCATCTGGGTTCAGTGGCAAGATTTAGATTAGGATGGACTGGAGATGGCCCCCAATGCAGCAGAAGGAGGCCTTTTCAGCTAGAGTGTGATAGAGGCAGGGGAGAGGAACCTGAGTTAGTGGAGGAAGACTTTCATGGTAAAGAAGGGAATACCCGAGCTAAGCTTTGAAGAAAGCCAGGATTCTGAAAGCCATTCATTGGTGGAGAGATTTTCAGTTAGGAGATGGCCTATCTATGTAAACACTCTATTAATTCAGAAACAGTTAGTATAGTTTTGCAGGAAAGTAAAAATGTTGGGAGGGGAATGGATGTGAAACAAGACTGAAAAGATAACGTAGGAAGTTTTATTTCATCTTACAGACAATAGGGTACTCGATCACAGGAGTCATGTAGTCAGACTCATGCATCAGGGATATTATTTTGGCAGCTGTGTGGAGGATTGGATTAGAGAGGGCTTTCTTTTCTCTTGAGTTTTCATGAGATTGCTCTCAGTTCTACCTGCTTTACTGCTCCTTAATCTCCTTTGCTGGAATTTCATCCATGTCATGCCTATTAACTGTGGATATCCCCCTAAGGCTCTGTCCTGGGCCCTCTTCCCGTTTCTCTCGCTCTACTATCTCACTTAGTGATCTCATTAGTTCCCATGTGTTCAATTATCATCTCTATGCAGATGACTCCCAAACCACCCCTGCTCTCCTGAGCTCCAGCCTTGCATAACTAACATTATTGGACATTTGAATCCTATAGGCATGATGTCCTATAGGCATCTCAAACTTGGTGTCTAAAACAGCTCATCTCTCCTCTTTCCCCTATTCATCCTTCTTCCAAACTTGCCTATTACTGTTTTTTGGGTGGGACAATGAGGGTTAAGTGGCTTGCCCAGGGTCACAACGGCTAGTCAGTGTCAAGTGTCTGAAGCTGAATTTGAACTCAGGTCCTTCTGAATCCAGGGTGCTTCATCTACTGCCCACCTAGCTGCCCTGGCCTATTGTTAAAGGCACCAAGGTGCTGTCTTTTACTCACCCTCTTATACCATCAGTTAATCAGTTTTATTATTACTATAGTCACAGCATCTATGCTATGTCCCCTTCCTTAGCTGTGTAAGTACATAGCTACCCCATAATTCAGGTGTTTATCACTTCTCTCCCAAACTTTAGCTGAAAGTCTCATCCCACTCCAGTCCATCATCCACATAGCTCACAAGATGATTTTCCTAAAGTGGGAATCTAACAATGTCACTCCTATTCAGGAAGCTACGGTAGCTTCAGACTCAAAGCTCTTTGTTTAGCATTTTAAGTTCTTCACAACCTGGCACCTTTCTACCTTTGCATTTAATTCCCCATCACAACTGTATTCCAGGCACACAGTCCTAATTGCTGTTCCTTATACATGATATCCCCTTTTGTGCCTTGCCCTGGCTGTCCTCCATGTATATCTCACTTTCAGCTCCTTCAAAGACTCAAATGCTAAATTCTGCACGAGATTTTTCCTAGGTCATTCCCCATCACACCCAAATTTCCAGAGCCATTTCTTTTCTTTTTTTTTTAAGTGAGGCAATTGGGGTTAAGTTACTTGCCAAGGTTATACAGCTAGTAAGTGTAAAGGTCTGGGTCGGATTTTGAACTCAGGTTCTCCTGACTCCAGGGCTGGTGCTTTATCCCACTGCGCCACCTAGCTGCCCCCTAGAGCATTTCTTTAATACGGTAACTTTTCATCTACTCTGTGTATATCGTATTTACCTAATTATTTACACATCTCAAACCAGAATGCAGGCTCCTTTAGGGCAGGGACTGTTTTTTGCCTTTTTATCTCTACTCTTTACCAAGAAACCTCGCACAGAGCTTAATAAATGCTTGTTGTTAGGTAAGCTGATTAAGAGAATCCAGAAGCGTGGAAAAGAGGAGGCTATTAACCTAGTCCAAGCAATGAGATAAGGGTCTGAACTAAGTATGATGATTTGGAATTTAGAGAAGGGGAACAGGTGTGAGATGTGAAGGTAGAATCAACAGGACTAGAACAGATTGGATGGAGGTGGAGTGAAACGGATAGAATTAAGTATCGAGGAAGCATGAAAGGCAAGACAGGCATGGGAGGTTTCAAGGTCAAAGGACAGATTTGTTGGGAATTTGTTCACAAAGTTACTGAATTCTGTGATCCTCTCTCCCAAATAGATAAGGGAAACTTAGTAAAAGTAGAAATGTACTCCTAAAGGGCTGGTTGGTTTTTTGTTTGTTTATTTTAAGAGGGGAGTGTGTAATATACAATAAGGCTATTTATGGAGCTATATTAGATTTTAATTTTAGCAACAATGTTGGGCTAAATGTTGAAGCAAAGTAGCAAGCCGTCTTCTCCATCCTTAAGGGTCATTTTGAATCTGACAAAAAGTCCATAGGGTGTGAGTCTGGAATGAAGTGAATTCTAAACCAGAACAACCTAGTCGAGAGGCTAGCTCTAGTACTGTTACTTTTAGTCCAAAAGCTGTGTTTTTTTAAGTCTCTTGGCAGTCTAGGAGCTAAGTATGAGTTTGGATTTAATGTAGGCCTATATTAAAACAGACTGGAATACCATGTTGATCTCACAACTGATCTTGATCTACCAGAAGTGTCCTAGGGAGAGACTCTTTTACCCTTGGGAATGTGCTGAAATGGAAATATCTGAGGGTAGAATCAAAGTCTCCCCCCCCACACACACACACACCTCCAAAGTTAGCTCTTTGGGGATTTTATTATTTTTTCCAGTTCATACCTAAAATGAAATAAAACATTAATGATTTAGCTAAGTAGCTGTCCACAGACTTTAAGGTAATTTGTGGAATTTCAAGTGACATAGAATATTAGGAAACCACTAAAATGTAATTTTAGCTACTCAAATGCGCTCTTAATAAAGAGAACCTGGCACCGATAAGGTAAACCAAGGTATTCCGCAAATTATTTGGCTTTCGTTTGCATTAAGATGATAGATTTTGGGGCGGCTAGGTGTCGCAGTGGATAGAGCACCAGCCCTGGATTCAGGAGTTCCTGAGTTCAAATCCAGCCTCAGACACTTGACACTTACTAGCTGTGTGACCTTGGGCAAGTCACTTAAGCCCCATTGCCCCGCCCAAAAAAAAAAAAAAAGATGATTTTGAGTTGCTTAATGCTAAGGCATTTCTATACCATCCAATCACTTTGCTTTATAGATGAGGAAACTGAGGACCAATGAAGTGACTTGCCCAAAGGCAAAAGGTATTAAGTGCCAGGTTCAAGATTTGAACCCATTATGTGGTTTGGGGGAAGAGAGCAGTTTTCTTTAGTTAGGTTTTTCTTTGGGTAATATTTAAATTCTTACATATTTCTTGTTCATGGCAGGAGGAGGCACAGAAGCAGTAGGGTGAACAATTTTTAAAAAGCCTAGAATTTAAAATATATTACATATAAGCCATGTAGTAGATACATAGGTATTTGAGAGAGGACTCTTATCTCCTATAAGGAATGTATTTAATATTTAATAGCACCAGGAAAATTCAGTTTAGAAACAAAGGAAAAGAAGTTTGGAGTGTTTGATGTGAAATGGAATATTAATAGACAAATTAGAGTACTTTATTTTTCAATCAGTCCTAACCGGGCAATGCAAGGGTACAAATTGATATCTGATTGATAACATATAGAACAGAAGCCTTCATTATCTTCCGTCAATTTCAAACTCAGAAATAGGACCACATCATAAATATTATGTATTATTGTATTTTTATTTATTCTGTTAAACATTTCCCAATTACATTTTAATCGGGTTCCCATAGCATTTGGGAATTTTGTAGGCGACTTGTGGCTGTGGGTCTTGAGTCTGACACCTCTATATTATATAATGGCTCCCAAAAGTCATTCTTTCAGATTTGTGTTTACTTAAGAGAAATCCAGCTCCCAAATAACTTGTTCCCAAGTTATTTTGTATTTGAAATAATCCTTTACTTTTCCTTAAACTGAAGATTTCTATGATTTATTTTACCAATGAGTCTCTTACAATGCAGAACTTTGAGGGAAGAGAGGTATGGGATTACCATGAGTGAATAATAAACAATGTGAGCATAGCCATGACTTGGAGTTGGGAGAGAACTGAGACTATCTAGTTGAGATTATTTATTAACAAAACCCCCATTTTTCAACATGTGGGGCCTAGAACTGAGTTCAGTACTTTCAGAAGTGGTCCAAACCAAGACACAGAAAAATAGGACTGTTAGCTCTATGGTTTTGGATACTCATCCTTTTGATACAACATAAAATTATATTAGGGTTTTTTCAGCTGTCATATTGCATTAAGGACTGAGATTGAGCTTGTAGTCTACTAATATATTTTTTTTTTCTTCTTTAAAATGAACAGCCGTCAACATATGCCTCCTTCACTTGTATTTAGGCAGTTGGTTTTTAAAAATCTTCATCCCTATCAAATTTCAATTGATTTGATTTGGCCTAAGGTTTTAGTATGTCAAAATCTCTTTGAATCCTGGTTCTTTCATCGTGTGGTAGCTGTCCCACCTTTGTGCATCATCTGAAAATTTGATTAGCATGCTATGCATCCCTTTATCTGAGTCACTAATAAAACTGTTAAAAACATGGACCCAAGCGCACTCCCTTGGAGCTATCCTTCCAAGTTGATACCAAACTGGTAATGATTAACTTTTTGGTTCAATCATTCAATCAGTTCTAAATCTACCTAATTGTACTATTATGTAGCTCACATCTTTTCGTGTCTTCCTCCAGTACAGTATGAAACACTTTATCAAATGCTTTGATAAAATATGGGTGATAACTATAGCATTCCCCTATTCCAAGATAAAAACCCTATAAGGTTAGCCTAACATGATGTATTTTTGGTAAAGCCATACTAGCTTTTTGTGTAACAACTTCCTTTTCTAGATATCATAAACCATCTATTTAGTAATATGTTCTAGAATTTTCCCCGGAAATAAAATCAAGCTCACAGGCCTATAGGTTGTAGTTTTTTGAAAACTGGGAAAAAACATGCCCTTTTCCAGTTCCACAGGTACATTTCATGTTCTCCATGGTCTTTCAGATATCACTTACAGTGGCTCAACAGTCACATCTACCAATTCTTTTTTTTTTTTTTTTTAGTGAGGCAGTTGGGGTTAAGTGACTTGCCCAAGGTCACACAGCTAGGAAGTGTTAAGTGTCTGAGGCCGGATTTGAATTCAGGTACTCCTGACTCCAGGGCTGGTGCTCTATCCACTGCGCCACCTAGCTGCCCCCTACCAATTCTTTTAATATTCTAGGTAGCAGTTCATCTGGAACAGTTCTAGAACTCTTCAGGGGTGGTATGTACTCCATAGGGGTAGCTATGTGGTACAGTGGATAGAGTGCTGGGCCTGGAGTCAGGGGGACCTGAGTTTAAATCTGGTCTCAGATACTTTAGTAGCTGTGTGACCCTGGGCAAGTCACTTAACCCTGTTTGCCTCAGTTTCCCCATCTATAAAATGAGCTGGAGAAAGAAATGACAAACCACTGGAGTATCTTTGCCACAAACACCCACATGGGGTCACAAAGAGTCAAACTGAAAATGAGTAGTTCTCTATTACTATTGGCATCTTTTTTTTTTTTTTTTTTGTGAGGCAATTGGGGTTAAGCGACTTGCCCAGGGTCACACAGCTAGTTAGTATTAAGTGTCTGAGGCCGGATTTGAACTCAGGTACTCCTGAATCCAGGGCCAGTGCTCTATCCACTGCTCCATCTAGCTGCCCCTATTGGCATCTTTTTTTAAAAAGTAAAGTAAATGTAATGTAAAATTTAAAAAATGGCTCTACCCAAATATGGTCCATTAGGCTGGATCACTGTCTTTTTCTCTGACCATGTTTATGCCAACTCAGGTATACCCAATTGCATCAACCTTTCCTGTCATCTAACTTTTTTACTTCCTGTTACATATTTTTGTTTTGTCCTGTCCTATTCCAAGATCATTCTTCCTGGCAGAGTAAATAGAACTTTTCAACAGTTATCAGTTGACAATATCCCATTCTCCCCATACACTAGTCTTATTCTTTCTTTGATCCTCTTCCCAACCCCACCAAGTAGCATAAAAACAAAAGAAAAAAACCCATGTTTTTGTTCCTCTAACCTCAACAATCTCAACACACTGAGCTTTAGTAGTTCTGACACCATTCTTACAGAATTATGTTCCAAGATTGTATTCATTAGGGGCAGCTAGTTGGCACAATGGATAGACCTCCAGGCCTGGAGTCAGGAAAACCCGAGTTCTAATCTAGCCTCAGATACTTACTAGCTGTGTGATCCTGAGCAAATCATCTGATCTTTATTTGCCTCAGTCTCCTCATGTAAAATGGGGGTGATAAGAGCACCTACCTCCCAGAGTTCTTGTGAGGATCAGAAGAAATAATTTTAAAGCACTTAGCACTGTTCCTGACACACAGTAAGCACTATATGAATGTTAGTTATTATCTGTTCTTATCATCATCACCTACCCTTGATTCTATTGTCTGTATATTAAAAAATGTAAGTTCATGGGTGTGTTCCCTGTGCAGCCACTTTGTGTTCTCTGAGCAACTTCCTTTTTTCCTCCTTACTGAAATTATTTCTCTTTGCTTCAGTCAACAGGCTTTCCTTAAATTCCAGGCACTGTGCTAAGTGCCTGGGATACAAAGAAGGGCAAAAGACAAGTCCCTGCTCTTAGGTAGCTCACTGTCTAATGGGGGAGACAAACAACTAGGTGTAAACAAAGTATATGTAAGATAAATTGGAGATAATCTCATAAGGGACTATTATAGAAGACTGGAAAAGGTATCCTGCAAAAAGTGACACTTTTAGCTGAGACTTGAAGGAGGGAGAGAATTCTGGGCCTGGGAGTCAGCCAGTGAAAAGACTGGGAGCCAGGAGGTGGAGTGTTGTCTTTAAGGAGTCCAGTATCCCTGGATGGTGGAGTATTGGGGGCAAGGGGGGGAGGTAAGAAGGTGTAAGAAGACTGGAGAAGTGAGATGGGGATAGGTTATAATTAGCATTGGATGCCAGAGGATTTTATATTTGACCCTGGAGACGACAGGAGACCTCTGCAATGTATTAAATGGGGGCAGGGAGGGGGTAAGTGGTCAGATCTGCATTTTAGGAAGATCAATTTGACAAGTGACTAGAGGATGCCCTGGAGTGGAGAACAACTGGAGGGAGATCAAACTTTTGCAGGACTCCAGGTGCGAGGTGATGAGAGCCTGAACCAGAGAGGTAGCAGTGTCAGAAGAGAGCCGGGCATAGACAAGAGATATTACAAAAGCAGAATCAGAACTTAACAACAGACTGGATATGGGGAAGGAGTGGAAGATGAGAGTGGAAATGAGGATGACACCAAGTTTGTGAGCCTAGGAGGATGGGGGTGTACTTGATGGTAACAGGGAAGATTGGAAGGGTGGAAGGTTTAAGTGGAAGGAGTAGTACAATTTTGGACCTGCTGGGTTTATGATGTCTATAGGACATCCAGTTCAAGATGTCCAATAGACAGTTGGAAATGTGAATCTGGAGACTGAAAGAAGAGTCAGGGTTAAGAATCACCCGTATAGAGATGATAATTTAATCCATATTATCTTTTGATCAAGTGAAATAGTACAAAGAGAGAAGAGGAGAAGGTTCAGTACAGAACCCTAGGGGACATCTATCATTAGATAACATCACCTGGCCAAAGATCTAACAAAGGAAACTAAGAAGGAAAGAAAGGTCAGATAGGAGAAAAACCAGGAATAGAGGAGTGTCATGGAAGCTTAGAGAGAAGACAGTATCACGGAGAAGGTGATAAATAGTGTCAAAGGCTACAGAGGTCAAGAAGTATGAGGTTTGAGAAATAGGCATTAGATTTGGCAGATCATTGGTAACTTTGGAGAGAGCAGTTTCAATTGAATAATTGTCAGTCAGAAGGCAGACTACAGAGAGAAGAAAGGAAGGGGAGACAGTGGTTGTAGATGTCCTCAAAGAATTAAGCCATGAAAGAAAGGAGATATCAGATAGCTAGTGGGGATGGTTGAGCCCAGTTGTTTTTGTTTTTGTTTTTTGTTTTTCAAGATAAGAGAGACACGGAGATGTTTGCATGCAGTCAGGAAGCAGCCAGGAGATAGGAAAAGACTGAAAGTAAGTGAGAGAGTGGGGATGATAGAGGCGGAAATCTACAGGGGATAGGATGGAGTGAGATCCCTTGTGCCTCTTCATTTGAGAGTGATAAAGGACATAGTTGCAGAAAGCAGCTGAGTAACATTAGATGAGGAGGCAGGGAGAAGAGGGCAATCTTGGCAAATGGCCTCATTTTTTTTTTTAATCACAGGGCAATTGGGGTTAAGTGACTTGCCCAAGGTCACACAGCTAGTAAGTGTCAAGTGTCTGAGGCTGAATTTGAACTCAGGTCCTCCTGAATCCAGGGCCAGTGCTCTATCCACTGCGCCACCTAGCTGCCCCTCATTTTTTTTTTCAGTGAAATATGAGTAAGTTCTCAGCTGAGAGACTGAAGGAGGGGAAAATTACAAAAGGTTTGAGGAGAGATGAGAAGATTTGGAAAAGCTGCTGTGGCAGTTAGGTGTAAAAGGATTGCCTTGTTGCAGTGAGGGCTCGGTTGAGATTATGTAACATAAATCTATAGTGGAACTAGTTGGCACCATTTGCTCATCAACACATGAATAGGAGCAAAGGCAGGGGATGGTGGGAATGATGCTTGGCAAAGCAAGGACGTGATAGGATAAGGGGACAAGGGACTTGAAGAGTAGAGATCATAAAACTCAACTGGCTTATCAAAGCGTCAAGATGGGGAAGAGAACAGAATGTAGCCAGTGCTGGGGTTATGACCTGGGAAAGAACTGAGGGGTCAAGGGATCAAAGGTCACAGGATGAGGACAGGGTTTAGGGTTGCAAGGGAGAGATAGAATGACAATAGATTGTGATCGGGTAGATATGGAAGTGGGGCATTTATGGGTGATGGCAAGATTAAGGGTTTAGCCATTTTTGTAAGTAGCTGAGGTGGGGTGGAGGCGTAGGTCACAAGAAATGACTAAGTTGTGTTTTCAGAACTTTCAGAGCTTCCCACACCTCCTGAGCTAACATCCTGTAGAACTTTAAGCACATGGAACTTCCACCTATCTTTTCTCTTAACCCTTTGAAATCTACTCTCCCCAAATCTAGGCTATAGGTCAGATTGTTTCTAGCTTTCTTCTCTACCACACGTTCTAAGATTATGTTCTCACTTCCTCCCAAGGTCCTCATCATTTCCACCCTAGCAAGAAGTTCCTCCTTATGGTTGAGAATCAGGTCCAGAATAGAATTCCTCCTTCTCGGTTCCTTCAATTTTGGAAGGATAACATTTTCATTAAGGCAACGCAAGAAATGATTAACTGCTCTGCTTTCAGCAGAGGAAGAGGGATCTAGCAGCTGTCTAGATAACAGAAGTCCTCCATCACTACTGAAACATGCCTCTGTACCAGATTTTCCATCTATTTCCCAAACTCATCAATTTCTTCTTTCTGTCCCAGTGGTCTGAATGATATTTAAATGATGATACTGCTTCTATTTCTCTTTCTGACGGTCTTCATATCATCTTACCATTGGTTCCTGGATTTCGTCCAATGAGCTTATCTCCTTAAAATACAATGCTATGGGGCAGCTAGGTGGCACAATGGATAGAGCACCGGCCCTGGAATCAGGAGTACCTGAGTTCAAATCTGCCTGAGACACTTAACACTTACTAGCTGTGTGACCCTGGGCAAGTCACTTAACCCCAATTGCCTCACTAAAAAAATAAAATAAAATAAAATGCTACCTCATGCCCCCTACCTCTTTTAACTGCACTGCTCCTTTTTGAATAAGGTCTATTGTTCCAGAGTCATAGTATGGGCATGAGTCTTCTTACTAAGCCTCAGTGAACCTATCTCTTTTTTTCTTTTTTTTTTTTTTAAGTGAGGCAATTGGGGTTAAGTGACTTGCCCAGGATCACACAGCTAGGAAGTGTCAAGTGTCTGAGGCCAGATTTGAACCCAGGTACTCCTGACTCCAGGGCCGGTGCTCTATCCACTGCGCCATCTAGCTGCCCCAACATATCTCTTTCTAATCAAGTTCTTCTCATTCTCTCCTGTTTTTCTTTCTCCACAGGTCCTTCACCTTCTTTTGTTCTTTCTCCTTAAAGGGTCTTTTTGCTTAAATTTCTTTTTTCTCCTTGAATTCTTCAGTACTTGGCACAATACCTACCACATAGTAGGTGTTTAATCAATGTTTATCAATGTATTGATTGTTGCTCTGATGGCTCAGTTCCTTTTCCTGCTTTAGCTCTAGCCACTTTTAGTTTCTCAACTCTTCCCCAAATCAGTCTCTAGCCTTGGCTACAGTTTAGAAGACTTCTAATCACCTTTGCATTTCCTTCCCCACTTACCTCAAGCCCTTTCTTGCTCTTGCTCCTGCCTCTAGTTCCTCTGCTACTTTTTCCCATCGAAGGCAGACATGATTTTTTTTTTTTAATTTTTGGTTGGGCAATGAGGGTTAAGTGACTTGCCCAGGGTCACACAGCTTGTAAGTGTCAAGTGTCTGAGGCCGGATTTGAACTCAGGTCCTCCTGACTCCAAGGCCAGTGCTCTATCCACTGCGCCACCTAGCTGCCTCCGGCAGACATGATTTAAAAAAAAAAATCTCTAAATAACCACAGATGAAAAGTCAACCACACTGATGTAAGTTCACTTTTTGGACAAAGCCAATCAGAATAACTTTAGCTTTTGTGGTTCTTCTCTGTTGAACAGGAGGGACCACAAAGGTTCTGTACTTGAAGGTATGACAAGATAATCTACTTACGAATAATTCCTCCTACATCCTCTTCATTGAAAACCTTCCTTGCCAGCTAAATTCATGTTTAAAATGAGGATTGCTTGATTTACTATGGATTTATATTATCCCTTGCTCTCCTTGTTATCTTAGATAGCAGAAGTAATACTACCCGGCACCTCTGTTGTTAGTTACTATGTTATTTTTTACCCAGCTTCTTGGTATCTACCTACAGGAAGTTGTTCATCTCACTATCTCATCCTTCTATTATTCCTATAAGTGCTAGTGACTAGGCAGTAGTTAAGGGAGTCAGTTGAATGAGGAAGTGTCAAATTAAGACCTACACAGACTCAAAATTCTGCCCCCAGATCTGGTTTCTGTTTTCTAGCACTGGGGTCTTGGTTAGTCTTCAAGAGTTTATTAATCACACCATGTATCAGGCACTTTGCTAAGCATTTGAGGGAGAAAGAAGGACAAAAAGGACAGTGCTTACCCTCAAGAAGCTTCTATTCTCCTGTGGAAGTCAGCATTCAAAACACTGTACAGACAGGCTTTATGCTGTGCAAATGGAAAGTGATCTCAGAGGGAAGGCACTAGCTGGAGAAGGAATCTGGGAAAGACCTTTTGCAGAAGGTAGGATTTGAGCCCAGTCTTGAAAGAAGTCAAGTAGATGGAGGTGTAGAGGGAGAACATTCCAGTTATGGGATACAGACAGTGATAATGCACAAGAGTTGAGCAATGGAGTGTCATGGGTGTTGGATTGTAGAGTCAATGGTGGAGAATAAAGCATAAGAAGAATGGAAAGGCAGGAAGGAGCAGGTTGTGAAAGGCTTTAAATACCAAACAGAAGATTTTAAAATTTCATCCCAGAGTTAATAAGGAGCCATGAGAGTTTATTGAGTTGGGCAGGGTCCAGGGGAGGAACTAATATGGTCAGACCTACATTTTAAGAAAATCATTTTGACAACTGAGTAGAGAGAATTATTGGAGGAGAGGAAGAAGACCTAAGACAATCACTCCATTTCCTCCTAACTCTGGTGAATGTTGGTATTCAGATAGAAATTTAAAATAACATTGCATAAGAAACAGATTCCGAGTTGAGAAGAGGCACTTTAAGATAATTTTACAGGTTCTTTTCAAGAATCCAGTTGTCCTTGCTACCACATTTGTTCTCCATCATGTTCTGAATACACACACACACACACACACACACACACACAGTCTCAGGTTATGCTATTGGACTCTGTCACATACCTTGGATATCATCTTTTCACATGGAGAGGCTGGGAACCTGCCTCTGGGATAGTCATGATAACTTACAAAGAAAGTGCCTTGAATAGACTTCAGATCATTCAGACACATTCTCTGACTGGTCAGGTGGACTAATTAATTACCTGTTGAAGAAGAGGTTCTTTGATGGATCCTAGAGGTATTCAAAAAGGTCTATCTGCTAACCTACCTTTTGTTTACCTCGTTTGGTGACTCCTTTCCTAGCAGCCAGTGAAACAAGGCTGCATGGGGTGGGGGAAGTGATAGAGCCTTCTCCCTTCTGTGGCCTTGGGGCCCTATGAAAGTGCTTTGGTCTTTGACCTCTGCATTTGTTTTTGTTTTTTTTCTTTTAGGAGAAGGAGAGTGGAGCTTCTGACCATGTGAGTTTAAAAGGTCAGGAAAGGGCTCTGGCATCCAGAGTCTGGGGTCCAGGGCCAGTGCAACAAGGATGCCCCAAGAAGCAAGGAGTGCCCTTTGAGAGCCCAGCCCAGTGGTAGCTGAGACAAGAACTCTTCGAGCAGAGATGCCACTTTTGGATGTGAACTCTGACACGGACTGATATTATGTAGGAACTGGACTAGGTTTTGAGTCCACTTCCCCTCAGACACCAAGGTGGTGTGGGAAGAGGATGCCCCTGAGGTATTGGGGGAAATGTCTGTATGTTTGTTCTTGCTCTATCTATAAGGTATATATCCATTTGTAAAAGCTGATCAATGTAGAATGGTTCAATGGAACTAGGGTGCTAATCACTGGCTCCTAAGAAAGGGGGAGAATGGGAAGGTGACACAGCTGGTGGGATTTTAAGCTAGTGTCAATAAAGAAAGAGGCACCCCTGCAAACCCCTCAGAGTACCCTAGCTCCCTGAGGAAGAGATGTAACCAGTCTGGCTTTGGGAGAGGAAGCTTTAACATATTTGGTACAGTTAGAACCATGATAAAGAGTCCATTTCTCAGTCCCTGTTTTCACTGAATCATGCACTTGAGGGAATCTTTCTCTTGTCTTTTTTAACATTACATGTTATTTTTTTCATCAATAAGCATCTTTCCTCTCTTCTTCCCACCTACTACCTTCCTTTCTATTAAAAAAAAGCCAACTTCTGTAACAAAAACCACATAGTCAAACACAAATACATACCCACCATTCACTATGTCCCAAAAACGCATGTCACAACTCCTCATATTCAGTCCATCACCCCCTTACTCTTTGAAGAGGGGCAGTATTCTAAATCATTGGACTTCTGGAATCATGGTTGATCATTGCATGGATCAGAGCTCTTATCTTTCAAAAATGTTTATTTTTATGATGTTATAGTATAAATTGCTTTTCTGCATCATTTCAAAGTGATGTTCAAGTGATACCAACTTTCCCGACCCTTTGCTTGTTTGTATAGATGTCTAGTCCTATCCCAACCTGATAATGTGAAATATAAATCCTTCCCTTCCTTTACTTTTCTTCCCTAAGGTATCTTTTTCCCCTTTCCCTTTGATTTCTCCCTTTAAGATAATGAAACAACAAAAATCACTCCCAGGCTTTTCATCTTATTTGACTCCCTCTATACGATATACTTCATGGTTCTTAGATAATGCTGTATCATCTCCTCCTTACTCATTAAAAATTCAAACACTTTATCTTTACAAAGTCCTTTTATAATCTACTTGCTGGTATTTTACCTTGTTTATGTTTCTCTTTATTCCCATGTTTTCTCTTTCAAAATTCTATTAAGTTCTGGTCTTTTCATCAGAATGCTTTAGAAGTTCTCTATTTCATTAAAACTCTATTTTTAGCCCTGTGTTGTTTTTTTGTTTGTTTGTTTGTTTGTTTTTTAGTGAGGCAATTGGGGTAAAGTGACTTGCCCAGGGTCACACAGCTAGTACGTATCAAGTGTCTGAAGCTGGATTTGAACTCAGGTCCTCCTGAATCCAGGGCTGGTGCTCTGTCCACTGTGCCACCTAGCTGCCCCGTTATACTTGGTTTTGGATAGTAAATGAGTCTTGGTTCTTAAGTGTCTAGGCTTTTCTGTTTTAGAATGTTATATCATATACTTTTCTTTTCTTTATAGTGATAGCTGCTAAATCTTGTTTGATCCTGATTGCAGTTTTTTGGTACTTAAAATTTTTTATTTCTGAAAGTTTTTTATTATTTTCACCTTCATCTGAGAACTCTGGATTTTGGCTTTGATGTTCCTAGGAGTTTTCATTTTGGGTTTTCTTTCAGGAGGTGATGACTGTATGCTTTCTATTTTTAATTTGTCCTCTGATTCTCAGAGTACTGAGCAGTTCCCGCCCCCTCCCCCCTGCTGAAATATAGTATGCAGGAGCTCTCTCTCTCTCTCTCTCTCTCTCTCTCTCTCTCTCTTTTTTTGGTCATGCTTTTAGGTAGTACAATGATTCTTAAATTATCACTCCTTCATCTGTTTTCTAGGTCACTTATTTGGGAAGAGATATCTTGTTTTCTTCTATTTTTTCAATCTTTTAACTTTGTTTTATATTTCTTGTGGGGGGCAGCTAAGCGGCACAGTGGATAGAGCACCAGCCCTGGATTCAGGAGGACCCAAGTTCAAATCTGGCCTCAGACACTTGACAATTACTAGCTGTGTGACCCTGGTCAAGTCACTTAACCCCAATTGCCTCACCCCCCCCCCCCCCAAAAAAAAGAAAAAAAAGAAATGATTATCTTTTTTGTGGGGCACATAGAATATTGGATTTCTGCTCTGTTCTAATTTTCAAGAGCTGTTATTTAGGAAAGGGTTTTTTTTTTTTTTTTTTGGGGGGGGGGGGCTAGGAAAAGTTTTGTACCTCTTGTACCACCCTGTTAACTGTCCTAAGTCTATCCTCCATAGCTCTCATTTATTTTCAGATTCTTTCCTCTGTTGCTCCCATTCAATATATAATATCATTTTAAAACTCATTTTTAACTCTTGCTTTATTTCTTCTAGGAATTCTATTTGATCTTGTGGTCAAGCTGTGTGTGTGTGGTTTAGGTTTTATGAGTGTTTGGAGTTATTCTCATTCTCTGGATTTGCGCTTTTGGGTATTCCTGGCTTCATAATAATCCTTTATTTCTTTATTGTTGTTTAGTTATTCTTCCAGAGATGGACTAGAGATAGGAGCTCTTTTAGGACTGTTTTGACCCTGGCCTCTCTGGTAGAACACCATGCTGCTCTCCAGGGGAGGGAACTGCATCCATTATCTACTCTGGGGTTATCTAGGTAACCCCACACTGGGTGCTCTGGGTACTGAGTTTATGCTCCAGGACCTAAGCTTCTGCCTTGGGTTAGGACTGAATCTAAAATCTATCTACTCTGAATGTCCTGTGCTGTAGGCTTAGATAGGCTTTCCAGATACAGTCCTTGATCTTAGCTCACACTGGTTACAGAGTTCCTGCCCTGGCCACTTGCTTTTTAGGTTAAATTTGTGATCTTGTGCTAAAAAGATTACTCACTATAGCCTCTCCTGTCCTGCATCCTCCTACCTCACCATTTTGGCTGTGTTTCTCCTCTTGATTCTTAGTTATCAGAACTATCTCATAGGAAACAAGGAAACATGACTTTTTTTGTCTGCATTTCACCTTTTTTCTTCCCAGTCCTGTCTTTTGTGAATATTGCAGAAGACTCAAGTCTGCTTGTTAACCTGTAAACTCATTGGTCACTCATCTCACTCCTGGCTCTCATTGTGAGCCTCAAAGTGAGCTTGGACTCCAAGGCTAGGTGAAGGCAGAGAATTGATCTGGTTCTAATATAGTTCCCATACTCCAACCCATGTGCCCCTAGTCTAGAAAAGGGAAAATCTATGGCCTAAGAGGGTAAGACCTACTCTGGCCATCTGTGTCCACCAACCTAGTGGAAGAGGATAATCTGCCACTGATCTGAGGAAGTGTTGGCTCCATCAGTTGGTGATAAATAATACTAATAATAGTTCCCATTTATTTGGCAAGCCAGTTTATAAAGCACTTTTCTCCCAAGAATAGGAGGTAAGCAGTATAAATTGAAGTAAACAGTACAAATTTTATCATCCCTTTTTTGTAGATGAAGAAACTGAGGACCAGAGAGGTTTATTTTATAGTGATCTCATCTAATCCCCTTGTTTTACACATAAAGAAACTAAAACCCAGAGAAATGAAATGACTCACCTGAAATCACAGTGGCTGAGCTAGAATTTGAACTGAGGTCCTCTTTACTTAAACCCAATGCTCTTTCTATTATATCAGCCTTCCTCAAAGTTACAAAGCTAGAGAACACCAGAATGAGGACCTGAATCCAGATCTCCTCTCTTAGGGTCCAGCACTCTTCTATCACACCTTCCTGGGCACACACACACATACAACCAACCCAGAAAGCTGCATCATTTTTGAAGTGAAAGGGTGGAATCTTCCCTCTTCCTTCCATATCTTCCCTGATGTTGTTCCTTATATGCCTTCTTCCCCACCTTCAACTATAATAAAACAAATATAAAAAACACCCCCCCCAAAAAAAAACCCTCCCTCCTACATTTTCATGTTTCTTTTGGCTGATTTTAACCTAAGGTGATCTTATTTCACTTGATGAATTTATGCTGGATAGTTTCTCCCTATACTGGAGTTGGCTCTAGTGAGCAACACAGAGAACGTCTCTACTGGCTTTTCTCCAGATAATCTGTCTCAATACTTCTTTTTTCCTTTGTCAATGGAAGACTTCAACCCGGTCATCTATTATGCATAATGTATAAGAGAGTTTGAGATGAAATAACGCGTAAACACAGGACTCTGTGCCCCCATAGAGTCTTTCGTTGTAATCTTCAACCGTCTCAAGGAACAGGATAACACAGAACTGGATGTCACTTTTCATCTTCAATTTCCTTAAATTATTTTTAAAATTTCAATGATGTGTGTGTGTGTTTTAAGTAATTGCCAAGACTAACTTCTAGTTTATCCTTCCTGTCTTTCCCCTGTTAGTTATTCCCTGAAAGGGAATCAAGTACCACCCAGCCCGTGACACTAAGATGAACTGCTAAGAAATCAAAGAACTTGGTTGTCTAAAGGCAGGCCACAGTTGTTTCCTTTCTTAAAGCTGCCCATTTCAAAAGCCATCAAACACGAGGCTGTTTAGTGTTGTTAATTCCCTCATCAACCCAGGCAACCAACTATGGGTGGGCCATTTATTTAAGTCAAAGAAAACAGCAATAAAGTTTTGAACACTTCTTCAGTGGGTAGGAATTAGAAATGAATCATGCACTTTTTTTTTTGGGTGAGGCAGGTTGGGGTTAAGTGACTGCCCAGGATCACACAGCTAGTAAGTGTTAAGTGTCTGAGGCTGGATTTGAACTCAGGTCCCTCCTCAATCAGGGCTGGTGCTCTATCCACTGCGCCACCTAGCTGCCCCAAATCATGCACTTTTAAATACAAATATTTGATTTTGTCTCTTGGGACAATTCAGGTATGTTTACATGTCATGATTTTTGCTACTACTTACTCAAAAAGGTTGTCATGGTGCCTTCCACAGGTCATTTAGCCCATACCTTCTATGGAACTGACTTTCAGGGTGTGCTATGGGACAAGTGGTGAGCTCTAAGAATCACCAATTGATCAGGTTCTGGTCATTTTTAATATTAATATGTCATCTACATTTTGTTTCTGATAGGAGTTACTTTATTTGCTATATTTAATAATAATGTGCAGTCCCTTTTAATGATTCCACCCTTCTTGCTAGGACCAAAAAACATCTTTTTAGTCCAAATAGCCTTCCAGTGATGCTATGTGGCTGGAAGTCAAGTCAAATAGCATTAATTAAGCACCCATTATATGCCAAGCACTATGCTAAACTCTGGAGATAGAATGAAAGACAAAAAACAGTCTGGGAAGACAATAGGCAAACGAATCCATACAAACAAGATATATACAAGACAAATTGAAGGTAGTCTCAGAGGGAAGACATTAAGGTACATTTTTTTTTTTGGCGGGGTAATAAGGGTTAAGTGATTTGCCCAGGGTCACACAGCTAGTAAGTGCCAAGTGTCTGAGGTTGGATTTGAACTAAGGTCCTCTTGAATCCATGGCCAGTGCTTTATCCACTGAGCCACCTAGCTGCCCCCTAGGAAGATATTAAGGTGAAAAAAGACTAGGGAAGACTTCTTATAAAAGTGAGACTATCTGAGAGCCAAAGGAATTCAAGGAAGCTAGGAGGAGGAGTAGGGGGAGAATATCCTGGGCATGAGAGGTAGCCAGAGAAAACACTGAAAATTGGGAGCTGGAGGATTGTATGGCAAGGAATAAAAAACAGGCTGGTGTCACTGGGTGATATAATGTGGGGGTCTGTAAGGTTTAAGAAACCTGAAAAAATAAGAAGGGGGCCAGGTTTTGTTTTGGTTTTTTTTGGTGAGGCAATTGGGGTTAAGTGACTTGCCCAGGGTCACACAGCTAGTATGTGTCAAGGGTCTGAGGCCAGATTTGAACTCAGGTCCTCCTGAACACAAGGCCGGTGCTCTATCCACTGTGCCACCAGCTGCCCCGAAGGGGCCAAGTTATGAAGGGCCTTACAAGCCAAAGAGAGGGATTTATTTTTGATCTTGGGGGCGATAGGGAGCCATTGGAATTTATTGACTAGGGGAGGTGATATGGTAAGACTTGCATTTTGGGAAGACACTTTGGCAGCTGATTCAAGTGGGGAGAAATGTGAGGAAGGGAGATCAAGCTGAAAGCTATTTGCAATAGTCCGGTGTGAGGTGATGGGGGCCTGCACCAGGGTGGTTGCAATGTCAGAGAAGAGGAGGAGTGTATGAGAAATATTATAAAGGTAGAACTGTCAGGCACTTGCTATCCAAACCTTTCCCTCTTTTTGTATGTGGTGGTAAGCAGCAAGTAGTCTCTGAGGTCTTTTGCCCCTCCAGAATGTCCATAATCCAAAAGCACTGGAAACCATTGTCATTGGGGATTATTTGAGATCTCAGGGTACACAAGAAACCAGAGGGTTTTGTTTTCTTAAAAAGAGTGAACTTCCATGCTCAAACATACACCTGCTGCATTCTCATGTCTCAGTAGGAACAATGGGCTTGGGATGATAGCTTCTCTAGCAGAGGTGGTGGTTGGATTAGTCCCCAAGGGGCCTTAGCTGTCACGGGTCTGTCCCCCCACACCTGCTGTTGTTTAACTACCTCAGCTGCCTCCCTCAGCAATGCTGGAGAGCATCAGGGAAGCAGGGGCAGCCTCTGCAGTTGGAACTGGATGTCTTTGAAACTGAGGGTTGGCACCTGGGACCTGAGCTCCTGTGGCCAAACAACCGGGGCCCCTCCAGGGGTGCCTGAGCTGAAAGGACACATCAGGTGCTAGAGAAATGAAGAGGAACAATCCCCCACAAGATCAAACCCCAAAGAATTGAGTATTACTGTTTGCCATAACCATCATACAATGCAGGCGCTGGTTATTTAGGAATACTGATTTTCCACGAAATCTTGCCATAGTGGGAACACAAAGGATTCTGGGCTCAAGGTAACTAACTGCCTTTGGGGGACATAAAGTTGAATCTGTGATTGCTTAATTATATTTAAAGAGGGGACATTAAAAAAGAATTAGGGAAGAGGATTTTATTAGGGTTTGAAGTATAGGGCCCAAGATTGTTTTGTTAGAACATGGTGCCTCACTGGCCATTTAGCTGTATATTTATGGAAGCCTTTTGTTAGAACTAAAGACTGGAAAAAACAAAGTCAGAAGTGAAACCTACTACTGTGCCTGTTCAATAAATACAGAGAATGACCAATTTCAAATCATTAAGCAATTATTAAGTACCTACTAATAAATCCCAGATTAAATCTCCAGATTAAAATATCCCAGTGTAGGTCTCCAAAATTTTGAACACTGGTCTTTTGTTAGAGACATTGTACTGGAGGTGCTGGGAAAACAAGTATAGAAGTGAGACATCCTCTTCCCTCAAGGAATTTATATCCACTGCCAGAATATGATTGGTCGCCTCATATGACATAAGTAAGTGAGTCTGATCAGAGCATTTATACAGAAGCTCTAGACTTAGAATAAGTCGTTACTTTGTCTGACCTCTTGAATATCATTTGCATATCATTAATTTAATGTCAGAATGTATGGGGATTCAGAGCACTTTTACTATACTAGACCCCAGAAGGGACCTTATATGATCTTGTCCAATCCTTCATTTTACAAATGAGAAATTCTCTTCCCTCATCTGATTCTAGCCATTGGCCAAATTCTTCCCTTCTGCTCCTTTTTTCTGCTGTGTCAGATTGCCCCTGCCTCACCAGGAAAAAAAAACGAAACAAAGCCAAACCACTAGTTAGATCGGCCAGTCAGTCAACAATATTAAACAACTCACTGTGTGTCAACTCACTGTGCTGTACTGGGCATTATGTCCAGTCTTTTCTCTATATTTTCTATTTGCTTTTGTATACCTTGAGTCATGAGTTCAGGATTAGTGGATTTTAAAGACCCTTCTCCACTTTAAAAGCAATCCTTCCAGGCAGGTTATGTAAAGTACCCTAGGAGAGTATAGCTTTTTGTCTTTAAATTACTTGAAGAAGACCAGTTTTCAAAGTTTGGGAGATCTTCTCCCAGTGATATTCAACTAGTTTAATGGAAGGGTTAGCATCAAAAACAAGGGAAATGCTTATAATTATGACTTCTTTCCACAGAAAATATATTTTCCAGAGGCAGTGTGGTATAGCGGAAAGTATCCTATACTGTAAGACAGGAAGCCAAATTTATATCCTTGGCTCCACCATTAACTGAGTTGCTTAAGTTGTCACTTATCTTTCCCAGTTTCTTTATCTGCATAATGAGCTGTATTGTAAAGTTCCTTCCAGATCTAACACACTTTTATTCTAAGACTTCTTTTTTTTTTTAAGTGAGGCAATTGGGGTTAAGTGACTTGCCCAGGGTCACACAGCTAGTAAGTGTTAAGTGTCTGAGGCCGGATTTGAACTCAGTTCCTCCTGATTCCAGGGCCGGTGCTCTATCCACTGTGCCATCTAGCTGCCCCCTCTAAGACTTCTTAAAGGGGGCAGCTAGGTGTCACAGTGGGTAGAGTTTCGGGCCTGGAATCAGGAAAACTCCTCTTCCTAAGTTTAAATCTAGCCTCAGACACTTCCTAGCTGTGTGACCCTGGGCAAATCACTTTACTCTGTTTGCCTTCATTTCCTCATCTATAAAATAAACTGGAGAACTGAAATGGCAAAAACCTCAGTATCTTTGCCAAGAAAGCCCCAAATGGGGTCACAAAAGAGTTGGACCATGACTGAAATGACTGAAAAACAACAAGGCTACTTAAAAGCAGGAATTAGTTTGGTCATCAGGTTCATAAGAGAGGAATTATGGTCTCTAGTTGACTGGGCCCTGGTAGTCTAGTACATCTTGAGCCTGGCAAGAGAATGTGGCCTTACCAAATGACAGAATCTATCTGGTTAAGTTATAGTGATGTAGATGGATAAATGAAATCCACTATTTAGTTGGGAACAGAGTCTTTTAGGGAAAGGTTATAAGAACTGTGATTATTTTGTAAGAGAGAAGGTTAAAACAGATAAATGAAAGTTTCAAGTTCACAGCATTGTTAGGTGACTGAAGAGTTGCAGCGGGGAGGGGAGAAGGGGCAGGAACAAAGAAAGACAGTGGAAGCTGAATGATATGAGGGAAAAAGCATAAAATTATCTGTTGTTTTATAAACGCCTCTGTTGTATATCACTCTGGTGAATTATATATAGGTGAATATAGAAGTGAATTATAGTGGTACCTAAGGCCATTGGCCTAGAAAAGAAAGCAGCTGAGGCAGCTAGGTGGCATGGTGGATAGAGCACTGGCCCTGAAGTTGGGAGAACCTGAGTTCAAATCTCACCTCAGATACTTCCTAGCTGTGACACCCCAGGCAAGTCACTTAATCCCAATTGCCTTTAAAAAAAATAATAAAAGGAAAAGGAGGCAGCCTTCAAAAATCCTTCTGGGAGGAGAGTGAAGATAGGTACATTTAACTCCTCAAATGAAACCTCACATTTGCAAGCAATCAGCACAAATTTTGCATAGGATAGGCAGCATATTATCAGTAGGTTATGACAACCCACAGGACACATTTCTTCCAGTTACACAATATCCAGTTAATATAGAAGGCTCTGCTGTAACACAGTGCTAACTCCAAATCAAATATTCTGAAACTGATTCAAGAACTCAGGAGTGACAGAAGAAAGAACATTTCTTACCTGAAATTCCTTTTAAGTTAGCTTTGAATGGATCAAACAGATCTGTGATCCCTAAAGAACTTAAAACATCTTTCAGGTTGAAGTGGTTTTGGATCCTGAACCTAAAACAAAGTACAACTTTTATTTAAGAATATTCTCATCTCACATACCAAATGACCTCCCAAATGAAGCTCCTTGGCGCTCAAGGTTACCATGATATGGCCCTGGACTACCTTTGCAGCCTTCTCTACATGAATTCTTTTCATGTTCTAGCCAGACTAAATTACTTGTTATTCTCTTGTTCTTTCCTACCTCCACTTCTGTCCTCATGCTCTTTCTCCTTGACATTGCCCAAATCTCCAGCTTTTGAAATTCTACCTATCCTTCAGGGCTCACTGCAAGTGTTACTTACATCACAAGACCTGGTCAATCTAACTGTTTGTCTTCTCCTTCCTCTGAATTCACATAATGCTTTGTACCGTTTTTTTCCAGTGCTGATCAAATACTGCTTTGTGTTACAGTGATTTCTAGATTAATCTTAGTCCCCTTCATAGACTTTTAAGTACCTTTGGAAGAGTCTTATTCACATTTCCATCTCCCTCAGTACCTAACACACAGTAGATGTTTAATAAATGTTTGCTGAATGAGTAAATGACTGAATACCCAATTTCATTTTCCTATTTATATTAAATAAATCTCGCATCTTTGATCAGTTGTCATTTTTTAATCTTTTATATTCCTAGCACTTTTCATATAGTGTTTTTTAACTGAAATATTTTTCAATTAATAAAAAATCTATTTTTTCTCTCTTCCATTACTCTACCACCCACACTGAAAAAACAAAACAAAACCCTTGTGATATATTCAGGCCCAAGCAAAACAATTCATTGGCTTTGGCCAAAAAATATGTCTCAAGATGTACTCTGAGTTCATCTCTTTTCTGTCAGGAGGTAGGTAGTATGCTTTATTATTGGTCCTGGGAATCATGGTTGGCTTTTTCCCTATTTTTAAAAAAATGTCTGATTGTTATCTTTTATCTTAACCTGACTGTCATTTCTCTATCACATTCTTCATGTTTCACCCCCTGCCCAGATTGTAACAAAGAAAAATTATAACATATACAGTGTTCTTTCCCAGTCAACAAATGTTTCTTTGTCATGAAGAAGACTGTATGCTTTATTTTTGCTTCTCTCAGATCTCCAGTGTTTTTTCCATTACTCAGGGCTCACATTCTTTTTATTGTTCATTCATATACAATGTTACAGTCAGTGTATATTGTTCTCTGGTTCTGCTTGTTTCATTTTGCATCTTGATACAAATCTTCCTATATTTTTCTGAATTCTCACAGTCATCATTTCTTTCTTTCCCTAGATTCAGGGGTACCCAAATTTTGAATGGGACATCTACATTTGCATTTTTTCCCAAAGAAGCTTGGAGCTGAGGATAGCTTTGAATAAAACTATCCTCCATCTTCCCCATCTTAAAGTCAGTGTTTACCCTTGGTTGATTTTGTGTAAGAAGTAGACCAGTTTTGCTTTAAAAAAATTGATGAGTATGTTTTGTTCCTACTCTTGGACTAAAGGGCCTGGCCTCTTAGGAAAACGCTGTTTTGAAGAGTAACTCATTAAGATGAAATAGAGAGATTGCTGATCTAAATCTAGCACACTAGTATCTCAGGTTTTCTTTCATGTATATCAGAATCATTCTAGAAGTATTAGAAGAATCTTCAAAATAGCTTTGCTGAAGCCCTACAAAAGTGGGGTCAAGCCAGTGGGCTCTTTTGAACTTCAATTTCCCTGGAGCTTTTTCCTGTGCTTAGTAGTTACAGGCTTATTCCCATTGCCAATTAAAAATTTAGCTTACTTTTTAAAGAAAATACATTTTATTGATGTCTTTTGTTTATTTTATCACCAAAAATGTCCACCAGTGCCCCCAGCCATCCCATATAACAATATTTTTAAATAAACCAAAGAAAAAGAAGAGAAAAACATCAGCATATATTTTAAAATTCTGAAAATAGGTACAATGCATCACAACTGTGTATCTTCCACCTCTGCAAAGGAGTGAGATGGAAGTGTTATCTATATCTATTCCATGGAGCCATGTTTATTCTTTTAGTTTTAATTTAATTTAATTTAAATTTTATTGCATTATTCACCTTTGATTGCTTTGTGGTTATTCTTAACACTTGTAGTCATTGTGTATGTATTTTTTCCATATCTCTGCTTACTTCATTCCGTATCAAATAGTATAAATCTATCCATGCTTCTCTGTATTCATCATTTCTTACAGTACAATAATAATCCATTACATTCAGTGCCACAATTTGTTTAGCCATTTGATGACTTTCCCAACTGATGCCCTTCTGCTTTGTTTTCATTTTTGGTATCCAACTTACTATTGAAGATTCTGGACAAAGGGGCACATTTTCTCTTAGTTTCTGCCATCAAAATATTTTCTACCAATTGCTCTGATTCCTTCTCGTATGTAGGACCAAACTCCTTTATGTTATATTCTAGAGGCCCTCTTGTGAGATTTGCCAAAATACCAGGGTTTTTGCTTTGTTTTTATGACGTGTATATTTGGTTTTGAAAAGCAAGGGAAGGCTTCATTTCAGAGCAAGCCTTACCCTTTGTGCCGATACTGCCTAACTCCACATTAGACCTCAAGGCTTAACTCCCTATGTGTCTGTATGTTTTTGCAATAGTTCATAGTCTTATTTTTAGCTACTAAGGGATCACTGCCAAGGCCCCAAAAGGTTCTACTTTCCCCTAAAGGAGATGAGCACACAGTCAACAGAGGAGGACTGCAGTGGAGAATAATAGTAAATCAGTCAAGAAGCAATTATTAAAAAAAAGAAGCAATTATTAAACAGCTCCTCTGTTTCAGACCTTCTGCTAACTGCTGGGGATACAAAGAAAGGTAAAAGACAGTCCCTGCTCTCATGTTCTAATGGGTATGATAATGTTCAAAAAACTAGGTCCTGGATAAAAGGGAGATAACCTACAGAAGGAAGGTAATAGCATTAAGGGGGATTGAGAAAGTTAGCCCTTTAAATTATTTTTGTATTTATGAATGATTTTTATTTGTTTAGCCTCTTTTGTTCTTCTATGATTTGGATAGAGAGCCAGCCTTGGAGCCAGAATGACTCTGGATTCAAGTTCTGACACTAACCTGGAATAGGTCCTCGTCACCTCAGGCCTGGACACAGCCTCAGCACATAGTTGGCCTTAGTAAGTGCTCATTAACCAGTTGGTCTTCCTGCCTGAAGTCTCTCCCTACTCCAGTACATACTCCATTCAGCTGTCAGACTGATCTTCCTGAAGCATGGATGTGACCATGTCGCCTTCTTACTTGATCAACTCCAGTGGTTCCCTATCCTTCCTCCCTCCTCCCTGCTTCTTGTCTCCCTTAGCTTCCTTCTAGTCCCAGCTAATATCCCACCTTCTGCAAGAAGCCTTTTTTTTTCTTTTTTTTCCTGTGGGGCAATGAGGGTTAAGTGACTTGCCCAGGGTCACACAGCTAGTCAGTGTCAAGTGTCTGAAGCCGGATTTGAACTCAGGTCCTCCTGAATCCAGGGCAGGTACTTTATCCACTGTACCACTTAGCTGCCCCCAAGAAGCCTTTTTCTATCCTCCTTAATGGTAATGCCTTCCCTTTGTCATTTTTCTCCAACTTATCCTGCATATAACTTGTATGTATATAGGTGTTTGGCTGTTGTCCCTCCAATTAGACTGTGAGTTCCTTGAGAGCAGGGACTGTCTTTTGCCTTTCTTTATAGTCCTAGTGCTTCAGAAGTCTCTAGCACATAGTAGGGGCTTAATAAATATTTACCCACTGACTCTTTTTGACCCACACTGGCCTCTGGTAGGAATGGAAGCAAATAATGAGTTGCTTCCAGGATGTCTTTGCGAGACATAGTGGAAAGAGAACTGGGCTTCTGGGAATTGGGAAACCTGGGCTCTATTTCTTGTTCTTCTGTTAATTCACTCTGCTACTGAGCATATCAGTTCAATTCCTCAATTATTTATTAAGAACCAGACACTGATAGACAAAAAACAAAAGCAAAAACAGCCTCTACCCTCAAAGGTCAAGGGACCTATATTCTATTGGCAAGTCAAGTAAGTTCCTTGACCCACAATTTCTCCATCTACAAAAAGAGAAAGAGTACATGATCTAAGGTTCCTTCTAGCACTAAAAATCTCTAGGTTTCAAGGTTTCTTCTTGCTGGTAGTTATATACTATGATCTATTCATATGTATAAAACTGAAAATAACTAGGCAATTTTTTTTTTTTTGGTGAGGCAATTGGGGTTAAGTGACTTGCCCAGGGTCACACAGCTAGTAAGTGTTAAGTGTCTGAGGCTGGATTTGAACTCAGGTCCTCCTGAATCCAAGGCCAGTGCTCTATCCACTGCGCCACCTAGCTGCCCCTAGGCAATTTTTAAAAAAAAAGTAATAAACATTTTTATTTATAGTGTTGGGTTCCAATTTTTATCCCTCCTTCACTCCCTCCCCTCACTCCTCCCTGAGGTAGGAAAATGTTTAAAAAACAGGTTTTGTGTATTTGTACCAAGGTCTATGTGTCAAACTGTATGAAGGCATAGCAGTATTGATATCTCTGATTCTGACATCACCTTCATTTCCCAACATCTCTCCGCTCCCCTTCCCAGAGGGTCATCCCTTAAAACAAAGACTTTTTTAAAACTAGGCAACCCATCATCCAGGTCTGATATTATTTGTAGCATCCTACTCTCATAGCTCCTCTCCTCTGCAAAGAAGGGAGAGAGGTAAATTCTTACATCTTTTCTTTGAACCAATCTTGGTCATTATAATTTTGGTCGCTCCCTTAAAAATAGCAGCAACAAAAACATAACCATTCTAGACTTAATCTTTGGGACTACTTATTCCACAGCTGAAAATATGAAGGTGAAGGTGATCAATGAAAACATCAAAAGAAGGAAATGAAGGCTTTCCTCATCTCTTACCACAGTGGTTCTAACATATGGGTTATTCCCCCTGGGAGAAGGTTCAGTGGTGTCTTGGGAAGTTGGAAATGTGTGACTGGGCTTTAGAAAGCATCAAATTTCCCACAGTGAAATGGGTGGGATGGACAGGGTCTGTTACAGATACCTCATTCCCCCTTTTATTTTAGAACAAAACCACTTACCTGGGTAGGAAAACATCCATCTTTATTCTCTTCAAACTATTTGTCCATATGTGAATGGCACTGGCCGTGAGGTGTGGCTCAAGAAAGGCCAGAGGGGTTGCTTTGTCCCAAGGGAGTACCAGGAATAGGCTCACTGAGCTTCCTCGATAAGGCAGTTCAAGCACCCCAACCTGCTGCTTAGCTGTGACCTGGAACTGGCCTGAGGGGTTCATTGAATTAGGGGTTATTGTCCATTCTGACTATTTGAGTTAGTTTCTTCCAAAGGTTAAAACGCTTTTCCTAAAGTACAGGTCTGACTATGTAATTTTCTCACTCTGTAAACTACAGTGGCTCACTATTACCTCTAGGATTAAATATAAATTCTGTCTGAAATTTAAAGCTCTTCACAATATAAGCCTAACCTATTTTTCTCACCTTCTTACACACAATTCTCCTTCATGCATACAACAGTCTAGTCAAACTAACCTCCATACTGTCTTCCTATAAGATACTTTATGACCTAATTCCATGTCTGACATGTAGGTAAAAGTGCTGTAGTTGGAGTTGGGAAGACCTGAGTTCAAATCTTTCCCCAGGTACTTTCTAGCTACGTAACCTTTGGCAAGTCACTTAACCTCTCTTAGCCTCAGTTTCCTCATCTGTACAACAGGGATAAAAATAGAACCTATCTCGTGGGGTTGTTGTGCCTTCCCTCAGTTAACAATTTCCCATTTTCCTGTATATAGCTTGCTTTGAATATATTTGTTTGCATGTTGCCTCCCCATTCAATTGTAAGCTCCTGGAGGGTAGGGACTATCTTTTGTCTCTTTTTGTATCCCTGGTGCTTAACACAGTGCCTGGCACATTGTAGGTACTTAATGAATGTTGATTGATTGAGGTAGTATATACAAGACACTTTGCAAACCTTAAAATATTATTAACTATAATATATTAATTATAATAAATTAATTTATAATTAATAATAATTGTGATATGATTTACCTCCTTTCCTTTATATTTTAGAATCCTTAGTTTCTTTCAAAGCTTAGTTGAGGTACAGTACCACCTGCCTTCTAGTGCTTTCCCCCAAAGAATTACCTTGAATCTATTTCATATCCACATTTACAAAATACTATACATATTGTCTAGCCCAGCTAGACTGTAAGCTCCTTGAAGGGATGGGCTATCTAACTTTTGTCTTTAGATTCCCTCCACATTGCATGGTGCCTGACATAGAGTATGTGCTTTAAAACTGTTTATTGTTTGATTGATCGTTTGGCAAACAGTCCCACTCCTCTTGTTACATGGACAGCAGTAACATGTATTGAGGAACAAGGTGAGCAGGCTGTTTGTCC
Organism: Dromiciops gliroides; assembly: GCF_019393635.1. Lineage (NCBI taxonomy): Eukaryota > Metazoa > Chordata > Mammalia > Microbiotheria > Microbiotheriidae > Dromiciops > Dromiciops gliroides. The sequence continues at coordinate 572,304,025 of NC_057863.1, read as the reverse complement.
TTAGGAAAAGGTTTCTTCATAGGATTAGAATGGACAGCAGATGTTCCAGCATTGCAGTGATTTACTAACGAGAATGTGCCTCTCCAGGCATCTCTCTTCTTCTCTGGCACAAGACAGAATGTGCCTGATGAATCACTGCCAGCTATGCCAATTAGAGAGTGTTAGAATTCCAAAACAGTCACTAGGATTTCAATCTAGGAATGTGCTGTGAGAAGGTTTACGCTCAGGAGAATCACCCAAGTTCTCAGCCCTCTTAACACCCTATCGCAGCAAATAGTTTATCAGTGAAATTGATCCTTTTAAAAGTTCAGAGAAGTTATGAAAGTCCATGGGGGTTGACTTGGTCTAAAGGTTCTGGGTAACCTATTAAATATCTCCTTACTTTTTAAAGTGCAATGGAAAATGTCAAACCTGAAAGAGTGTGAGATCTCACCCTCTGCTCTGCTTTACAAGTCTGCCCTTTGGGTGAATGTCTAGAAAGGCCTTTCTCAGGAGGCATTAAAGAGCAACATTCTGAACTTGGAGGATGTCTCACAGACTGTATAGTATGTGGAGCAACAGAAAAAGACAATCAACTTTATCCTTGGGTAGCACAGAGCACTCATCTGGATGCTCTCTCATGTACTTAGCGGCTCATCCCCCCACTGCAACATCACCCCGTCCATTAACCATCGATGTCTGTGTTTAGTGTCTGGTACTCCCACGAAACTGTGATCTTCATGAGGGGAAAGGACTTTGGAGTGGTCCCAGCACCTAGCCCAGGGTTACAAACATTGTGGGTGCTTAATAAAGTTTTGGGACGAGGATCACAAAAAATATCGTGAGCCATCCATCACTAGTATTATGAAATTGAAAATGAGGAGAATGTCCAGATGTTAGGTTTGTGTTTTTATCCCATTATGTCAAATGGAGCTTGACAGGGTTTTCACAACCCATCGTCAATATTTTGATATGAATCTGCTTTCTACCCCTCTGGACTGCTTAGGAAATGGCATGGTATGGGGCAGAACAATGTCCCTGGGTCATCTTTGGTCAGAGTGCCGACCTTCAACTAATGATTTGGATCGACCGGACAAAGAGGATCATTGCCACTGCCCTGCTACTGTGCTTCTGGGCAACCCAGAGGAGCCTGACCCACCCCTAGACAGAATAATTTTTGCTGAATCTTGTCAAGAGACAGAGTTCCTTCAATTGAATCACTGTGGTCATGAAAACTCATGTTATGGTGCTGACACATTACATTTTTGATATGATTTGTCAGCAAAGAAAAGTTCGTCATTATCGAGTAAGATTGCCTATAGTCTAATGTAACTGAAGGACAATTCATTAAAAAGTGAGATTCACTTTTGACTTTTTGTGTGTTTGGAACATTTCTATACATGGTGGTAATTTGATTTAACTCACTAGCTAAAATGTGGGGTTGATTTAAATTCTCCGCATTGGATTAATTTTCTTTCTTTTTTTTCCCCCCTTTGCGGGGCAATGAGGGTTAAGTGACTTGCCCAGGGTCACACAGCTAGTGTCAAGTGTTTGAGGTCGGATTTGAACTCAGGTCCTCCTGCATCCAGGGTTGGTGCTTTATCCACTGCGCCTTTATCCACCTAGCTGCTCCTCTCCACATTCTATTAAAAACATTTGCTTGTGAGTCAAAAAAACAGGGTTCTGCTCCTAGATTGGATGCTAAGATGCTATGTGACCTTAGGCAAATGACAAATCTCTTTGGGGCTTAATTGTCTCTTCTGTAAACTAAGGGGACAAAAGACTGAATGATCTCTATTCGGTTTTATTCATCAAACCCTCATTAGGCACCTAATATGTGCCAGGCACTGAGTTAGGAGTCAGATATACAAAACGGAAACTAAATAGTTTCTCTCCTCAAGGAGCTTACTCCCTAGTGGTGTGGAACAATATGTATAAGCAATAATATAACAATTGGAGGGGAGGAGGGAGGGAGGGGGAAGGGAGGGGGAGAGAGAGAGGGAGGGAGAGGGAGAGAGAGAGAGGAAGAGAGAGAAAATGAGAGAATGAGAATGTTACTAACTGGAGGAAATCAGGGAAGACTTCATGGAGGGTGTGGGGTGGGAGAAACAAGGCATTGAAGCTGAATCTTGAAGAAAAATAAAGACCCTTAGAGGTAGAAATAAGGAAGGATTCCAAGCTTAGGGGGCATCTTATGGAGGTACATGAAAGTGAGATACGGACCATTGACTTTGGCTGGAATATGCAGGGGACTAAGGTGAAATAAGGCTTTAAAGTCAGTCTGGAGCTGGACAGCACACAGCCTTAAATGGTAGGTGGAAGAGTATGTATTTTATCTTAGAAGGAATAGAGAGTGACTAAAGATTTTAGAGCATAGTCAGATCTGTATTTTAGGATGATTATTTTGGCAGCTATGTGGAAGGTAGACTGAAGAAGGGAGAGAGTAGAAGCAGGGTGACCAGTTAGGAAGATGCTGCAATAGAAAAATGTAGAAACAAGAGTGTCCAGGCTACGGTGATGACTGTGTGAGGACAAAGTAGGAGTCGAATGCAGAAGTTTTGGAGGTAGAATTGACAAGACTTGGCCACTGATTGGATATAGAACAGAGGTAACATGGGAAGGGGAAGAGGATATGAACCCCTCAAAAATCACTTAGAGGATGGGAGTTATTTAAACAGAAATGGGAAAGTTTGGAGAAAGACAAAGTTCAGAGGGAAAGATGATCAAAGATGAACACTGGACATGTTGCCTTTGAGATACCTAGGGACATCCGGGGGAGAGATCCAACAGAGAGTTGAAGAGACTGACCATAGAGACTTAAGGAAAAGGTTTATGGCAGCTTTTCTTGAGGAGTAGGGAAGGAGGGAAAGCGCAAAATTCAATCTAGGAAGAACAAAAGCATTTCCGTATAGTAGTGAAGGCCTAATTGCGATGACAGAGCTTGATTTTTTCAGGGGACCTAAGTAACAGTTCCTTTAAAATTCTGTGATTCTACTATTGTGCTGTAAGAAATGATGACAGGGTCAATTTCTGAGAAACCTGGGAGGACTTGTATGAACTGATGCTAAGTGAAGTGAGCAGAACCAGAGCAATTTCTATAATAACAACAGTCTTGTAAAAACAAATAACTTTGAAAGACTTAAGGATTCTGATCAACACAATGACTTCTTACAGTTCCAGAGGCCTCAAGAGGAAGAATGCCTCTCTTGACAGAGAGGTAATAGACTCAGGGTTTAGAGTAAGGCTTTTTTATTATTTGATGTGACCAATTTGGGAATTCGTTTTGCTTGTCTATGCACATTTGTTACGAAAGTTTTGCTTTTCTTTTGTCCAATGGGATTGGATAGTGAATAGGAGGGAAATGATTTTTTTCTCCTTGAAAAAATAAAATGAAATTTTGCTACTACTACTATTACTAATAGTAACTAACATTTACATAGCAACTATTATGTTCCAGGCACTGTGCTAACTTCTTTATAATGATTATCTCATTTGATTCTCACAACAACCCGGAGAGGTAAGTGCTATTATTAGCCCCATTTTAAAGATGAGGAAACTGAGGCAAACAGAGGTTAAATGACTTGCTCAGGGTCACACAGCTATTACATGTCTGAGGCTGGATTTGAACTTAGGTCTTTCCGACTCCAGGCTTGGCGCTCTATCCATTAAGCTACCTAGCCATCCTTATGTGGAAAATACTCACCGTAGTTGACATTAGCAGTTTGGTACATCATGGGAACTTTGAGAATGAGGCCTTCTGTGCTAGTAAAGGACAACACCTGGGTGTCTGTGAAGGCGAATCTCTTTTGCCAAATACTTCGGAAGGACACGGTGCTCACCAGAGCAATCTGAGCAAGTGTCGAATGGATCCTTTCCAAGGAGACATTTCTGGGTTTCTCATCTGCACAGAGGGAGAACCATAAGGAGGAGAGGCAATAGGAAATGGAAGCAAACAGACCTAACTCACACAGTAAAATCTTGCATATGTGTTTGAGCTTTGGGGAATTCCATAAGAGATGAACTGGGTTAACATCTGTAACCTCATAAGAACCATTAAAGCTAACAAATCAGTATGTGCTCATAGTTAAGTGTGGTTACTAATTTAGTGAGGGGCAATGTGGTATAATAAGTGGAGGGCTGACCTAAGAGCTAGGAAGACTTCAACTCAAGTAGTGTCTCTGATACATACTGGCTGTGTGTGTTACCCCTCCTTCCTAGTCTCAGCAATTTTCTGAGACCAAGTCAAAGAGAAGGTCCTGACGTGTATTGGTAGAAGGATTTTCTTTATCCCACAGCTACCTAGACCAATGAAATAAGAGCTCTGGTCCTTGTTCTTATCCCAATAATTACGTTTCCCTTTATTCCTTTTAAAGAGTCTAGTGAAACTGGATTTATTTTATTTTTAGTAATATTGTTTCCAGGTGTTACTAATAGTTTTGCTTGTAGGGTGCTGCTAAACTCTGCTAGCCAACAAAAGTGTCCCAAACTAGGGCTGGGTTTCCCTCCTACCAGGCCTGAAATTCCCTGAATCCAATCCCTTGGATTGGACAAGAAAGGGGGATATTGTCTCTAAAAGGCCACTATTAAATGTTGTCTAGGAACATCCTGGGCAGGGTATCAGTTTTTTCCTCTATACTGGTTTTTCTGGGACTTTATTTTTATTTATTAATTTTTTTTTGGCGGGGCAATGAGGGTTAAGTGACTTGCCCAGGGTCACATAGCTAGTAAGTGTCAAGTGTTGGAGGCAGGATTTGAACTCAGGTCCTCCTGAATCCAGGGCCGGTGCTTTATCCACTGCACCACCTAGCCGCCTCCTCTAACTAGTTTTTATTAGAACCTTTGCTTAGAGCATAACCCGGATTCCACTGGATGGAAATAAAATTCTACCTTGATTTTCACTAGCCTCTAGCTTGCAGTTTAGCATTTCCTTCAGATATTTAAAACATGATTCTGAGAAGGGGTTCGCAGGCTTCACTAGATTGCCGGAGGGGTCCCAGACACAAAAAAGGTTAAGAAGCCCTGGCCTAGATGATCAGACTCTGACATGTCTGAAATCTTAAGGCTGGCAAAATGCTTTATGTATTTCATCCCATGTGACCCTCCTGACAGTCACTGACTACTGATATCATTATCTACATTTTTCAGCTGACAAAATTGGGGCTCAGAGAGGTCACAGGGCTTACCCAGAGTTACAGGAGCAGTAGGTGTCAGAGGTGGGCACAGACATCTCCCTCCTCCAAGCCTAGTACCCTTTCCCCAACAACACCCTATCTCTTTGTTGCCCCTTTGCTCTGACAAGCTTCTGGCAGATCCCCCAGCTTGAGAAACCTCATCTAAGTTATCCTGCCTCCTGCCTCCTTTGGATTTAATATTTTGATCATCTCTGGCTCTGAGGAAGATGGGCTTTGGCTTCCTCCCCAACCTGCCCCAGCCTTCCCAAAGTGAGTTCTTCCTCAGACCCTCTTAACATTCCTTAATCATCAGTACTCATGCACCCCTTAACCCTAGGGATCAGCAAGCCAGTGCCTGAGGGAATGAGGCAGGTTCAGCTGAATGGGAGTCAGGAAGGCACCAAACAAAGAGGCTAAGTCCTGGATGTCACAGTCCCCAAAGGTGGGGAAGGTGACAAGGATTGGCCCCGAAGAATGACTTGTTATTTTGCCAACTGTACAGTTTTACCTTTGGTTGGTCCCATTCCTACCTACAAAACAGACCCATGACTAAAGATCACTAAATCAAAATGGCAGCCCTTGGCTACAGCATCAGTAACAAGATGCCAAAGAGAGAAGCGAGAGTGCTAATCAGCGCCGTTTATAGCTTAGTGTTAACACGTATGCAGCCACCTTGCCCTTTGAAAGGCTCCGCTGACATCTGTCTGTTTTTTTGTTTTTTGTTGTTTGTTTTTTGGTTTTTTTGCAGGACAATGGGGGTTAAGTGACTTGCCCAGGGTCACTCAGCTAGTAAGTGTCAAGTATCTGAGGCTGGATTTGAACTCAGGTCCTCCTGAATCCAGGGCCAGTGCTTTATCCACTGTGCCACCAGCTGCCCCCATCTGTCTGTTTTTAACTTTTGTTGGTTGAGTTTTTGTTTTTGTTGTTTTTGTTTTGTTTTGTTTTGTTTTACCTGCAACAAACTTAGAGACCCATCTGTTGATCTGAGCTGTTGTCCTGTTAGGCTCACTGAAGTTGGTTGTCTCCAGGCTGCTGTTGGCCCACAGGGAGATATGCTCAGTGAAATGAGAGGAGAGAGATGTTCCGGTTTGTACAAAAAGGGCACATGCCAGTTGAATGGTGGTCCCTGGGCCGGAAGTAGAAGCTGCCGCCTGAGCAGTGCGCAGGAAATTGTGCACTCTTCTGTCTGTTGGAGGAAGAGAAGGGAAAGGTCAGATGTGAATGAAGAAGCTGAGCAGAAAAAAAAAGGTGGATCTAGGTTATCACTTATTTAAATACCTGGACCAGGGAGGCATCATCATTTTAGAGCAAGCCTAATGTTGAAATAGGACTCAACATACTCCATGTTTGTTTCCTGGGAGGGCTACCTCATATAGTTGGTTTGAAGAAAAGTCAATTAAATGGGGTTTTTTTTGGGTTAAATCTAGACTTGTAGTTTTGTGATGTAGGAACTCCAAGTGTGGACATTTGCTTTACAAGGTACTTCTAATTTGTAGTCTTCCATAAATGCCTATGGTACAGTGAGGTTATGTAACTTACCCATGATCATAGACTATAGAGCACCAGAAGCAGACTTGAACCCAGGTGTTCCTGATCCAAAGGCCATGCCTCTATCCACTCTGCTACCCTGCTTCACTAATGAGATTATTTTTCAAAGTTATACCCAAGCCTGGCAGGAAATTAGCATGAATCCAGAAATCCAGAATCAAGAAAAGACATCAGGCTCTGGTCAAGTTAGATAGAAAGTACCATCTATATAACTAGGCGACTGCCCTCCTTAGATTACTCATATTCTGTATCTCAAAAGTATACCAGATGGGGGCAGCTAGGTGGCGCAGTGGATAAAGCACTGGTCCTGTATTCAGGAGGACCTGAGTTCAAATCCAACCTCAGATACTTGACACTTACTAGCTGTGTGACCCTGGGCAAGTCCCTTAACCCTCATTGCCAGGGGGGAAAAAGTATAGCAGTGGCAAGAGTGAACAACCCTAGAGGAAATTTCAGGGTAAGATGGTAGCTAGGGACTTTTTCTAAGTTTGAGGTGTTCTAAAAAATATTCCAAATTGTATAAATAATCATGATGGACTGGTGACTGGGATGTGGATATAATCTATCTTTACATATTCCATTGAATTGTAAATTTATTCAGATTATTTCATTACAAAATCTGCCTGGCATTTGGATGCCCCAAGTTTTCCAATGAAAGTCTTCCAGTTTTAGAAATGTCAGGGAAAAAAAGAGAGAAAGCCTTTAATTCTAACTAGAGAGAGATAGTTCATGTTATTAATATCAATAATAGCTTGGAAGCATGCTGAAAATAATAAGGACTTTTAAAAGTCAATAGTTTCCATTTTCTTGCATCTTGAAATTTCATAGTTTCTAGTTTTTAGTATTTATATTGGGTGGAATTTTAAACTTTAATAGCACCAATTTTTGGAACACCCTTCATAGAAGATTGCATCCTTATTTTCAGAATCAATATTATACTTTTCTCACCATGTTTATTCAGTAGATGTGATCAGCTTAATTCTCTCCCAAGCACCCTGTAGAGTGATTGTGAGTACCTTGCCAGTACATCACAGCTAAGTTAGGCCTCCAATCCTGTAGTCAGTCTTCAAGATCTTGGTTTCCTCATTTATAAAACGAGGGTGTGGGACTCAGTGGTCATTAAGGTCTGTTGCAACTCTAAATTTCTCATCCTTATGTCACCATTGTTGAGCCTAAAACTGACGCATAAATTGGTTCAAAGCAAATTTGGGGGAAGGAAGTTTTATTCTGAGAGTATTTGTAAACTGTTTAGCACAGTGCTAAAAGCAGACACTTTATACATGCTTATTTCCTTCCCCTTCCTTCTATGCCTGTCTTCCCATTAAGTAACTCCCTAAACATCCTTGTTTCTTTTCATCAATTAATTCCTTCCCAGAAGTACTTCTTCTTCTTTTTTTTTTTTTTAGTGAGGCAATTGGGGCTAAGTGATTTGCCCAGGGTCACACAGCTAGTAAGTATTAAGTGTCTGAGGCCGGATTTGAACTCAGGTACTCCTGACTCCAGGGCCAGTGCTCTATCCACTGCGCCACCTAGCTGACCCCAGAAGTACTTCTGGTGGGCGTATAGACATGAGCTAATTGTGCATAGCTAGACTTTTCTCTGTTACTCCTTGGAGATTGAGAAGACTATACAGTAGAGGAAGGGAGGATTTTCTCTCTGGGTTCAGGAAAATGCAGAGCCAGTACCTTCTGCCCATGTAAGGGTAACTGGAGTACAAAATCTTACAGTGCTTTGAGGTCATTCTTAGAAGCAGATGGAAGATGTCTATATATTATGGGGGAAAACCCTTGCAGTATACTACTATCTTAATTGCTTGGGAAGCCATGGGAGCAGACAGTTATATTAATGTTATTTGCCAGGTTTGTGGTTGAACTAAAAAGGCAGATCAGTCAATGGCTGATGGAGGAATAGAGGGTAAATATATGTCTGCCCCGAAAATGAATGACACAGCAGCTGGATTAATGACCTGGAGTCTGGGCCAGAATAGCAATTTTAGAAAATCACCATTTACCAAATTATTCATAATAAGGACAAATGAAGGGTTCTGTGTGAAGAAAAAGAAAAAGAGTCTCTGGAACATGGAACTTTGGGAAATTGAGACTTCTATGAGATCAGAATAAGATGTCATTTACTTTCCTCATTCAAATTCACAGATCTCTTGAAATCCTGGGGGGTGAGGTCTGCTGACCTCCAGTTAAGAACCCCTGTATTAGCTATATTGCTCTGGAATGCTGCTGTCTCGTGATGTGTTTACATGAGGACTCATGGTGTGTTTACATGAGGGATCCTCAAGAGATCTGGTTTCTTTGCAGAAAGGATGCCAAGAAGAAAATAATGCAGAATTGCAATTTGCATAAGCAAAGATCTCTTTTTGTGAATGATGATGATAATGATGTTCACAGCCAGCATTTATATAACACTGTCTTTTTTGGGGGCTGAGCAATGAGGTTAAGTGACTTGCCTAGAGTCACACAGCTAGTAAGTGTCAAGTGCCTGAGGGCAGATTTGAACTCAGGTCCTCCTGAATCCAGGGCCAGTGCTTTATCCATTGCGCCACCTAGCTGCCCCCTTATCATACTAAGTCTTACAAAGCACTTCACATATACTATCTCATTTGATCTTCACAACAACCCTGTGAGGTGGGTACTATTGTTATCTCCATTTTTCCAGATGAGGAAAATAAGACTTAATTAAGGGAGGTTGTGTATCTGCTGCACCACCTAACTGACCTAATTAAACAATAAGACTGTTCCAAGACTCTGGCCCATGACTAGCTGCCACTTTATACATGTGTTCTTTCGGGCCTTATTGACTTTTTCAACAAATAGTGGATTAGTATAAAAGTTAAAGGAGCTTAGCTTAAGAAAGCATAAACATCGTCCTAGATTAAGTGGTGGGATTGTTCTGAGAAAAACAAGGTCTAGGGAGCTCTGTGTTATTTGAGAACCATCTCTTTTTTTTTTTTTTTTTTGGTGAGGCAATTGGGGTTAAGTGACTTGCCCAGGGTCACACAGCTAGTAAGTGTCAAGTGTCTGAGGCTGGATTTGAACTCAGGTACTCCTGAATCCAGGGCTGGTGCTTTATCCACTGCACCATCTAGCTGCCCCTGAGAACCATCTCTTGAAGGGTCTTAAAGCCCTGAATGTGAACTTAAAGGCCTAGTGCCTTCTGCCCACTGCCAAAGTTAAGAATCAGGAGGAAACCATTTTCTCCTTTTCATCAGGGGATAAGGGAGAAAATGTAATAGAGGAAATTATGTCAATAAATACAGCAATGCCTCAAGCAGTACTTGCCATGAACTGTATACCCCAGGGCCCTTTCAAGCTGCAAACAGGTGTTTCCTCGGGCTCCGAACTGTAGTAACTCCAGAGGGACAGACACACTGGCTGGCGAGATGACCAAGTTAGTCCCATTTCCACTTCCTGCCAAGGTCTGGTAGAGGCGGACAGCAAATTCAGTCTTTAACCCCTTCAGTTCCTTTCGGAGGTCACCTTGTCCTCCCTGGAGGCAGCCCGAGTGAAGAAGGAGGAGGATGAAGGTGAAAGGCAACATGGAAGCTGAGGCTGCCAACTCTGTCCCCCAGGGAAAGCCACCTGAAGTGGATAAGGAAGAGATCTTGGTGGTGGGAACATGGGCACAAAGAGGATTGTGTTGGACAACAAGCCATGTGTGCAGAGATAAGTGGGAACAGTGCCTTGCAAGGTGCTCCTTTTTGCCGTCCCATCCCACAAAGCCTCCCCTTGCCCCCTCCTTCCCCGCACCACTTCTCGTATTGAATACTTATGTTTTGCTTTATAATAACATTTGTCTTCATCATTCTTGTGCCTATATTACATAAAATAATAACAGTAGCTGGCATTTATATAACACTTTTAGGTTTGCAAAGCACTTTTCATCTTCACAACAACTTTGAGAATGGGGTATTATTATTATTATTATTATCCCCATTTTACAGGTGAGGAAATTGAGTCAGACGGAAGTCAAATGACTTGTCCAGGGTCACACAGGAAAGAATTGTTTGAGGGTGTTTTGAACTTGGGTCTTACTGACTCCAGGGCCAGTGCCCTATCCAGTGGACTATCTATCTAACTGTCACACATATGCCGAGTGTGATTTCATGAAAACACACAAAGAGGCAATGTAAGACAGAAAGAGCGGAACTGGATTTAATTAGGAGACCTGATTTCCAGTTCTTGCTCAGTCATCAGCATATCCTAAGGTCTTAAGAACTAACACTTCTCTCAATCTGCTTTTTTTTTTTTCCCTTTGGGTGGGGTAATGACGGTTAAGTGACTTGCCCATGGTCATATAGCTAGTAAGTGTCAAGTGTCTGAGGTCGGATTTGAACTCAGGTTCTCCTGAATCCAGGGCTGGTGCTTTATCTACTGTACCACCTAGCTGCCCCCTCAATCTGCTTTTTTAAAACAGCCCATCAGAGATGATAGAAAAACCCAAGAGTTAATCTTGGGGATAATAGAATACATAGAAATATCATGTTTTACTTTTCGGGGGTCCAATGGCAAACTTCGATGTGACACAGCCTCAAATGAGGACAGCAGCCCTTACTGGAATCAACTGTGACATCGAGAACAAAATGTTAGAATAGGTAAAAGCTCCTTAAACCTAATTTGCTGATGGTAGACATTAGTAGTTGACAGATGTGGTAAATCTATTTTTGGGGTCCTTCACTGGCACCTTCATACTAAGTCTGAATATGAATATTCCCCAAAGTTTTCTTAGTCCTATTTTTTTCTTTCTCTATATTGTCTCTGTTGGCAAGCTCATCCATTCCGACAACTTCAACTATCACCTTTACCTTAATCTACACAATGTACGGGAACCTCAATTCCAGGCATATGACCCACATTTCCAATTTCCAGTTGGATATGTCAACCTGAATGTGGTACAGAATGGAATTTATAATCTTTCCTCCCAAACCATCTCCTTTTGCTGATTTCCCTATTTCTGCCAACAGTACCATTGTTGTTGTCCTGTCATCTTTGCACAAAGCTTCACTTCCCTTAACCTTTGCTCCAGTCAGTCTTGGCCCATAGTTGACAGGTAGGTGGTATACTGTATAGAATGCTAGACTTTGAGTCAGGAAGGGCTGAATTAAAATCTTGCCTAAGATACTAGCTGTGTGCCCCTGGCCAAGTCACTAAACTCTCTGTCTCAGTTTCCTCATCTATAAAATAAGGATGATCTTAATAGCATCTATTTCATTATGTTGTTCAGAGGATCAAATAAGATAATATATGCACAATGCTTAATAAATCTTAAAATACTGTATAAATGTCATCTTTTATTAGTACGTACTTATGTGGTAAAAGAGGCAGCTAGGTGACTTGAGGCAGCTAGGTAGATCAGTGGATAGAGCACAGAGCCTAGAGTAAGAAAGCCCCGAGTTCAAATGTAGCCTAAGATACTTACTAGCTGCATGACCCTGAGCAAGTAAGTCACTTAACCCTGTTTGCCTCAGTTTCACAATCTGTAAAATTAGCTGGAGGAGGAAATGGTAAATCACTCCAGTATCTTTGCCAAGAAAACCCCAAATGGGGTTACAAAGAGTCAGACACAACTGAAATGACAGAACAATAACAGAATGGTAATAGGTTAAGTGACTTTTCCAAAGTTATAGAGTCAGTGAATAGAAAAGGCAAAACTGAGACCTAGATCTTCTGACTCCAAGTCTGGGGCTCTCTTCACTGTAACAAATTGCTTTTCTACAATGCAATGAAAAGCAAGATAAACCCAAGTGTAGTTCCCCAAACTAGATAAATGGGTAAGAGCAGATTCCCCCATGTTGTTTCCTTGACCTTGATTGATGTAAGAGGGGTCCAGGCAAACACCGTGCCCCAAGGCATCTTCATATGTAGAGCCACTTGGCACTGTGGCATCTGCTGTGTGTGCCCAGACGGGAGGATGCTAAGAAACTTCCCTTTTCTGGCAGTCCAGCCCAAATACCATGTGGAGCACTTGATTCTGGGATAGTATTAGACCTGTCTGTGTGTATTTGGGGGATTAGGGCACCCATGGTCCTTTCGGTTCAGGGTCTCTCTCAGGAACTCCCTAAGCCAGAATATTGTATGATCTTGTGCATGATCCTGTCCTCATTCTTTCAGAATGAGGGTTTTGTTGGCTTACCCTCCTCCCCTCCTTTCCTTAAGCCCATCTTGCGTCTTTGAAGGCATAGCACATTCAGGCCCCTTACCTTTACTCACCTCCTGCTGTGTTCCGATCCTCGTGCTCCCTTGGGTCTCCAGGGTTGCTTCCTTTTAAAAAGTGGAGCAGGGTCTGCTCTGAGTCACAAGATTGCCCAGGAAGGGAGCGTCAGTGACTGCAGTCTCTGCTGGTGATGTCGGTGCCACTCTGCCCAAATTCCTGGAGTCTGGAGGTTCTGCAGAGAACCAGGCAGAGGGACATGGCTTTGGCCGGGAAAGCCAAGAGCAGGAACCAAAAGGGACATCTGGGGATGGAGCCGACAACTCCTGTTCAAGCCCTGCTCAAGCCTTATTAGACTTGTGACCCAATTGTACCCAGTAAGGAACCCCTATCTCTCTCTGGTTTGTTTTTTTTTTTTCCCATGAATTCCATTGATTCCTGTCACCAAGGTTTCTGGGTACCAGGCACCTAATGATTCCTCACCTCCTCCCCCCATCTCCAGGCTAGAGAAGATAATACATCATTCTACTGTGTGACATGGAGGTTGGGATAAATTAAAGTCTCTTGTTTTCTTAGGCTTAAGCTTTCACTCTTTCACCTAGTTCAAGGAAAAGAGAAAATATATCTGGGGAACTAAAGTTATGGACTAATGTGCTTTTTTAAAATTTAAAGACACATACTTTCTGCTTTTTAGCTGGTATAGATCTTAGGATGACCAGGATAGTGGAGTGTTAGCTTTGGAGGGAGAGGCCCTGGGTTCAAGTCCTGATTTGATTCCTTCCTGTGTGATACTGTTCTTCTGGAAGGCATGGAACCTCCCTGGGTCTTAGTTTCATCATCCATAAAATAACTGGCATGGTCCAGATCGTCTCTGAGGTTCCTTCTGATTCCTTAACCTAGGATCCTATGGGGTAACATTTCTATAGTAAATATTACCAAATAAAGTTTTCTTAATCTCTTAATTTATATGTAAGTTCACCCTGAGTCCTGAATACTCAGGCTATGACGTTATTGTCTGTCTTAGGCTGTAAGCTCCTGGTGTTTAACTCACTCCATCTAAAAACAACTAAAAGCTAACGCAGACTGTTTTCATTGTTGATGGTGATAGTCATGGGGAACAATAACTATAAAAAATGTTCCAGGGTATTTAGGGGAGCCCATTGGGATGCTAATGAGATGGAAATGAAGCAGACATCATAAGATACCCAAGATCCCAATGTTACCTAAATATCAGCAATCCAAAAATGTCAACAAGTGTTATTTGCTATAGAAAAATTACAGCTGAATACCACAAGAAGACATAAGCCTTAAAATAAAATCCTGAGGGGCAGCTAGGTGGTGCAGTGGATAAAGCACTGGCCCTGGATTCAGGAGGACCTGAGTTCAAATCCGACCTCAGACACTTGACACTTACTTGCTATATGACCCTGGGCAAGTCACTTAACCTTCATTGCCCAGCAAAACCAAAAACAAAATAAAACTAGATAAAATGAGTAAATTAAGACAATTGGTTCCTTCTAAACTCTGGGATACTATTGGACTTACATTTATCTTTCCAACTTTATTATGCGTTCTTCTCTTTCTGATTTGCCAAAATGACCGTTTCTCTGTTCCTTTCATGTGCCCCTCCATCTCCTGCCCATGCTTTTGTGCTGGTTATCACTTGTGCCTGGAATGAATTTCCTCCTCATGCCCACCTCATAGAATTCCTTCATTTCCTTCAATAAACAGCTTGAGCACTACTGATTCTCCCAATTGCTATTTCTGCCCTTCTCTATCTTGTATTTATTATGTATGTACTTATATATATCTAATGAGTCCTCTGGCCTCTCTCCAAGTCAGGCCAGCTACATCTCCCCTTCAGGGCTCTAGGGACTATCACTGATAGGCTGTGGGTGTTCTTCTCTAGTGCTATTGACAACACCCCATTCCAACACCCCAACTATTTACCTCCAGTGACTAGCACTCCACTCCCACTTACATGAATAATAGCAATTAACCTTTATTAAGAGATAAAATTATGTAAAAACCAGAAATATATATATATTTACCCCACAGCTCCTGATGGGCCCACTCCCCTCTATATGACCTGAGTCTCTGAGGGGAATGTGCTCAGATTTAACACAACTTTGAGTCCCACTTAGTTCACATCTACATGTGGTATCACTGTTGGACGATCCCTTGACTCAACTATAGTTGAGTTGTGTCCTCAGAGTTGCTTTGTGATCCTTGGGGTCTGAAAGCTGGACCAACTCATTGTGAACTATTGGACTTCCACCTCTCTACAGACACATTATTATGTTCTCCTTCTGACAGTCGATAGACTGTCAAACTAGCCTTTTCTCTGTTCTTCAGATGTGGCATGGACTCCATTAGGCTCCCTGTCTTGCTGTCTCAAAAATCACAGTCTTAGCATTCAATTTCCTTCCTGTAAAATGAAAGAACAATTGCTGAGGCCAAAAACAAAAACAAAAACAAAAACCCCCAACACTCACCCCAAACAAAACAAAACAAACCCCCCCAAACAAACAGAGGCCTATATTCATAAGCCACATGTTGGCCTCAGATGGGGCCAGTCCAAAGCCTTTCTCCTCATTGTCTCTCTTCTCTAATTGGAATATGCTACCAAGCAGGAATCAGTTCCCCGAAAGAGGCCTAGTTCTGGTGAACTAGTAGCTTTCAAATGCCTCTAGTTCCAGCTTTGGAATTAATTAAAAAGGACTCCCCCAAGGGGCACCTAGGTGGCGAAGTGGATAAAGCACCGGCCCTGGATTCAGGAGTACCTGAGTTCAAATCCGGCCTCAGACACTTGACACTTACTAGCTGTGTGACCTTAGGCAAATCACTTAATCCCCATTGCCCCGCAAAAAAAAAAAAAAAAAAAAAAAAAAAAAAAAAAAAAAAGGGACTCCTCTTTATCACATGGCTAGTAGACTGGAACCAGTATCTGTACCTGCTCCAAATCCATAAAGAGATTGTATCAGCTGAACAACTTTGCACATGCTCATAAGGACTGAACTCATTGGCCACTCCCCCATTGTGAATGTATGTGTCAGCTTCCTCAATAACACATAAGTTCCTTGTTGGTAAGGATTATTGTCATTCTTTGTCCTTATATACCCAGCACCTAGCATAGTACCCAGAGCAAAGTAGGTACTTAACAAATACCTGTTGATTCATTGACTTACATTAGAGATGGAGAGGAATGCTTTACTTTGAAGACTATTTTAGTCTCATTGCCATCACATTTGTGCTATCCCTGATCTTCAAACTGTTCTTCACTAGCAATGAAGGTATACTATAGAAATGAATTCTTATATTTTCCCCCTATTCACCACCATTCATCTTAAGAAATTACTGTTGAATAATAAAAAGAATAATTCTACCTGTTAATTTTTAAAATTCAGTATCATACCAATCAAACTATCACAGAATTATTTCTATAGAACTAGAAAAATGGTAACAAAATTAATCTGGAAGAACAAAAGGCCAAGAATATCAAGGGAATCAATGAAAAAAAGTTAAGGAAAATGGCCCAATAGTTCTAGACTTCAAAAGTATATTACAAAGTAGTAATTATAAAAAAAGCGCCTGGTACTGGCTAAGAAATAGAGTGGTAGATCAGAAAAATAGACTGAGTAAATAATACATAATAATAAATGACCATAGTAATCTAGTGTTTGGTAAACCCAAAGAGCCAAGATTTGGGGGTAAGAACTTGATATCTGACAAATTTCTGGGAAAGTTGGAAAGTAGTTTGGCAGAAACTAGGCACAAATATCTTATGCCACATACCAAGAAAAAGGTTCGAACGGGATAATGATTAGTAGACATAAAGGGTGACTATCATAAGTAAATTTAGGAGAGCATGGAAAAAGGATACCTGTAAGATTTATAAATACGGGAAGAGTGGGGCAGCCAGGTGGCACAGTGGATCGAGCACCCAACCCTGGAGTCAGAGTACCTGAGTTTAAATCCTGTCTCAGACACTTACCCTTACTAGCTGTGTGACACCTTGGCAAGTCACTTACCCCAATTGCCTCACTAAAAACTAAAGAAATAAATAAAGAATTAATTAATTAAATAATAAATAAGGGAAAGAGTTATGACCAAACAAAAGATAGAGACCATCACAAAGATGTGAAATGGATAATTTTGATTACATGAAAATAAAAGTCTTTTGCACAAATAAAACCAAAATTAGAAGGAAAACAGAAAACTGGGTGGGGCAGGGGGGGGGGGTTTACAGGAAGTTTCTCTGATTAAGACCTCACTTCTTAAATATATAAAGAACTGAGTCAATTTTTTTTTTTGCGGGGCAATGGGGGTTAAGTGACTTGCCCAAGGTCACACAGCTGGTAAGTGTCAAGTGTCTGAGGCCAGATTTGAACTCAGGTACTCCTGACTCCAGGCCCAGTGCTTTATCCACTGTGCCACCTAGCTGCCCCGAGTCAAATTTTTAAAAAATAAGAGCCATTCTTCAGTTGATAAGTAGCCAAAGGATATGAACAGGCAGTTTTCAGAATAAATCAAAGCTATCAATAGTTAGTTACATAAAAAATGCTCTAAATCACTACTGATCAGAGAAATGCAAATAAAACAGCTCTGAGATACCACCTCATACCTATCAAATTGGCTAACATGACAGAAAAGGAAAATGACAAATGCTGTAGGGGATGTGGGAAAAATTGGAACACAAATGCACTATTGGTGGAGTTGTAAATTAGTCCAACCATACTGAAGAAAAATTTGGAACAATGCCCAAAGGGCTATAAAACTGTACATAACTTTTGATCCAGCAATACCACCACTACTAGGTTTGTAGCCTTTAAGAAAGTATTGTTTTCAGAAGCTAAGGACTTTGAACTCAACTGGAGACAACCTTCAAGTCCAGTGAATCAATGGATTTGGATGACACGTACCAATCAGCTTGAAGCAGTGTGTAAGGACTGCCTCTGCTCCGGAGCTATAAAAAACTTCCACACTCCATTTGTGGGGGGCAGTTGAGGGTTGAAGCAGGCTCGGGGCAGAAGAATTGAGGAAGAACCAGACCAGGCTGGAACTCTAGGTTAGATAGGCCTTTCTTAACTCCACGTGTTTTTTTTTTTTTTCCCTAATACCTAGTATGCTTTAATAAATGCTTAATGCCTAAAGACTGGTGCTAAAGCTTGTAATTTAAGGTGACCACACATTTAGATTTTAAACATCACAACCCCTTTGTTATTTTCCATTATTCTTTGAGGATTACCAACAACAATTAAATAGCATAGAGTCCAAGAGCCCAATTTCCATACAACTATGAGAGTGGAAACCTGAAACTCACACCAAATCGAATAATGATCAAGAAATCAAATTAGAAACTACAATAAGTGATTCCTTCCACTCTAAAACTGCACAAAAAAATAGCCAGAAGCTGGCAGATGATAAGAAAAAGGGTTACCCACAAAAGCCAGTACCAGTGTGGGCAAGCCAGCCTAGCTTAATAGATCAACTAGGAGAGGCCAGACTCCAGAGACTGGAAGTTCTGTATCAGAGGGTCGCAAAAGAAGAGAGCTCAATGAGAAAGACTCAAGGAGATCAGAGAGGCCCAGGGAGGGGCCTTTGGAGGGTCTGTGACAAATACAGTGTTAAGATAAGGACATCCAAGGCCCAGGGACTGCAGGGTCCCAAATACTCTGTCCTGAGATACCACAGATTAGGAATTCTGGAGTCTGTGAACTTGTTTTTTTGTTTGTTTGTTTCATTTGTTTGTTTTTGCGGGGCAATGAGGGTTAAGTGACTTGCCCAGGGTCACACAACTAGTAAGTGTCAAGTGTCTGAGACCAAATTTGAACTCAGGTCCTCCTGAATCCAGGGCTGGTGCTTTATCCACTGTGCCACCTAGCTGCCCCTGAAAACACTACAAGTATCAAAAATTGTAGAACTGGAGATCCCCAAAAGAATGAGCAAGTAACAACTACAAGTCAAGACTCAAAAGAAAAAACAATTTCACAAGGCCTAGAAAAATTAAGAAAAAAGATAAAAAAGGAAATAAGAGCTCTGGAGTAAAGAATTGTAAGGAGAATGTACAGTTTACGTTATAAAACTTACCCAAGTAATGGACTGACTATTTGAAATCTAAAATAGACCAAAGAGAAATCAATGACTCCATGGAATGGAAAGAAATATTGGAATAAAATCAAAAGACTGAAAAATAGAAGAAAATGTAAAATATCAAAAACAACTGTCCTGAAAAACAAGTCAAAAAGAGATAATTTAAGAATCATCAGACTCTGTCAAAATTATAACTAAAAAACAAACACAGATACCCTATTTTAAGAAATCATAATTAAAAATAATCCATACCTACTAAAACCAAAGGGAAAAGGGAATATCTAAAGAATCCAGTAATTGTTTCCCAATAAAACCCCCAGAAGGAAAAGTCCCAGGGTTGTCATTACCAAAATTCAGAGTGACCAAGAGAAAGAAAAAATACTGCAAGCATCCAGAAAGAAACAGATCGAGTACTAAGGAATCACAGTCAAGATCACATTAGAACTGGCAACTTCTACTATAAATAAGAAGAGATTTTGGAACATAGTACTATAAAAGACAAAAAGAGATAGGCTTACAACCAAGAATAATTTATCCTGAATAGCAGATTATAATCCTACAGGGGAAAATGATGAATCTTGAGTGGCATAGAGGACTTTCAAGAATTCTTGGCAAAAAGATCAGAGTTGAGTATGAAATTCAAACATGAGAATCAAGGTAAATTTGAACTGGAGAAAGTATCCTTTTATAATCTTAATGTCTTCAAAACAAGAGAACCTGGGGGTGGATTAGTTATGTTCTGAGGGTATTAGGAGGGGAAAGAGAAGAGAGAATAAAAGGAATATATCAGTGTCAAAAGGAGGAAGAAGAGAGTGGAACTTAATATTTCTCAATAGCAAGATCAAGTATGAGAAGAAGAATATAGAAACATTGAAATGGAGTGAGAGGAGCAGACATCAGATGGACCTCACTTTTTTTTCCCATTCTTTTTTTTGGGGGGGGGGGAAGCAATGAGGGTTAAGTGACTTGCCCAGGGTCACACAACTAGTAAGTGTCAAGTGTCTGAGGCCTTATTTGAACTCAGGTCCTCCTGAATCCAGGGCTAGTGCTTTATCCACTGCACCACCTAGCTGCCCTGGACCTCACTCTTAATTTGACAAAGGAGAGTTGAACATATACACACAAGGTTTAATGTAGAAAAACATAAAGCTCGTACATTTATTTTATTTTACTTTTTTTTTTTTAGTGAGGCAGTTGGGGTTAAGTGACTTGCCCAGGGTCACACAGCTAGTAAGTGTTAAGTGTCTGAGGCCGGATTTGAATTCAGGTACTCCTGAATCCAGGGCTGGTGCTCTATCTACTGTGCCACCTAGCTGCCCCAAACTCGTACATTTATAACCTATATCAAATTGCTTTTTTTGTCTTGGGGAGGGGGGAGGGAAGGGAAGGAAGGAGGGGAAAAAAGTTGGAACTCAAAATCTTATAAAAACAAATATTGTGGGGGCAACTAGTCACTGGCCCTGGATTCAGGAGAACCTGAGTTCAAATATGGCCTCAGACACTTGACATTTACTAGCTATGTTACCCTGGGCAAGTCACTTAACCCTCATTACTCCATAAAAAACCCAACCCAACCCAAACCAAACCAAACAAAAACAAAACAAATATTGAAAACTATCTTTACATGTAACTGAAAAATAATACAATATTTTTATGATTAAAAAAAGAAAATCATCAAACTCACTGGAGAAATAGGAAGGGATACAGGGGTGCTAAGAAGAAGAATAATAGCAGGGAGAGAATATCTATAAGCAAAACAAACTTCATGATTTTGAAGGGGGATTTAAAAATAAAAAAAGAGAAAATAACAGGAAACTAAGGGAATATCCATCAGTTGGGGAATAGCTGAACAAATTGTGGTATAATAATGAAATAGAACATTTTTGAGCCATAAGAAATGATAAAAGATGTTTTCGGAGAATCCTGAGTGATTGAACTGATACAGAGTGAATTGACCTGAAACAGGAAAACAGTTTATATAAGGACACCAACCCTGTAAAGAAAAAATAGCTTTGAAAGACAACTCTGATCTTGAAATGCAGCTGGTTCTCTAGAAGACCTATAATGAATCATCTTACTTAACTCCTGACAGAGAGATGATAGACTCAAAGTGCACAAAGACTTACATTTTTTGGACATGGCTACTGTGTGGATTGGTTTTGCTTGGCTATACTTATTTGTTTTTTTTAAATTTATTTTTAAAATTTATTATTATTATTATTTTTTGGTGAGGCAATTGGGGTTAAGTGACTTGCCCAAGGTCACACAGCTATTGTCAAGTGTCTGAGGCCGCATTTGAACTCAGGTCCTCCTGACTCCAGGACTGGTGCTCTATCCACTGTGCCACCTAGCTACCCCTGGTTTTTTTTTTGCAACAAACATTTATTTTACTTTTTCCAGTTATATATAGGGGTAGTTTTCAACATTCATTTTCATAAATACATTATTCTACCCAGTTGGGTGTGTGGCTATACTTATTTGTTACAAGGATTCTCTCCATCGTCATCCCCACCCCCTGCCTTCTTTTTCTTGGTTTTAGTTGGAAATGGAATTGGAGGAACCTAAGGGAGGGTAACAATAGTGATGTTAAAAAAATAGCTTTTGGGGGGCAGCTTGGTGGCGCAGTGAATAGAGCACCGGCCCTGGATTCAGGAGGACCTGAGTTCAAATCCAGTCTCAGACACTTGACACTTACTAGTTGTGTGACCCTGGGCAAGTCACTTAATCCTCATTGCCCTGCAAAAAAAAAAAAAGATACCCTATTTTCATAGGGATCTAGTAGAAAAACAAATAGCCTTTGGGGGTAGCTAGGTGGCACAGTGGATAGAGCACTAGCCCTGGATTCAGGAGGACCTGAGTCCAAATCCAGCCTCAGACACTTAATACTTACTAGCTGTGTGACCCTGGGCAAGTCACTTAACCCCAATTGCCTCAACAAAATTTAAAAAATTAAAAATTAAAAAAAAATTTTAAATAGCCTTTGAAACTTTTTAATGCACAGAAGGCAATGGAAGAAATTAAAAAGGAAATGAAAACAAGCAGGACAATTTTGAAAATAATAAGGACAATTATAATATACTTAAAAATAGAAAAGCAACTGGTAGTGGCAGCTAGGTGGTACAGTGGATAGAGCACTGGCCCTGGATTCTGGAGGACCTGAGTTCAAATGCAGCCTCTTGACACTTGACACTTAACTAGCTGTGTGACCTTGGGCAAGTCACTTAACCCTCATTGCCCTGCAAAAAACCCAAAACCAAAACAAAAAGCAAGTGGTAACAAAGAAAATTCATATTTTCATATACAATCCTCTTTTTGTATTCTGTTGTGTTTATGGAAATACTTTTTTTTGAGTCAAAGTTCAGATTCTGAAAAACGAATCACACTTCTGATGTTTACTAGCTTGGTAAGCCCCGGTAAGTTATTTAACCTTTCTGAGACACAATTTCTTCTTCCATAGAATGAAAAATAATAATACTTGCAGAACCAATCTCACAGGGTTTTTTGTATCAAATGAGACACTGTTTGTAATCACTTTGTAAAATTAAAAGGGTTATATGTGTCAGCTATTGTTATGATCACATCTGCAAGTTTCTTTCTTTATCCTGGGATGTAATTTGTTCTGGCTAGGAAATAGGAACTCATTAGCGTTAGTTACTTTTTTATTATTTCCCTACCTATCTTGTGCTTCAATTCTATCTTAATTATTTTCATTTTATTTTTCCTAGCCAATGAATCAAAGATGAAAAGCTGTGCTATGAACAGCAGGGGGATCCAGGCCAAGGCCCCGGGGCCCAAGGCATGGTGTAGGTGGAAGAAATTATTTCACCATCAAGGGCTAAACAAGCCAGGAAAGATCTGCCTAAGAGGATTTGCTTCTGGTGAACCAGCCAGAACACAGAACATATGAAAGGGCAAAAAAGAGCAATGTGGAGGGAGGGAGGTTGGGCAGGCAGGGAAAAAGATGGCCCCAGGCCAGGATGGGGGAAGTGCCCAGATCTGAAACCTGTGGTGAAAGATAGTTTAGTAGCTTATATAAGGAAGTTTCTTTTTTTCAGTAGGAATAAAAATGGCTACTGGATTGTAACTCCCTCAGGCTTGGAATTTCATCTTATTTAAACTGTATATATCCCCAGTATCTCAAAAAGCATTCTGCACATTGTAGGTGCTTAATTAAAAAAAATTTTTTTTAAATCTTTTAACTTGAATTAAATTAAAGTACTTTCTCGGGCCTTGAACAATGGATGTGTCAGTCACTCTAGAATGACTGAGCTAGAAGACTGAAGGATGAAAAGATCTAAGATCCAGAATCCAACATACCTGGGTGAGGGCTGGAGAAGTAACAACCAGCCCTGTTAAAACCTTAGAACAGAAATAGAATGGAATTAATATCTAAACTAAAACTGAGTAGAAGATTAATGGAAGGCAGATAAGAAGGGTAGGTTGAATATTCTATGTTTGGTGCTGAAGAGAAGGGTTAAACTTTAAGAATCTTTACAACTTAGGAAATTGTTGCCCTTTTCATCTGTTTCTGTTCCACTCTCCTCCTCAATATGTCTTCATTCATTCCCTTTGTGTGTCTATCATCCAGCACAGTACCTTACACATAGTAGGTACTTATAGCTATTTAATGTTTGCTGAACTGAACATAAATCCTGGGAATTCCAGTCAAGTTTGTCTGTGAGGCCAAGAGCACCTTGGGAAATGTAGTCTTTGGGATATGTACTTATATCCTTTCCCCCTTCCAATAAAACAAAATAAAATGAAACAAAAAAACCCCCTATCATCCCAACAAGTCACACTGAGTGTCCATCTATGGCCATACATCTGGATTATAATTTCATATAGTACATGGAACTCTTTGCATGGAAACTCTTTTCCACATGAAGCAAATCATCAACTGTTTGTAGTTTATGATCCTAGAGGGTTGCCTGGGACATTAGGCATTAGGTGATCTGCTCATGGCCCCAGAGCTAATATGCTTCAGAGGTAGAATTTCAACCCTAGCCTTCTTCCCTCCAAGCTAAACATTCTGTCTAGTTACTAACTCTTGGCTATGGGTATATATAAAACATATAGTAATTTACATATAGCTTCCTTACAGGCAATTTTCCCAGATGCTTAGATAACCCATACATAGATAGATATAGATAACCTATAACTTATATGTTGTTGTTGAGGTGTTTTTAGTCATGTCCAACTCTTCATGACTCCATCTGGGGTTTTCTCAGCAAAGATACTGGAGTGGTTTACTATTTTCTTCTCCAGCTCATTTGACAGATGAGGAAACTGAGGCAAACAGGGTTAAATGACTTGTCCAGGGTTACACAGCTATTAAGTGACTGAGGCCACATTTGAACTCAGATCTTCCTAAATCCAGGCTCAGCACACTATCCACTCAGCCACCTACGTGCCCTATAGGTATAGAGTTCATAACATTATATTTAGAGAGGCATACACTTGATCAAATATCTACATGTCCCTTATAAATTCATAATAGCGAGCGGCATAAGGCACAGTTGCATACAGTAGACCAAAGGGGCCGCTGGGAAATATATCATACATATCATGACATGTTGGATTTTTATACAAAGTATTTATTATATATATTCCACTGAATGGTGCCATCTAGGTACATGCATTCCATTTTGAAAAGCATTATTTATTAAATTCCCACCATCTCCAAGCCACTGTACTAGGCACTGAGGAAGAGGAAGAGAAAGATTTTGTACCTCTTGGCCTGTTAATTGCCTTTCCAGTTCTTTCTTTCATAGCTCATTGTGATTTTTTCCCCTTAGTATATGCTTGTTAAATTTATACTTTCCTTTCCTGAAAGGAGGATTTCCTGATAGAATCCAGCACGTGTGGCTGATGTGGCTCTGGAGAATACCCAGTCTGCTTAAGCTGTCTATCTGTGGAATTTCTCCATGTCTGTCCCATGGACTGCTCAATTTTGGAAGACTGTTTCTTGAATAAGAAGGCAGATGCTATGCTGTTTCTGGCTACTCTAGCAGATTGGTGTGATCTTGGAATCAAATAAGTAATCTGGCCTCAGACAGTTAACACTTACTAGCTGTGTGACCCTGGGCAAGTTATTTAACCCCAATTGCCACCCCCCCCCAATTAGTATTATTATCCCTGTTTTGAAGGTGAAGAAACGCAGACTCACAGGGGTTAAGTGACTTTTCCAGAATTGTGAAAGCAATAAGTACCAGAGGAAGGATTTGAACCCAAGTCTTTCCTGACACCAAGTCCAGCATTCCTTCTACAATAATGAACTGCCTCTCAAAGTATCATAGAGAAAACAGTTATAATTAACACAAGTGTAAGGGGAGGAAAGACAGTGATTTGGTTGTTGCTGCAAGAATTCAGGAGAAAGGTCACTAGTTTTACTTTGCCCCTCTGGTACTGCTCAGTAAAGCAAGAGGGTACTATGCAGAGACTTGTTGCAAGCTAGTAGGGGCATGATGAGAATTGAAAGGAAATTACTAACTCCCACTAAAACATCAAGTGGGGATAAAGGTCATCTGGTTCAACTCCACTTTTTAGATGAGGAAGCAGAATCAATTAAAAAGACTGATTTAGTCTGAAGGATTCTTGCTGTGCTGGCTAGGTGAGGCTGTGAGTCTAACTCACAAAATAGCTTAAATAACCCTTAAGAAGACTATGGGCTAATTCACCAAGGAGGTGTTAACATTCTTCTAGAAAGGGGCTGCAAAGCAGCTGCAATTCAGCTAGCACAGCAAGAGTTCTTGTTTCGTAATATTAGAAGGACAGCCGTGAAGTTGATGACATTTGTCCTTCATTCCTATTACTAGATCAGAATTGCTTTTCCCTCCCCACCCTTTGCATAAATGAGCACTTATTCCTTTGCTATCTGCCTTCCCCCCAGAATTGTCCGTTGTGTAGCTATGGGTGTGTTTGCTTTCATAATTGTGCAATTTAGGTTTCGCTTTCGTTGAGGTACCAAACCTAGGGAAAAAAAAAACCCCAAAACAACCAAACCTCTATTTCAGACTGAACCTCCTTCCTTAACCTGGACTCCAAAGTCAAAATGTTATAGTTACCACAACAAGCTACTATGCAAGTACTCAATAGCCCTCTGGAAGTAGTCTCAAGAAGGAGTGGTCAGGCTCATGACAAAGCATTTTCTCTCTATTTTCCATCAGCACCTCTAGTTGGTTTCCACTAAGGTGTAGGGTGCCCCCTGGTGGCCCCTCCTTTTCAGCCTCCTTTTGTGTATTACCTTTCTTGATTAGATCTAAACCCATTGAGGGCAGAGCCTGTCTTTCTTTTTCTTATTTATATCCTCAGTGCTTAGCACAATGCTTGGTACATAATAGGCACTTAATAAATGCTTATTGAATTGAATTAAGGCAGACTTATGTGGTGAGATTTTAGTAATTGGAGAAATCTGCCTATTAAATACCTCCTTCACCTGACTCACTGTGACTGGGAATTCCACAGTTATAGATTTATCCTCTAGACTTTCTTTCTTTTTTTTTTTTTGGTGGGGCAATGAGGGTTATGTGACTTGCCCAGGGTCACACAGCTAGTAAGTGTCAAGTGTCTGAGGCTGCATTTGAACTCAGGTCCTCCTGAATCCAGGGCAGGTACTTTATCCATTGCGCCACCTAGCTGCCCTGGACTTTCTTCTTGTTGTTGAGTCATTTCAGTTGTGCCTGACTCATTGTGACCCCATTTGATTGCTGTTTTTTTTTTTTTTTTTTTTGGCAAAGCTACTGGAGTGCTTTGCTATTCCCTTCTCCAGCTCATTTCACAGACAAGAAAACTGAGGCAAAGAGAGTTAAGTGACTTGCCTAGGATTACACAGCTACTAAGTAACTGAGGCTGGATTTGAACTCTGGTCTTCCTTACTCCAGGCCCAGTGCTCTATCCACTGTGCCATTTAACTGCCCACTATGTACATAGTAGGTGCTTAAAATAAGTAAATGTTTTTTTGAATGAATGGTTTATGGACTTCCTGTAGAAAATCCAAAGTTCTAAGATGACTTCCCTATGCCCCTATGCTTTTAGATAACCTCTCCCAACTATGAGCAGATCTGACTTTGTAAGGCAGAACAGTTTGAAAAAGAACATAAGAAAAAGAATATAATTACAGAGGTCAATTTTCTTAAGAAAAGTCATAGAGTGATAATTTCCAAGGACTTAAGTCTGTTTTGGAATACCAGGGCCCCCTCTGCCTTCTAGGGTGAATGGAAAACTGAGTGACCCAGCTACTTGGGACAGCACCTTTATTTTAGATGGCTAATTCAATATGGCAGTGGGACTCTTTAGTGTCCTTTAAAGCATTCTTCCTCGGCCTCCCAGGCACTTCCTGACTTTCAAGCAAAGGCTAACTGATAAACTCTCTAAAGCTCTCTTCTGGGTCTAGCTGGGTTCCTGAAGAGTAATTCTTAGACCTTTCTGATCTGAAATGCCTGCATATGAGGCCAAAGAAATACGCAGGCAAAACGTACCTAATTGTGTTAGCTTTTATTAATTAATTTCACTTTATGTACTTGAGAATTAAGACCTCCTCAGCAGGCTA
The DNA here is from genome assembly GCF_019393635.1 of Dromiciops gliroides. Classification (NCBI taxonomy): domain Eukaryota; kingdom Metazoa; phylum Chordata; class Mammalia; order Microbiotheria; family Microbiotheriidae; genus Dromiciops; species Dromiciops gliroides. Next base: position 572,276,524 of record NC_057863.1, on the reverse strand, counting down.
TGCAAATTTATGCAAAAGAGCAGGTGGGACCCACGAGTCCCCAAATCTCCAGCCCCCAACACCCTTCTCCTTCACAAATACAACATTGTTCTAATTCCCCATTGGACTCTTCAGTGCGATTTCTCTCTGCTCAGGAAACATGCTCTCCTCCGCAGGCCTGTGCAGAATATTCATTCTATCTAATTAGCAGAGACAGCTGAGGTTACGCAGATGGAGACTGAAGAATTTGAACAGACTTGCTGAGGGGAATAGGTCTGCATGGCAAACTTTACTATGCCAGAACCCCTTCCTAGAAAAGGCATTTTTACAAATGCAGGAAAATGAGGGAAGGGTGTGGAAGGGAACCGGAGGGAAGGGGAACTTGGAGGGGAGTGAGGGAGGCACTGTTTCATAAGCCGCTTGTCTTGCCCCTCTCCTTAAAGGAGCTTAGGTCAGATCACGGTGGCAGGAACAATTCTGGGACTTCCTGCTGGTGGATCTCCTTGGGATGAAGTGAGTGCTTAACAGCTGCTTGGCTCACACATCGAAGCATGGCCTCCTCATCTGACTTGGCTGGGGAAACCTTCTCCTCGGACATGTGCCATGTCTGCAGCAATCATGAAAGGCCCATATTCAGCTTTGAAGTCCCACACACCTGCTGGCTGGGGTCAATTTAAAAAAGGGGAAACAGTGCTCTTTTCACATACCTTGGTGATCTTGTCAGGAGGTGGATTTAACCAAATAGGGCTGATTTCTTAAATTTTTAAGTGTTATTGATGCTTAAAAAACATAGCAAGAACCCCCAAAACAAAACCAAAAATCTATAGCAATAGATTATTTCCCCTCCCCCTAGAATCTTCTTTTTTTTTTTTTTATGGGGCAATGGGGTTAAGTGACTTGCCCAGGGTCACACAGCCAGTAAGTGTCAAGTGTCTGAGGCCGGATTTGAACTCAGGAACTCCTGAATCCAGGGCTGGTGCTCCATCCACTGCGCCACCTAGCTGCCCCGAATCTTCTTTTCTAACAAGGAAAAAAGTTAAGTAAAACTGACCATGTTGATAGCATCTATAACATTCCACATTCATAATCTCTCATCTCTATTTTGGTTTGTTTATTTTATTTTATTTATTTATTTATTTATTTTTTGCAGGGCAATGAGGATTAAGTGACTTGCCCAGGGTCACACAGCTAGTAAGTGTCAAGTGTCTGAGGCTGGCTTTGAACTCAGGTCCTCCTGAATCCAGGGCCAGTGCTTTATCCACTGCACCACCTAGCTGCCCCCTGTTTGTTTATTTTTTGAGGGGCAATGAGGGTTAAGTGATTTGCCCAGGGTCACACAGCTAGTAAGTGTCAAGTGTCTGAGGTCGGATTTGAACTCAGGTCCTTCTGAATCCAGGGCTGGTTCTTTATCCACTGTGCCACCTAACTGCCCCCTTTCTCTTTCTTTCTTTCTTTCTTTCTTTCTCTCACTCCCTTCCTTCCTCCCTCCCTCCCTCCCTCCTCTCTTCCTTCCTTCCTTCCTTCCTTCCTTCCTTCCTTCCTTCCTTCCTTCCTTCCTTCCTTCCTTCCTTCCTTCCTTCCTTCCTTCCTTCCTTCCTTCCTTCCTTCCTTCCTTCCTTCCTTCTGTCCTTCCTTCCCTCCTTCCTATCATAGAGAAGGGAAGTGTTTTTCTTCATCCATTCACTGTTCAGCTGCCTTTTAGTGTTATTTACATTCTTGGAGGCACTGTATATATTATGCTCTTGGTATGGCTTTCTTTAGCCCACATACCCAAATAGAATTTCCTTTCTCATGCCCTTGCCAGTGACCTTGAGGTTAGATTATTTTTTTCAGGGTCACCTGGAAAGCTGAGATACAGGGCTAGCCCTATGCACAGGCAGAGGAGAAAGCTGCTTTTGTGGTGTGAGTAGAGAGGCCCCTAAACGCCTTCTTTGCCAGTCCAAAAGTCTCTGGTGTGCAGGCCTACCATAGTGGTCAAGATCCTCGCCAGCAGTCATTTACTCCAAGTAGCTGTGGGAAAACCTGGGGGTGGGGGTGGAGTTTAGTACAAGGTCATTTGTTGTGTGGGTTCAGTGAGAAAATGCAGCCTGAAGGAGACAAAAGAAGATGCTACAACGGGTTCCCATGAAAGAACTATCAAGCAGGGGAAGGGAAGGGAAAAAAAATATATATATATATTTATTAAGGCCTACTATGTGCCAGGCACTGTGCTAGGTGCTTTGCAAATATCAAATCATTTGATTGCTTTTTATATCACAGGGAGTGAGACTTTTAAAGTAGCATTGCTCATCTCTGATTTTATCATCTGGATTCCTATTAGAACATGACAGATTTTCTTCAAGCCTACTTCTGAGATCTGATGACTTTTTCTTTTTCTTTCTTTCTTTCTTTCTTTCTTTCTTTCTTTCTTTCTTTCTTCCTTTCTTTCTTTCTTTCTTTCTTTCTTTCTTTCTTTCTTTCTTTCTTTCTTTCTTTCTTTCTTTCTTTCTTTCTTCCTTCCTTCCTTCCTTCCTTCCTTCCTTCCTTCCTTCCTTCCTTCCTTCCTTCCTTTCTTTCTTCCTTCCTTCCTTTCTTTCTTTTTCTTTCTTTCTTTTTCTTTCTTTCCTCTCTCTTCCTTCCTTCCTTCCTTCCTTCCTTCCTTCCTTCCTTCCTTCCTTCCTTCCTTCCTTCCTTCCTTCCTTCCTTCCTTCCTTCCTTCCTTCCTTCCTTCCTTCCTTCCTCTTTCTTCCTCTAGGGAGGCTAAAGGTCTCCTTTTTTCTTTTCCTCTTCTCCTTCTCTGCCTCTTGATTCAACACAAGAAGAATGTTCTAAGGACACAAAGTTTACGTGACTGCCCTAGAAATCCTAGATAAAACCAAATTCTCTAATTTCTGCTTAGCTTCTACTTATCGTCATTATCTCATAAGTAATTGGGGTGGGTGAGGGGCTACTACCTAGACATCCTCAAATGGAGAGATGTCACAACTTCCAGGTAGGCTCAGCATGCTCATATTTTTGGCTCTGATTATAAAATGTATCATCTATTAGTCAATAGATGTATCCTCAGAGAATATCCTCTCTTACTGACACAGTGCCAAAGATAACCTGTCCTTGGGGGTATAGAAAAAAACAGAGCCATACCTAGTTTCTAGGTCCTTGCATTCTTTCCCAGTCCAGACCAGTTATTTCATCAGTGGAGACTGAAATTTTCTGTATCTATGAACAACTCACCTGTAACTTAGATTCCTAGAGAGGGGACTGGGAGACACCACAGCTGCTAGGAATGAGAGGCAGAGCTTGAATTCAGGTCTTTCCAAATCTAGTTCTTTCCTACTCCGAGGCTGGGCCCCTATCCACTGCTTCTCAGAACCTCCCAAAAGTTTCATTAGTTTTTGTGTCAAAGTTGTTTCCCTTGTTTTTCTTCCACATAAAAGAAACTCACATTTTCTTTCCAGTTCCTTAGCACCTTTCCTCTCTTCATATATCAATTAATTATCTCAACAGCTAATTATGGACTTTCCTTGCACTTTGCGGGTGGGAGACATTTTTGACTATGCTCATTTATTTTTGGACTTCAGCTGTTAAAAATAAAGCAAATTGATTTTCACTCACACAAAGCCAGATAACAACATTTTTCTGGAGTGTGTCAGTCTTCTGGATCTCTAAAGGCCTTTAGGGGCATCTGTTAATCTTTGTCTGGTTTTGCTACTTGTGAACCGTGTGACATTGGGTGGGTCAGCTAAACGCAGTGACCTTTAGTCTTCTCTTCTGTAAAATGGGGGTAATAGGATAATAATGCCTCTAGCAGTAATCACGCAGGGCAGTTGTGAGGATTCAGAGATAATATATGTGATATGCTTTGCAACCTAAGCATGCCATGTCATTATCAGCTATTGCTGCTAGTCTAACATTGACATTATTTAACACTGAAATTTTAACAGAGACAAAGGGATGGGGCGGGCGGGAGGGAGAGAGATACAGAGAAACACACAGAGAGACAGAAACAGTGGGATAGAGAGAGGGAGGGAGGGAGGTAGAGAGATAGAGACAGGGAGACACAGAAAGAGACAGAGACAGAGGCAGGGATAGAGAGACAGATAGAAAAAGATGGAGAGAGAGAGAGGGAGGGAGGGAGACAGAGACAGAGATACAGAGAAACACACAGAGAGACAGAGACAGAGGGATAGATAGAGAGAGAGACAGAGAAGGATGGAGAGAAAGGGGGAGGGAGGTAGAGAGGCAGAGACAGAAAGATGGAGAGAGAGTGAGGGAGGTAGAGAGACAGAGACAAAGAAAAATGGAAAGAGAGAGGGAGGGAGGGAAAGACAGAGAGAGGGGGAGGGAGGGAGAGAGACAGAGAAACAGAGAGACAGAGGGATGGAGGGACAGAGACAGAGAAAGATGGAGGGAGGGAGACAGAGAGATAGAGAGATGCAGAGAGAGAGAGACAGAGACAGAGAGACAGAAAGAGTTGTCTTAGGGAGGTGGACTTAAAGTCTCACTTCTGACATATGAATTGTGAGACCCAGGACAAATTACCCACCATCTCAGTGCCTCAGTCAACTCTCTATATTGAAAAACAAGTATATAACCATGTTTGTAGAAGGAGTTTCTTCACTGGGAGACCAAAGACCTCTTAGAAAATAACAACAGCGAATCAGAGAAGACTAAAGTTTGAAGGGACTTCAGAGATCATCTAGGCCAACATTTCTTTTTTCTTTTTTGGTGAGGCAATTGGGGTTAAGTGACTTGCCCAGAGTCACACAGCTAGTGTTAAGTGTCTGAGGTTGGATTTGAACTCAGGTACTCCTGACTCCAGGGCTGGTGCTAGGCCAGCATTTCTTAAACTTTTTGGTCTCAGGTTCCCTTTACACTCTTAAAAATCATTGGGGACATCCCTCCAAGGAGCTTTTGTTTATGTGGGTTATATCTATTGATATTATATTTGACATGAAAACATAATTAAAAAAATACTTATTAATTCATAAAATTATAGTGCTATATCCATTACATGTTAACATATATTTAAGAAAATATATATTTTCCAAAACAAAAAAATTATGAGAAGAGTGACATCATTTTACCTATTTTTGCAAATCTAATGTCTAGCTTAATAGAAAACAGTTGGATTCTTGTGTCTGCTTCTGCACTCGATATGTGGCTATCTGTTGTTTTGGTTGAAGGATATAAAGAAAATTGATATCATGCAGATATGTAACTGGAAAAGGGAACAGTATTTTAACTGGTACAAAATGACTGTATTTATTATGAAAGGAGTTTTGACCTTGCAGACATCCCAAAAGGGCCTCCAGTACCCCTAGGGGTCCATGGACCTCACTTTAAGAATTACTGATCAGGGACAGCTAGGTGGTGCAGTGGATGGAGTGCTGGCCCTGGATTTGGGAGGACCTGAGTTCAGATTCGGCCTCAGACATTTGATACTTGCTGGCTGTGTGACCCTGGGCAAGTCACTTGACCCCAATTGCCTCACCAAAAAAAAAAAAAAAAGAGAGAATTACTGATCTAAGGGCAGCTAGGTGGTGTAGTGGATAAAGGACTGGCCCTGGATTCAGGAGGACCTGAGTTCAAATCTGACCTCAGATACTTGACACTAACTAGCTGTGTGACCCTGGGCAAGTCACTTAGCCTTCATTGCCCAGCAAAACAAACAAACAAAAAAGAATTACTGATCTAGGCTTCTCTGCTTCCCGACCCCATTTCTCCACCGTCCATTCATACTTCTTTGACTCATGGCCTTTAACAACTAAAAAAAACTAACCCCATTTATTAAGCATCTATTGTGTGTAGAACAATGAACTAAGCAAGGGGAAAGATTAAATGTGAAATTGTCCCTGCCCTCATGCATGTTAAAATCTAGGTTACCACTGTTAAGGGCTAAAATTCTAGCTAAACTGTCTAAAATATCTAATGAGTGGTCGCCAATAAATTATAAGCTTTAGCAAGAGTTAGACTTTTAAGCATTTATTAAGGAGAATAAGAATTTGGTAAAGAGAGAGAAAGGCCTAGATTCCTATCTATTAAAGGGAGAGCACATTTCTAGCTCCGCTCTCCATTAGAGTCTAAAGGAAAGAGCCTGAGACCAAGCGCCAGTCTCTTCCTTCCTCCTCCCACTAGCCCGCGTCACTTCCTGACGCCAAAGAAAAGACTCCTGGTCTTGCTCTCAAAGACCTTCGCTTCATGGGAGGAACTCTTCTACAGTAAGTCTCCAGCAGGTGGCGTCATTCCAATCGTTACACCACAGGAGTAAAATGTAAGCTCTTTGAGGGCAGATGCTGTTTTGGTTTTGGTTTTGTCTTTGTAACCCTAGCACCTAGCCAGGGCTTTGTATATACACAGCAGATATTTTGTGGATTTTTGCAGAATCGAATGGTGCCTGCACAGATAAGTATGGGAGATTAGGATATGTGGTGAGTGGGTAGGGGAGATGCTGGTCCAATGCTATGTAAGGCCCAAAGCAATCCCAAAGATCATTTATGATTTGAGAAGAATCAGGAAAGACTCCAGGGAGGAAGTGGCATTTGAACTAGGGGTGTGTGTGTGTGTGTTGGGGGATGGAGAGGTCAGAAAGGGTAGGCATTACAGACATGGTGAAGAGTGTGAGTAAAGGCAAAAAGTCAGGAGTGTATGAGATATGTTAGTCAGCAAACATTTACTGTTCCCTGCGTACCAGGCAACATTGGATTAAGTGTGAGATTACTTTTTTTAAAAAAGGCAAAAATAGTCCTAAATGCACAGAAAGTATATTGGGCAAGGCTATGTAGGTAGCCTCATAGATTCTAGACCTGGAAAGGAGCCTAAAGGTCATATAGTATAACCCATTCATCTCACAGATAAAACAGCTAAGGCTTGAAGAGGTTAAGAGAGCTGGGATTTGACCCTAGGTCATCCAATTCCAAATCTGACCCTCTTTTTTTTTTTTTTTTTTGAGGCAATTGGGGTTAAGTGACTTGCCCAGGGTCACACAGATAGTAAGTGTTAAGTGTCTGAGATTGCATTTGAACTCGGGTACTCCTGACTCCAGGGCCGGTGCTCTATCCACTGTGCCACCTAGCTGCCCCTAATCTGACCCTCTTTTCAATAGTATGTCTCTCTGAAGTACAGAGAGATGAGGTGACTTACCTAAGGTCATACATATAGTTGCCATTTTTATGACATTTCCAGTGAAATCCAGTATAAAAAAATGACTCTGGGGTCAGAGGATCTAAATTCAAATTCCACTTCTTATGCTTACTCCCTATGTGACTGTGGGCAAGTCACTTAACTTCTAGGACCTTTGTTACAATACCTGTCAAAATAAGGGACTCAGAATAGCTAGCCTCTGTGGTTCATTTAACCAACGATCCTACCGCAGAAATGATGGGAGTGGTGTTAGGGTGCAGGGGAATGGGAAAGAGCACATACAATGATTTAGCTGAGGCACCACAGGACCCTTAGGAATTAGCCTGCTTCTCCCCTCTTGTGGCAGTCTTCTCACCTCTTGAACCCCTAGCCACACATGTAATATTATGTGATTCCTCTTCCAATGTCAGTCCTTGGTCTACCCTCCCAGGTTAGCAACCCAAGACCTTTGATTTCCCCTTTTAGCCTTGTGAAACATCTTCTCTTTTGCCTATGATACCTTAATACCGGTATCTTTTCTTTTTGTTGTTCAATTGCTTTCAGTAGTGTCTGACTCTTTGTGACCCCATTTTGGGTTTTTGTGGAAGAGATGCTGGAGTGGTTTGCCATTTCTTTTTCCAGGTAATCTTACAGGTGAGGAAACTGAGGCAAACGGGTTCTCTATCCACCAAGCCATCTGGCTGCCTTATACCTTTTCTACCTATTCTATGATATGAATTGAATTTTTTTTCAAGGAAGGAAATCATCCCAGGTATGGTGGCAAGGTGGACCTCCATGTGCCAAGGGACAGTGATGTAAAATACAGTATCATGTAGGAGGAACAGTAAACTGGCCAGTTGGGATTAATTGACCTCTAACTGCTCTTCTAGCTATGATTAGATTCCATATCTTTAATAAAAGGGCTTTGGACAAGGTGATCTCTGAGGTGCCCTCAGGATATCAGATTCTAAGCCTGGTAGGTAACACCCTATGAGTACGGTGGGGTAGAAAGAAAGTTGGATTTGGAGTAAGGAAGATGAATTCAAGACTTTGCCACTTGTTAGCTCTGAGACCTCGGACAAGAAATTTATTTATCTAGGAGCATGGGCTAGAGGGTTAGGATCCCTTTAAGACTGCAGGAGGATGTCAAACTCTGGCCTGGGCCGCTTAGCCTGTTCCAAACGGATTTTACTGCACTATTGCCTAACTTTGACGTTTCTATCTTCTACATGAGAGTAGCGTGTGAATCTTTGTCTAATACTTTGCTAAAATCTCGGTAAACTAGATCTACAATATTCTCATAATCTATCCATATATAGCCCCTTTTATTTTTATTTATTTATTTATTTTAATTTTTAGTGAGGCAATTGGGGTTAAGTGACTTGCCCAGGGTCACACAGCTAGTAAGTGTTAAGTGTCTGAGGCCGGATTTGAAGTCAGGTACTCCTGACTCCAGGGCCGGTGCTTATCCACTGCGCCACCTAGCTGCCCCCGGCATGACCTATTTTTGGTGAAGTCATGTTGGACTTTTTTTGAGTACCATGTTCTTTTCTAGATAGGCACTGAGCATCCTTTTAATATCATGTTGGAGAATTTTGGCAGGAATCAAAGTCAGCCTCACTGAACTAAAATTGACTGATTGGATTCTCTTCCCTCTTTTGAAAATAGACTTTAGAAGGATCAGAGAGAGGTAAGGGCAGGTAGCAATTGGCATACAAATGGTAGGAGTGTTGAGTCAGTTGCAAGGTCAGTAAGTCATCAGTGTGGTATAGTGGACAAGTAAGCTAATGAGATCTTAGGCTACACTGAGAGAAGTATAATGTTCAGGACTGAGGTGGGAAGGAAGATGGCAGTAGTCCTCCTGTTCTACATCTGACCCCTTGTTCAGACAGCATCTGGAGAGGTTTTTTTGTTTTGTTTTTTATAAATTCTGGGTGCCACAGTTTAGGAAGGACATTAATAATCTTGAAAATGACCAGAGAAACAGTCTTAGAATGGGAATAGACCTCTAGATTATATCATAGAAAGATTTGGCACAGTGGCACAGTGGCACAATAGATAGAGCACTGACCCTAGAGTCAGGAGGACCTGAGTTCAAACTCAGCCTTAGACACTTACTAGCTGTGAGACCCTGGGCAAGTCACTTAACCCCAATTGTCTCCAAAAAGAAGAAGAAGAAGAAGAAGAAGAAGAAGAAGAAGAAGAAGAAGAAGAAGAAGAAGAAGAAGGCCTGGGGAGAATGGGGAGGAAATGATAAAATAGCTCTCAGCAAGAATTTGAAAGACTGTTATGTATTTTACTTGGCCCCAGACATTATAACTAGAAGCAATGTATGAATATTGTAGACAGGTCTAATATAAAGGAAAACTTCAGTGTGATTAGAGTTGTCCTGAGGCCCTGATGGGCTGCCTCAGCAAGTAATAGGTTCCCTCTCACTGGATATCTAAAGCAAAGACTGGATGAACACTAATTAGTGATCTTTGTTCAGGTATGACTTGGGTTGAAGGGCCTTTGAGACCCCTTCCAACTCTAGGATTTTTGTGATTGTTTTTTCCTTGTTTACAGGATCCTAAGCTTAAAGCTAGGGCAGTGGATAGACTTTTTGCCCTGAAGTCAGGAAGACATCTTCATGAGTTCAAATCTGGCCTCAGACATTTACTAGCTGTGTGACCCTGGGCAAGTCACTTAACCCTGTTTGCCTCAGTTTCTTAATCTGTCAAATGAGCTGGATAAGGAAATGACGCACCATTCCAGTATGTTTGCAAAGAAAGCCCCCCAAATGGGGTTACAGAATTGGACATGACTGAAATGACTGAACAACAAAAGAAAACGTTTAAAGCTGCAAGGGACTTTAGGGGTCACCTACTCGAATTTTATCATTTTACAGATGAGGAGACTGAAAATAAGAGCAGTTAGGTAATTTGCCCCAGGACACCTGGTCAGTAAGTGGCAGAGCCAGGATTTGAACCCAAGTTATGTGCCTCTAAATTAACCACAGTTGCTGTTGGTGTTGCATAGCTATTCAGCCTGGCTTGTTCCACTCCATCAATTTCTTTGCTTGCCTGATTTCCCACCACCTTGTTGGCTTTTTGAACCTCAAACTTATTTGTCCCATCAATTCCTAGAAACTGGCTTTCTCCGTGTATTGGCTGCACTTGACTGGTTTGGCTTTGTCTACTTGGTCTCTTATCCAATACAAATACAATCTTGGTTCTTCATGTATGTGTCCTGTTTCCCCAGTCATGAGATAAAAAATTTAGAGTTGGTAGTGACCTCAGAAATCATATTGTCATATTGTCCAACTCCTCTGCATCACAGATGAGAGGAGAAATGACTTACCCCGGGTCATACAGGGAGTCAATAGTAGATTCACACCCAGGTGTGTGGGCTCCAAGTCCAATACTTTTCCTAATGGACTATGAATCTAAGTTCCTTTGACTTGCTCCCACCTATTCCACCTTAAGGATATCGTACCATGAATCCAAGTATTCCAAGGAGCTAGACTTCTGTTCAACTCAGTCCAAACTAAAGAACATGCCATGTCTCTGAGCATTTCAGTCTAACAAAAAGAAGGAACATCGTTTTTGTCCTGGGGGGGGGGGGAGCTCATTACTTAAAACCAGCTTCAGCTGTACACAGTAACCACTTTTTTTTTTCTTTTCTTTTTTAAGTGAGGCAATTGGGGCTAAGTGACTTGCCCAGGGTCACACAGCTAGTAAGTGTTAAGTGTCTAAGGCTGCATTTGAACTCACGTACTCCTGACTCCAGGGCCAGTGCTTTATCCACTGCGCCACCTAGCTGCCCCCACAGTAACCACTTTTACTGAGACTTCTCATATATTTAGTGATAGAACTCTTACTGCAGACCTGTACCAATTATAATGTTAGATCAAATTTATCCTCTGTGGTCTATCTATGCAGCAGTGAGATGGCCAAGATAACCAGAAGCCCTATGTAGACCTTATATGAGCTGGGGGTTCTTATCCCCACTCCCACTCTTACTGACAACTCAGGTGCCCTAGAAGGCTGCTGGCTACAAGGTCCCTTCATGGTTCTAAGCTATACCTGAGGGCTTAGGGATATATTTCTCTGATGCTATTGGCTTAAGCTCCCATTCTGGTGTGCTCTTCCCAGTGGCAGTCACCCTTTATTAGCATCCCAGTGTCATTTAACCAAATTAACACCCATTGGCTTTTACAAAGTGATATTTAATGAGAAGATAGAGTACACTTTCCCGCCCCCTCACATGTCTGGGGGCACAATCTCTTCTATACCACTTTAGTCCATAGGAAGAGTAGGCTCAAATTTAAAACAGTTGCTGTTGTTTTGTTGTTGTTTTTTGTCCTTCATTCTCAAGGAGGACCATGACATTGGGGTGATGTCATGAACTTGCAGTGAATTGGATTTAAGTGAGGGAAGGCTATGCAAGGTCAGCCATCTCACTATCTCCTCCAGAGCCATCTGGGTCCAGTGGCAAGATATATATCAGGATGACTGGAGATGGCCCCGGATGTTTAAGGCAATTGGAGTTAAGTGACTTGCCCAGGGCCACACAAATAATAACTGAGGTGAAATTTGAACTCAGTTCCTCCTGATGCCAGGGGTAGTTCTTTATTTACTATGTCACCTATTTGCCCCTAAAAAAACCCAGTTGCTATAAGGCATTAGTCCCTACCAAGTTCCCTTCTGATTGCAGTATAGATGAGGGATGATTCACTTCTTCCTGGCTGCTTTTAATCTACTGCTACAAAGGATCAATGCTTTATTCCCCATTGGGTTGGGCTGCCTACACACTCTGACATAGATGCTCATCCTTGGACCCCTTGTGCTCTCTTGACCTTTGGAAGCTTTCAAGGTCACACCCAGTCTGTTCTATCTCTAATGCCCTTTCACCTAAGGCAGGAGAGAATAGACACACCAGGGACAGAAGCAATAGCAGGGCAACGTGCCCATGGCTTCCTGTTGACATTGGTAGGAAGTATAGAACACTTGTCCCAGCAGCCCCTGCCTCCTCACTCAGATGTAACCGGCAGAGAAAAGAACAATGCTAAGTCATCAGTGCTTTTTGTACAAATGCTCAGGTTCAGTTCAGAAGCTCATCAAAAGTCCATTTCTTCACCACATAATTGGCAGACCAGATACAGAGAATACCTATATATGTTTTAAAGTGCAGAACAGCTCCCTCAATGCCACATCACATGGCACTTTTAGAAACAGCCTCGTCAATCTCTCAGGACTGAGCCCTCATTGGCTAGTCCCTGTTTATACTTGGCTATTCCCGTAGCTCTGCCTTTCAATTAGTATGACAAAAATCTAGCCATAATGATTCTGTGATCATAAGCGTAGAAATGACCTCCAAAAGGATCTTTAGAAAAAGTATTTAGAAAAAGGGAATACCGGGCATCTTGGGAAGAAACCTAGTACTTGCCTTCTGGCCTGCTTTATACTGACCAATTTGTGACAGTTCCTGGCAAGAGAAACAAGACTGACATCAAATTAGGTTTGGAATTGCTTCAAGTGATGACTTTTAGAGGAATCTTCACAATATCTCTGGCAAACTTGTGCTTTGATGAAGTACACACTAAAGTCCCTCATCATTGTCCTTTCTTCCTCTTTGTTCTTCTACCCCTCAGTCTCTTACCAATTTCCCAACGTTTCTTTTTAGTTAGTGATTGTCTTGGAGTTTTGTAGCCACCAAATTCATCTTTCTTGTGTTTCAATGATGACCTCCAGAGAAATCAATTGGAACATTGTAATGTTATCACTCCATCATGGCTACCCATAGCTCTGAAAAGCACCATCAGATCCTTGCTATAAATCCTTGTTTTAGAACAAAACAGAATGTTGTGGTTGATATGCCCATATAGTATTTTTGGGGGCAGTTTGACATGGTGGAAAGAGGATTACATTTAATCAAACAAGGGATATAGGGAACTACAAAATATAAGAGAGACAATTTTGATGACATAAGCTTTAAAAAGCTTTTGCATGAACAATTATCATATTATATATTATATTATAATGAAGAAAGAAATTGTTTTTTATCTCTGATAAAAAGATCCTCTTGATATTTGGCAAATATCTTTGATAAAATTTTACTTGCTTTTAGATTCCTATATATTTTTGATATATAAGCATATATCATATATACATACATATACATATATATGTATATATATAAATGTGTGTGTGTGTGTGTGTATATATACACACACCTGACTTGATACAAGTGTGTTAAGACAATTCTGTACTAAATAAGTGATCAAATCTGTCTTCAAAGCTCAATTCGGTTCAGCGATGTTACCCAAATTGTTAATAATCAGGGAGACAGAGAACTAACTCTAACTAGGAAAAGGAAGGCACTGTCAGTAACTGCCAATAACCCTAATGAGAACATCAGTTTTTCTCTTCAAATTGGAGGTTTCCTCTAGGGAGCATATAAAACCAAAGAGAACCCAGATCACTTGACTGTGCTCCCTAAATTGTCTCATATTCTGACTATACAGCAAATTAGGTTGAAAAGAAGAAAAGAAAGAAGCTAAGTGAAAGCTTTTTTGAGGCAAAGCAGGGCAACTCGGTGGCATCTGGTAAACTGGGTTGCTTTCCCAGAATCTCTGTGTGTTCTGTGTTCTATGTGTACCTGAAAAGTCTTGTGTGTAGCCCCAGTCTCCAAACCCATTGGTATGGGACTCTATCCTCATTAGTGGAAATCAATGTCCCTTGCTTACATAAGGGGTGGGTTGGAATACGAGGGGGAGGAGAGAGAGAGAGAGAGAGAGAGAGACAGACAGACAGACAGAGACACAGAGAGAGAGAGAGAGACAGACAGACAGAGACAGAAAGAGACAGAGGCAGAGATAGAAACAGAGAGACACAGAGAGAGACAGAGAGAGGAAGGAAGAGAAGGAGGGAGGGAGAGAGGGAGAGGCAGCGGGAGAGGGAGAGAGGGGAGGGGGAGGAATTCCTTCAGTGTCTTTTAAAACTTCAGATCGACTTTAGATTTTTTCAGGTTCTGGAGTCACTTCAGGTGCCTCTCTCTGGCTTCCACCCTCAAGATGGAAGAAGACACCAATCAAACTTGAGGTTGCTGAAGGAAAAGAATTTGGGAATCCTGTTTCTGTCAGTAACTTTGTGATCCTGGATAATTCATGACCTTTCTAGATCTCGGTTTCCTCATCAGTAAAATAGGGTTATTGTACTAGATGAATTCTATGATTCTTCTGTGCTCAATATCTGGGATCTTATGCTTAAGTCCTAGTGTGGGAAAAAAAAAGACTTGACAAACATAGAACCCAAATAAAGAATAAACGCCAATCCATTTCTATTAGCCGTAGCCTTTTGTTTGTTTTGTGGGGAAATTGGGGTTAAGTGACTTGCTCAATGTCACACAGCTAGTAAGTGTTAAGTGTCTGAGGCTGGATTTGAACTCAGGTTCTCCTGACTCCAGGGCTGGTGCTCTATCCACGGTGCCACCTACCTGCCCCTAGCCATAGCCTTTTTAATAGATGTAGCAAACAAAAGATCTCCTACTTTATGCAGCTCTTCTCCTTTTTATCTTGCTCTGGAAAGAAGCAACTTTCATGCTATGTCTACAAATATCTCTGGACCACTTATTGATCCCCTGGCAAAAATATTGGGAGTCATCCTGACATCTTTCTGCATCTGTCTCATTCATGTGTGTATGATTTGGTTTCCTGAAATCTGCAGAAAAGAATGTTAATGATTTCTGTGTTCCTGGCCTCCATCACAGATCTTGGGTTTGTAACAAAATTCAAAAGGCCAACTACTGAACTGAGAGTTGGTGGAAAGACTTGTGAAGAATGATTGGATTTTGCAAATTAGACAGTAGGTGGGAAACCCCCACATGATTAAAAAAGGAAAGTGGCAGTTTCACCCAGGATCCTCCGGGTCAATTCTGCCAGCCTGGGCTAATTTTCATTCTTTTAGATAAAGCTTCAGAGTGTGTCACTCAGCAGCAGCAACCAAGTGGGTGATCTCGGAAAGCAAATTAAATCTTGGTAATTAATTCTCTGCTTTTAAGATTGGGGATGAGAAATACACTGAGAACTTGTGCCTGGTGTGAGAATGATAGCACTTGTGGCTTAGCCAACCGAAGCTTTAAGGAGTCTCTTTAGCAAACCTGTTTTTATTTTCCTGGGAAAGGGGTTGAGGGGTAGTAGTCAGAGGAGACAATAGGTAATTTTGTTTCTAACTCTTTAAACTCAAACACTCCAAGGGATCTGAGATCTCCTCAATATGGTGAATTCCTCCAAGGATGCAGATTGCAATCCATTTCAGCCTGGATTTGGGCCACATGACCAACTCTCTTGTCCATTGTTATTGTTGAGTCATTTCAGTTTGTATCTGACTCTCTGTGACCCCATTTGAGGTTTTCTTGGCAAAGATACTAGAGTGCTTTGCCATCTCCTTCTCCAGCTCATTTTACAGATGAGGAAACTGACACAAACAGGGTTAGATGACTTGACCAGGGTCACACAGTAGATATCCATGTAATTCTATTATTTTACCTCAGTATGCCCAAACAATGTGTTAGAAGCCTCCTTCTCTTCCTTTTTTTTTTTTTTTTTTTTTTTTGTGAGGCAACTGGGGTTAAGTGACTTGCCCGGGGTCACACAGCTAGTAAGTGTTAAGTCTCTGAGGCCGGATTTGAACTCAGGTACTCCTGACTCCAGGGCCGGTGCTCTATCCACTGCGACATCTAGCTGCCCCCTTCTCTTCCTTTTGACATCACATGATACCAGTGAAGCAAATGGGCTGTCCTTCAGCCAGTGATCTCTTGCTCTTGACACAAGTCCATTTTTTTTCATATAAGATTCCTTGAGAGACAATAGCAGAGGCAGTGGATAAAGCACCGGCCCTGGATTCAGGAGGACCTGAGTTCAAATGTGGCCTCAGACACTAGACACTTACTAGCTGTGTGACCCTGGGCAAGTCACTTAACCCTCATTGCCCTGCAAAAAAAAATTTAGAAAGATAATAGCAGAAGTTCAAGAATATGAAGTTCTCAAAAAATGCAAACAATTAGCAATCATATGAAAGGACGCTGCAAAGGACTAATATTAAGATAAATACAAATCAAAACAACCCTGAAGTTTTATCCCATATCCTGCAAATGATTGACAAAAACATGGTGATGTCAATCCCAGAAAGGTTGTAGAAAGAGTCATGCTAGTACATTTTTGGTGGAGCTATAAATTAGTATAATCATTCTGGAAAGCTATTTAAAATCTTGCAACTAAATGGCTGGAATTCCCATACACTTTGACACAATCAGTTAGTAATCATTTATTAAGTGACTATGTGCTAGGTCCTGTGCTAAGTGCTAGAAAAACAAAGAAAGGTAAAAAACAGTCCCTGTGCTAGAGAAGCTCACAGTTTAATGAGATTCACTGCCAGTATTATGCCTCAAGGAGATTGCTGATAAAAAATTAAAAAGCTCTATGCATATCAAAAATATTTATAGCAACATTTTTTATGGTATCTAAGTACTGGAAACAAAATAGAGACCCATTGAATAATGGCTACACAAATTATGATACATAAATATCATATATAAGAAATGACAGGGGTCAGCTAGGTGGCACAGTGGATAAAGCACCGGCCCTGGATTCAGGTGGACCTGAGTTCAAATCTGGCTTCAGATGCTTGATATTTACTAGCTGTGTGACCCTGAGCAAGTCATTTAACCCTCATTGCCCTGCAAAAAAAAAAAAAAGAAAAGAAAAGAAAAGAAAAAAGAAAAAAAAGAAATGACAAATAGGATGAATATGGAGAAGCATGGAAAAACTTATATAAAGTGATGCAGAGTGAAAGTAAGTACAAGCAAGAAAATGATATATAGAATGACTACAATAAAACCAACGGAAAGAACCCTCCCCCCCCAAATAAAAAAGAACAAGGATAAAAGTTTAAGAAGAACAAGGCTGACTCCAAAGAAGAGATATGAGAAGCCACCTCTCATACTCCTTCTAGGGGTGTACATTGATGTGGATTGTATATAATGTCAGATTTGGGGGGATATATTGATCTGTTTTGCTGACTTTTTCCCTCTTCTGTAAAAAAAAAAGCTTTGTTATAAAAAATGGTTCTTGAGGAGAAGAGAGGGAAAGGAATAGAGGCAGTTAAAAATTTAGGTGACGTAAAAGCAAAATATATCCATAAAGTTACTTTTTAAAAGATTGAGCAATAGAGATAAACTTATTTGATGGTCATATAGTCATTAATATCAAGTTTCATTTTTTTTATTTTTTATTTTTTGCGGGGCAATGAAGGCTAAGTGACTTGCCCAGGGTCACACAGCTAGTAAGTGTCAAACATCTGAGGTCGGATTTGAACTCAGGTCCTCCTGAATCCAGGGCCAGTGCTTTATCTAGTGCACCACCTAGCTGCCCCCAATATCAACTTTCTATAACAGTATATACCCAAAGTCTTTGGCATTGTTATAGAGGAGATCCCAAGGAAATTCCAAATTACAGAGGGATTGCTTAAGAGATGATCAACGTGTTAGTTGCTCCTGTTGGTGGACATCATCATCCAGAAATCTTTGAAGTTATAGCTGGAAGTTTCCTTATAAATCTAGACTGGTACTCTTTTTATGGGTGAGTTAACTGTGGCCCAGAGATGTGATTAATAGTAATAATTCATGTTTACATAACACTTTAATGTCTACAAAGCAGTTTCTTCACAACCCTGCCAAGTAGGTGCTACAAGTATTATTATTCTCATTTTATAGATAAAGAAATTTTAACCCAGGGAGTTTAAGATCTTTTGACTTGAGTTCAGTATGCACACTGCCAAATCTTCCCCACACTTAAAAAAACAGTTCCTGTTTGAGAGAGAGCTTGGTCACAGGGAGAAAATGCCAGACTTCTGGAGAATTGTGTGTTTGGCCTGCTATTGTGTAAAATTTAATCTGAACTATTTTTTTTTGTCTTCATGCAGAGAGAGATTGGAGTCCTGCCCCCCCCACTCTTAAAAACAAAACAAAACAACAAAAAATTCCTTCACTATATTCTACCATTCCCCCAAGATATCATATTATAATCTCTCCTCTCTTTTTAGCTAATCTCAATGAAAAGTTGTCTACCCTCACTCCCTACACTTAATCTCCTTTCTCAGTCCTTAACTATTTGCAGTCTGACTTTCTACCTTAACACTCATCTGAAATTGCCTCTCTCCAGAGTAATCAATGATCATTGAATTGACAAATTTGAGTCTTTTTCTCAGTTCTAATCCTTTTCAACTTTTTGGCCACATGGAATATTGTTGACCATTCTCTTTTACTCTATACTTTCTCTTCTCTGGGCATTTAGGATACTATTCTCTTCTGGTTGTCTTCCCTACCTATCTGATGGCTCCTTCTCTGTCTCTTTTGCTGGTTCATTATCCATATCACATCCATAATTATTTTTTTACATCAAGGTTCTGTCCTAAACCCTCTTCTCCTTCTATACTCTCTCTCTCTCCTGTCTTTTTTACTTCTTCTTCATCATCTTCTCCTCCTCTTCCTCCTCCTCTCTCTCTCTCATCAGCTCCCTTGGATTTAACTAGCATCTCTTTTCAGGAGACTCACAGCTCTCTGTGTCTATCCAGCCCTAGTCTCCTGAGCTTTAGTTCCACATCATCAGTTGCCTATTGGACATGTCAAACTGGGTGTCCTGGAGATATCTCAAACTTACCATGTCCAAAACTTCACTTAACATCTTTCTTCTCAAACTTGACCCTTCTCCAAACCATTTCTGTTAAAGGCACCACTCTCCTTCCAATCTCCCAAGTTTGTAATCTCAACACTATCTTTACCTCCTCACTCTCTCACCCTTTATACATAATCAGGTGTCAAATCTTTTTCTACATATTTCTCACATCTAACCTCTTCTCTCCACTCACAAAATTACCACCCTCATTCAGTCCCTTATCATCTCCTATGTAGACCATTGCAAAATCCTCCTAATTGGTCTCTTTTCCTCAACTCTCTCAACACTCTAGTCCATTCAACCCAATGCTGCCAACCTGATCTTCCTTAAGTACAGATCTGACCATGTGATTCTCTTATTCAATTAACTTCAAAGGTTCCCTATTATCTTTACAATAAAACATAAATTGTGTTTAGCTTCCAAAACCCTTCACAATCTGAATCCAACCTATCTTTCTAGTCTCATTGAATATTACTCATCTTTCTACACTTTGCTATTTAACCAAATTGCCCTTTTTCTGTTCCTCACAAACTCCATCTCCTATCTCTGTTTCCTCCCTCTTCACTTTTACCTCCCAAATTTTTCTATTCCTCACTGAATCCTTTCCTGATTATCCTCCCCCTCATAAAACTACTACTAATGTCTCTTGTCCAAACTCCCTTGTATGTAACTATTTTGTATCCATTTGTATTTATTCTGTTTATGCTTATATGTGCATTTGCTGTCTTTCCCATGAGGGGACAGGATCACTGAAAGTAGGGATTCTTTCTTTGATTATATCTGAATCCCTAGTACCTAGCTCAGTACTTAATATATAGTAAATGCCTTAGAAATGTTTCCTGGTTGATTAATCAATTGATGTGTCCAAAATCACAGTCAGTGGTAGAGCTTTCATTGACTCTCGTCACTTGAATTATCCCAACCTCGGTTTCTTTATCTCAAAACAAAACAAAACAAAACAAAACAAAACAAAAAACAATCATAATCTGCTTGGTTTAAGCCATAAAGAAGAAAATAAATCAATTCAATTTTTTTTTTTTTGGTTTTTGCAGGGCAATGAGGGTTAAGTGACTTGCCCAGGGTCACACAGCTAGTAAGTATCAAGTGTCTGAAGCCGGATTTGAACTCAGGTACTCCTGAATCTAGGGCCAGTCCTCTATCCACTGTGCCACCTAGCTGCCCCCAATTCAATTTTAAGACAATAGCATGAACCTAAAATGAATGGCTTTGTGTAAGTAAGAGATACTTATGTTTTACAGTGATAGCCAGGTTTTTATATATGATATAAATGACAGAGAGGTTAGATTTGAGAGTCCATGTGCTACATACAGAGTACCCCAAAGACCAGATGAAGTTCAAGTCCTAAAAACTTTTCATTATCTTGAGAGTGATATGTGCTGACCATTTACAAAAGTTGAAGCATTTTGTTGTACCATACCTCAAAATATTACGGAGTACTAATTATTCAACTCAATATCACCTCTAGTGGTAATAGCCAGAAATACCTCAGCTTGGTCCCTTCAGAGCACTTAGAACCTTGGCCCATTTTACATCAGAGGATGTTTCCATCTATAAGAAGAGAAGTCTAAGAATATAGCTTGGTATCCCTATGATTTCTATTCCCTACCCCCCAAGAAAGATGCATAAGGATCCTCTTCCTTCTCCCTCCTTTTCTGAATACTATGAAAGGAATCCTTAGGGAGTTACAGCAACTCACACATAGAGTTGCTTTTATTCCCTGCATCTGTTTCCCTGCCCAGGTTCCTCCCACCCCCACTCCTGACCTATGAATCCATTGCTGGGGCACAACATAATTGGTTTGCTTTTCTCATCATCAAATCTACCTCTAACTCTGCCTCAAATATTTTTATTACTTAAAAAATACCTTTTTATTAATATTTATTGTTTTTTACATCACCTTCATTTCTCTCTTTTTTTATCACCTTCATTTCTTAATATTTTCCCCCACTCCTCCATTAAGAGAGCAAACCTTTTTACAAAGAATTTTAAAAGATAAAAAAAATCAGTTAAGGAAAACTAACAAGCACATCAAAAGTACTTGACAGTATAATCGAGGCTCCTTATCCATAGGCCTTTCCTTAACCCCTTAATAGAAGGGTCAGATGTGGTCAGAATAATTATACTTTGGGGCGGCTAGGTGGCGCAGTGGATAGAGCACCAGCCCTGGATTCAGGAGTACCTGAATTCAAATCCAGCCTCAGACACTTGACACTTACTAGCTGTGTGACCCTGGGCAAGTCACTTACCCCCATTGCTCTGCCCCAAAAAAAAAAAAGAATAATTATACTTCATTCCATTTCTATTTTCCCCTCAATTTTCATTGTTGCAGTTATTGAGCACATTATTTTTCCTGATTCTGCTTACTTCACTTTGCATCAGCTCATATAATTCTTCTCATAAGTCTCTGTATTTATCATAGTCATTGTATTAAGTTAGCAAGCATTTATTGAACTTCTACTTTGTTCCAGGCATTGTGCTAAGGAGTGGGGATACAGAGAAAGGCAAAAACAATCCCTGCTCACAAGGAGCTCAGAATCTAATGGGGGACACAACTTGCAAACAACTATAGGAATGCTTCAGAAATATCGTGGGTTTGGTTCCAGATCACTGCAATAAAGTGAGTCACATTATTTTTTTGGTTTCCTAGTCATATATATAAATTAGGTTTACACTATGCTGTAGTCTATTAAGTGTTCAATAACGTTATGTCTAAAACTCCTAATGCATATACCTTAAATAGAAATATTTTATTACTAAAAAATGCTAACCATCATCCGATCCTTCAGCAAGTTTTAATCCATTTACTGGTGGAAGGTCTCGCCTCCATCTCTTGATGGCTGCTGACTGATTAGGGTGGTGGTTGCTGAAGATTGGGGTGTTTTTGGCAATTTCTTAAAATAGGGCAAGGATGAAGTTTGTCATATTGATTGATTCTTCCTTTCACTTGAACACTTAGAAGCTAAATTATTAATTGGCCTAAGCAGGGTTATTAATTGGCCTTATTTCAATGTTGTTGTGTCTCAGGGAATAGGGAGGTCCAAGGAGAAGGAGAGAGACAGAATGGCAGGTTGGTGGAACAGTCAGAACATACATAATATTTATTGATTAAGTTTGCCATCTTATATGGGCACAGTTCATGATACCCCAAAACAATTACAATAGTAACATCAAAGATCACTGATCACAGATCACAGATCATTATAACAGATATAATAATAATGAAAAAAATTTGAAATATTGTGAGAATTACCAAAATGTGAAACAGAGACACAATGTGAGCACATGCTGTTGGAAAAATGCTGCTAATAGACTTGTTCTACACAGGGTTGTCAACATACCTTCAATCTGTAAAAATTTGGCCTCAGCCACTTACTAGCTGCATGACCCCTAAGCAAGTCACTTAGCCCTGTTTGCCTCAATTTCTTTATCTGTAAAATTTGCTGGAGAAGGAAATGGTAAACCATGCTAGTACCTTTGCCAAGAAAACCCCAGAATGATGTCATGAAGAGTTGGACACAACTGAACAACATAATGGGCATCTATTTTATTTCTAGTTCTTTGCTACTACAAAAAGTCAATAGGTGTATTCCTAATGAGCGATGCTGAGGGGTATTTAGAAGCAATTGTGCTTGGTAGCTGGCTGGCCACTGCTAATCTGAACCTTGGCCTCATACCTCTTGATGAGTTTCAGTTGGTAGAGGACACATCAGCCTTCCTGACTGCTAGCCTTCATGGGGAGTTATTGACTTTTTTGTTATGTCCCTGCAAAGACTGTCTCCTATTCATCCATCTTCCTTTACCCTCTACTATATTTGCTTCTGTCAAGAATATGGTCCCTGTCCTTTCTGCCATTACTTAGGAACCTCTTCCCATCCTTTCTGCCATGCTGAAAAGTCCTCTTCCCTTTTGCCCTATTAAATGACAGGCCTACCAGTCTGAGGCTTGCTGTTGCCTCCGCTTAGTCATCTACACAGTCTTATACCCACACATTTATTCCCCTTCTCCTACTTCTGCATTGGGAAGGGGCTCATTAGAGTATATTTTAATACCTTACCTTTAGGTGGTCCTGAAAATTATCTCACATGATATACATGTTATGTGAATGAAGCAAAATGCTTTTCAATGCCTAGTTTAGTCTACAAAATGTATATTTCATAGATATGTTGTATTGACACGTTTTTCAGTTGTGTCCAACCCTTTGTGACACCATTGGGAGTTTTCTTGGCAAAGATACTGGAAGAGTTTGCCATTTCCTTCTCCAAGTAATTCATGGGATCATGGATTTAAAACTGGAAGGGACCTCAGAAGACATCTAGTCCAACCTTCTCTCCCATTTTACAGTCGTGGAAACTGAGGCTCAAGGAGGTGAGATGCCCAAGTAATGCAGATGGGATGTAGCAGACTTGTATTTTGAATGCAGGTCCTCTGACTCCAAGATCCAAGGTTTATATTGCTACACTACATTCTCAATATTTCATTGCTCATCCAAGGAAAATTTTTTTTCTAAATCAAACAATTCTGTACATAGAAAGAGATGCTGTTAACCTGTGTCTGCCCTCTAAAAAAATCAATATTCCAAACAGAAAACTGTAGGCTTACAATATCTATAACTCAGGTAGAATGAGAGCATCTGCTCCCATCTCCACCAGCTGCAGCAGTCCTCTCAAACAATGGTTATATTGGGTTGTGTTATATTGTGTCATGTTATATCACTTGCAAATCTTGTCAAGAATGGGAGTAAACTAGGGAGTGTGAATGTGTGAATGTGTATGTGTGTGCACATGCGCATGATGCATTTTAGCCAACAGAAGGCATGGCGTCCTCCTTTACTTGGCAAGTGCTCTAAGGATTAAGGTAATTCCAAGTCAAATAACATTTTTCTTTTTGGTGTGGATGACTGGCCCAGGGTGATCACCACCCCAAATTCTGGAAATAGCAGGAAGTTTAAGGTTACAATGGGTGTGTGTGTGTGTGTGTGTGTGTGTGTGTGTGTGTGTGCTATAGCTTCTCTAAAGAGGCATTTTTTGACCCAAGAGGATGTTTGTTTATACTTATTTTGCTCACTCCAATCATCCAAAGCTGGATATGAAAGGTTGGATCAGAAGAGAGGTTAAAACTGGATCTGAGAACCATTTTGAAGATGATAATTGAACCTATGGGAGATGATGAGATCAGTAAATGAAATAGTATAAGGAGAGAAGAGGACGCTGGACAATGCCCTGTGGGATGTCCACAGCATGACCTTGCAGATGTCACTGGTCTAGAAAGGGTAAACTGCTGTTTTCTCCACTAAGCACTGGTCCTCTACTAATCTTTTCTTTCTGCTGGTTTTGTTATCTTCTGTTCTTGTCTCAACCAGCTACTCTTTAAAACTATTTTGAGTCTCTAGAGACTCTGCCCCTTCTTTCCTTAGAGCAGAAGATGGATTGTTAAACTCTTTTAGTTCATAGCCCCAGGGGCTATTTCAGCTTTTTGTAATTTGCCTTTTGGCATTAAATCTGACTTTTGAACTGAATTTAGTATAAACTCTCTTTTTTGAATTATGATCAGAAAGTCTTTTAACTCCTTTATTATACAACAGTCATTAGCCTGAGTCCCTGCTAATCCTTTCAAGAGTAAGACTTTCATTTCATTTCAGGGGCTGAGTGGAATGGGTAACCTTTGTCCTTCCCTCATCACAAATCATTACTATGCATCTAGCAACTTTTGTCCTCCCACCTCCCAGGCCACCAAATTGCTGTACTCCCTACTTTCTTCTCTAATGACTCCAGGCAAATAGTGCCCTATATACTGGTACCGTGTGTAGTTTATACATCATAATTATTAATTAGCACATACAGTAACATAAATACAAATAATTATCCCAAATACCCAGTTGGGACAGGTCCAAAGTTTCCCTGTTTATCCACAATAGGGATTAGTTTTCTATAAAAGGCAATAAAACTATCCCCATGGCTTACACTTACTTGGCATGGATATGACTATTGTCAAGACAGATTATGAAAGATAAGCCTAGAGGCTACCAGAATGAATGGAAAACCCAAGTCTCTCCCTTTTCCAGCACATTCTCTACTCACACATCAAATTGACCTTCCTAAATCATAGGTCTGATCAAATCATCTCCCTTATCCAATAAACTCCAACAGCTCCCAATCAAATATAAAATCCTCTATTTGGTGTTCAAAGCCCTTCCTAACGTGTCCTATTTCTATCTTTCCAGTCTTCTTACACCTTACTTAGTTAGCCCCAAGTACTCTGAAATCCATTGACAGTGGCTTCCCAGTTGTTTCTTCAACACTCTGTCTCCCATGCCTGGGATTCTCTCCCTCCTTATCTCCTCTTTCTGGCTTCCTTGTCTTCCTTCAAGTCTCAACTAAAATCCCATCTTCTGCAAGAAGCGTTTCCTGATTCCCCTTAAATCTAGTGCCTTCCCCCTATTGATAATCTTCAATTCATTCTGTGTATAGATTGACTGTACATAGTTCTTTGCAAGTTGTCTCCCCTGTTAGATTCTGAGGTCCTTAATGATAAAGATATATTGTCTTTCTTTGGCTCCCCAGCCTGAAGCACAGTTTCTGTCATAGTAGCCACTTAATAGATGCTTTTTGAGTGATTCCTCTGGAGCTGAATGGCCCTTGCTTCCCTTGACTGAAGCTTCTTGGTCACAAATGTGCGTTTGTATGTGTGTGTTGGGGGGGGGATGTAGAGGAAAGTGTTGGGGAGATGCTCTAACCTGGTAGAAGACTGAAGCCCACCCAAGTCAGTACACCCTGCCCAGCTGAATAGATCCATTTCCATATGGAGTCAAGAGGAGCTGAATTCATAGAAGCTAGGTGCCATTGGGCAACTAGATAGTGAAGCAAATACAGTCAGGAAGTCTTATCTGATGTCAGGAAGATGAGTCTTCCTGAATTCAAATCTGGCCTCAGACACTTACTAGCTGTATAACCCTGGGCAAGTCCCTTTTAACCTCTCTCAGTCTCAATTTCCTCTTCTGTAAAATGAAGATAATAATAGCACCCACCTCTCAGGGCTGTAGTAAGGACTAAATGAGATAACACAGGGTAGCTAGGTATCACAGTGGATAAAGCGCCAGCCCTGGATTCAGGAGGACCTGAGTTCAAATCAGGCCTCAGACACTTGACACTTACTAGTTGTGTGACCCTGGGCAAGTTACTTAATCCTCATTGCTCTACAAAAACCAAAATTTAAAAAATGAAATAATACAATTGTAAAGTGCTTAGAAAGTGTCTGGCACATAGTAGGCACTATATACATATTAGTTATTATTATTATGACTATTATTGTTATCTTCTCTATAGGGCTGAGCACCATGAGAGCTATGCCCTATCTCATTCATCCTTGAGTCACTCTAAGAAGCTGGGATGATGCCTTTTATTGTTGTGGGAATTTAACATTTCGTTTTATTAATTTTTTTATTAGATATGAGCTGTTTTTTTCTGTAACATTATGAAAGCACAGAATACATAATGAATGAATGAATGAATGAATGGATATAGTTCAAATTTCATTAGAGAAATTCCAGGGGACAACCTACTCCATTTAAACTTTTCCCTAATAAAATCTGACCAGTTTTCATTCATTCATTCAGCAAACATTTATTAAATGCCTTCATGGAAGGCACAGTACAAGGTGCTATGGGGAATACAGAGATAAATTCAAAGCTGCCTTTGTACTAATTACATCAAGCCACAGGATACTACAAAACCTCAGTGCAAAAAATTGGTCTAACTTTCTACCCTGGAAAAAGAAAGTGAATAAAAACCATATATCTCTCAGATTACCATGCAGTTGGGTAGTCAGTCATCAAATTCATTCTTCAATTAGTCAGTTTGTCCATAAGCATTTATTAATCTCTTACTATGTTTTAGGTCCAGGGCTAAGTGCTAGGGATATATCTTGTGTAGTCAAAGCAGAAGGTCAGTGACTTGGGCCCATGATAGTAATAGATAGGTAGAGCCTATTACCTGGGTGAGTTTAGGTAACTTTCTTCATCAACCAGGATTTCAATTTCCTCATCTGTAAAAGGAATGGTTGGACTAGATGTCCTCTGATAGCTCTCAAGTGATGGTCCTATGAATCATGACCATCTTTTGCCTTTTTTGGTATCCCTGGTACTTAGCATAGAGTCTGGTATCGGGGAGGAGCTAATGATCACGGATCAATCTGTCCTACTACCCAAATGTAAATCATGGTGCACTCTAAGCTTGGGAAGATTAAAATTATAAGTCAACCAAAAGGCAACAGACAGACACACGTTGAGGGTGATTAGGTGTCAGCATGTAATTGACACTGACTTGCATTCAAGAAGTGACAAAAAATTACACTTTTGAGGATGTGTGTGACTGGAGAGGAAGTCGGCCAGGCATTTACTGAGAATGACAGCCAACATGCAGATAGCCTGACGTAT
The DNA here is from genome assembly GCF_019393635.1 of Dromiciops gliroides. Taxonomy (NCBI): domain Eukaryota; kingdom Metazoa; phylum Chordata; class Mammalia; order Microbiotheria; family Microbiotheriidae; genus Dromiciops; species Dromiciops gliroides. The sequence continues at coordinate 572,249,282 of NC_057863.1, read as the reverse complement.
ATCACTACTCTGGAGAATAAGAACAAGAATGAGAGAATTTTAGGAAAAATTATAGATGAGAATTTCCTAATATATGAATAATAACTCACTTGAAAAGTGTTTTGTAGACATTAACTCATTTAATCCTCACAACAATGCTGTGAGGTAGATACTATTCTTCTTCCCATTTTTGTTGTTTAATCATTTCAGTCATTTCTGACTCTTTGTGTCTCCATTTGAGGTTTTCTTGCCAAAGATGTTGCAGTAGTTTGCCATTTCCTTCTCTGGCTCTTTTTTTTTTTTTTTTAAAGTGAGGCAATTGGGGTTAAGTGACTTGCCCAGGGTCACACAGCTAGTAAGTGTTAAGTGTCTGAGGTCGGATTTGAACTCAGGTACTCCTGACTCCAAGGCTGGTGCTCTATCCACTGCGCCACCTAGCTGCCCCTCTCTGGCTCATTTTACAGGTGAAGAAGCTGAGGCAAACAGGAAGGTTAAGTGACTTGCCCAGGATCACACAGCTAGCAAGTGTCCAAAGCAGCATTCAAACATGGAGGAGAGTACCCATTGGTGACATAATAAATATGTCAAAGCATCAATTTACAATCTAAATTCTTTTGTTGTAATAGAATTTCTGTTGACTATTACTAGAAATACATGGATCATTGTTTGGGGTTTAGATATCTTTTTGTTAATTCGGAGATTTTTATTATAGTGGTATTTGAGGAAATAATTCATATTTATATAGTGTTTTCTATATGTGTCAGGCACTGTACTAAGCCCTTTACAAATATTATTTCATTTGACCCTCGCAACAACCTTAGGAAGTAGGTGATATTATTTCCATTTTGCAGATGAGGAAACTGAGGCAGATGGAGGGTAAGTGACTTATCCAGGGTCACACAATTAGAAAGTGTCTGCATGTAGATTTGAACTCAGGTCTTCCTGACTCCAGTCTTGGCACTCTATAAGGATAAGCTCATATAAATTCATATCAGGAAAGTGATTTGCCTCTGGTCTCACAGCAAGTGTCATAGACAAGATTCAGATCTAGGCCTCCAGACTTTCCTGTTCCATTGCACAGAAAATGGCCATTTCCAAGGAAGGCTTGAGCTCAAACTTTTTTTTCTTTTTACCAGGTATTTCTCTAAATTCCCAGGGCCCCAGGAACCGATGTATTCTATTATTTCTATTCTATTACTTGATGTCGAAGATTTTTTTTCCTGTTTATTTCACAGTTTAAGGAGGAAAAAAAAATCTTCCTGGACTCCTGCAAGGCAAGAAACAATAACAGTCAGGATATCGTCAAACTCAATTATCTCCCGACTGCTCAATTTGCCTTTGATCTTTAGGAGCTCAAAGAATTTTAAATGCTTTATCAATGTTCATTTGAATTCCTTGGTTAAACCCAACACCTCATTAAACTGAGAAATAAGGAAAGACGTGTTAGCCTTTCCTTAAGGCCTGTCAAAGTACAAGAAAGAACCGATTATAGCTTCTTAGTCAATTCCCAAGGGGTTTACGCCTCGCAGTCTAAAATATCTTTACTCTCTGTCTATACAGACCTCCGGACAGCTGTGTTTTATGTGCATTTACACCCACTGACACCTACTTCGATTCACCTCTATCTGTAAGGTGACACCGCAGTCCTCTCTCTGCTTGAATTGGCACCAAGAGCAAGGACATTTTTTTTTCTCTGCTCAAAAGAAACAGAACTGGGCATTGTGAGTCAATGGGCCATTGTGGTGTGGAAACAAATGCTTCTTTAGGGGATTAAAAAAAAGTTGCAGAAGAAACTCTGTTCCTTGCCAAAGTCCCTCGTGGGCGCTCACCAAATATTAACATAGGATCATAGACTTAGGGCTGGAACAGACCTTAGCGGTTTTCAGGGCCAACCCCTTCAGTTTATAGATGAGGAAACGGAGGTCCGAGGTTGCTAGTGGGCAGCTGAGGTGGGATTTGAACTCGAGTGTCATTGATCCCAAACCCGACACTCTATTTACTCTGCTACCCTGCATCAATCTGGATTCCATAGCAACAGGCATTTTTTTCTTGGCCAAGTTAGTTAGGTCTTTAGTCAAAATAAGAGCAACAGCAGACACCCAGTTTTGTAGAGTGTGACTGCTTCATGTCCTAAATTCTTTCTGGATCCTCACAGTTGGAAAGACCTATTCTTACCCTAACCTGAGACCATTTTATTTCTTTGGAGTCTCTCTGTATGGTAGTTATTGTGGGCCTTTCTACTCTGTGACTTTGAACTATGTGAGGGTTCTCCCCACTTCCAAGATGGTAACTATTCTGGTCTGTTAACACTAGTTGGAGGGTGCTGGGGGAGGCTCACAGAAAAGTTGGACAGGCCGGTAATACACTATGTTTTTGTTTCTGTTTTAAGGTCCAATACAAGATCCCTCCCTCCACCTCCCACCCCCCACCCCAAGTAGGGTCAGACAATGAATATATTTTTTCTCAATCTTAATAGTATTAAAATTTTTCCAGTTACATGTAAAGCTAGTTTTCAACATTTGTCTTTAAAAGATTTTGAGTTGCAAATTTTTCTCCCTTCCTCCCTTCCTCCTCCCCTCCACAAGACAGCAACCGATCTGATACAGGTTATACACATTACAATCATGTATTGCCACATTAGGTTGTGAAAGAAGAATCAGAACAAAGGGAAAAACCTTAAGAAAGAAAGAAAACCCCCCAAAAAGTGAAAATAGTTTGCCTCAATCTGCATTCAGATTGCATAGTTCTTTTTCTGGATGTGGAGAGCATTTTCCATCATGAGTCCTTTGGAATTGTCTTGGAACAATGAATATTTGTTAAGCACCTGCTATCCATCAGGCATTGTGCTAAGGGCTAGGGACCCAAGGAAGGCAAAAGGCAATCTCTATTTCCCAGGAGCTCACAATTTAATGGAGGGTAGGAAATGGGGAGGGGGAGGGTTTAAATACAAAGGAATTTGAGGAATAATTCATTTGGACCCCTGCTCAATTCCAATCAGAATTAATCAGTTCGATATTCTACATAAATCATATCGGGATAGATGGGTTCTTATGGTGGGTCTCAAACTTTAATGTAATGTTCTGTACTTGTTTACCAAGCTATGAGGCTCATTTGCACCATGAAAATGCTGACATAGGTATCTCTATTCTGGTTTACTCAAATTCCACGTCTGAACTCACTGTGGGTGAGATGCCTTGATGCTTTGGAAAGTTCCCCAACTTATTTTGTACCTCTGGACTTCTCTCTCTTATCCAACATGAGCAAGTGACAATCTCATGACCACTTAGAAGAGATGCCCCATGCTTCACCCAATCTGTGATTTACCTGCTAAGCCATTTTTGGTTCTCAAAAGCAAGGACTACCAGCCAATGAGATACTGTATTTCACCATGCCTTTTTGCATATTTGGGTATCAAACCGTATGAAAACAAGGTCCTGGAAGAAGGAGGCATCTCAGATTGTGAGGAAGATCTGAGGTCCATTTCATTAGAGGGGATTATGGACCCTTTAATAAAGTGGCATTGGCTCAGAGCTCTAACCTACAATAAAAGAGACAATTTGGGGGGGGGCAATGAGGGTTAAGTGCCTTACAGGGTCATATAGCTAGTAAGTGTCAAGTGTCTGAAGCTGGATTTGAATTCAGGAGGCCAGTGCTTTATCCACTGTGCCACCTAGTTGCCTCTAAGAGACAATTTTAATCCCCACACAACTATGTACAAACAACCTATATGCAGGATAAATTGGAAACTATCCAACAGAGGAAAGGCACTAGTATCAGGTGGACCGGGACATGGGGAAATAGAGAAAGGGAAGAGGGGATAAGGGTAAAGGATGCCATCCAGTCTCACACACTGGAGGGGAAGTTGGTTGAGAGAACTGGTCATATGACCCTGGACAAACCACTTAACTTCTCTCTGCCTCAGTTTCTTCAACTGTAAATGGAAATAACAATAGTACCACCCCCATGAGGTTGTCATAAGGATTAAATGAGATAATATTTGTAAAGCACTTAGTATAGTGTCTGGCACATAGCAGGTGTTTAATAAATGTTTGCTTCCTTTCTCCCTCCCTCCACTTAGGTGTTTCAGGCCAGACAGAAGGAGCAAGAGGGTCAGGGATGATCTTATGAGCCGTTAACTTTACCAAGATTTTATTCTTCCTCTTAATCAATCAGGAGTTTGAAGGTGAAGGGGGATTCCTCCTAGGCTAGGGCATCTCAGTGACACAACCAAGGATTGTGGGTTTGATGAGGAGAAGACAGGTTCTCACTGAGGCAAATCTTACTGGTTTCCCATTTCTGATGTTATAGAGTGGTCCTACTTGATTCCTTTCCCTCTACTTACAAGGTGGTACTTGGGAATGACCAGGGGAAACTCTCCCTCTATAAGCCTTGGATTGTAGGATGATACATTTGGAGATGGAAGGACCCTTAGAAGTAATTCAGGGGCAGCTAGGTGGATAGAGCACCAGCCCTGGAGTCAGGACCTGAGTTCAAATCTGGCCTCAGACATTTGACATTTACTAGCTGTGTGACCCTGGGCAAGTCACTTTAACCCCGATTCCTCACAAAAGCAAAACAAAACAAAAACAACCAAAAAACACAAACAACAAAAAAAAGAGAAAAAAAGAAGTAATTCGATTAATTCTCCCAAACTGATGGCAAAAGTGGTTAAGTGACTTGCCCAATGTCTCATAGCTAGTGTTAGGAGTAGGATTTAAAAGTCAAATTTAATTTTAAAAACTGAACAAAAAGCTATTTTCTCTTGTTCTCACCTTACTCTCTTGTATGAACTGATGTATAGCCAAGTGAACAGAACTGGGAGAACATTGTACACAGTAACAGCAACATTGTGTGATGACCAACTATGACTTAGTTGATCAACAGACTTAGCTCTTCTCAGCAATACAATGATTCAGGATAATTCCAAAAGATTTATGATGGAATATGCTCTCCACTTCCAGAGAAAGAACTATGGATTCTAAATTCAGATTGAAGCATACTGTTTTCACTTTTTTTGTTTTTGTTTTTCTTTCTCATGGTTTTTCCCTTTTCTGATTGTTTTTTCACAACACAACTAATGTGGAAATTTGTTTAACATCATTGTTTACATATAACCTATATCAGATTATTTGCTGTCTTGAGAGGGGGAAGGGAAGGAGAAAGAAAAATTTGGAACTCAAAATCTTACAAAAATGAATGCTGAAAACTAAAAAAGAAGTGAACCTTTGAGAGATTTAAGAAGTCTAATTAACACAATAATCATTTGGGATTCCAGAGGACTGGTAATGGAGAATCCTATCTACTTCCTCATAGACAGGTGATGGACTAATATTCAGAATGAATGCATAATCAATGCAGGATGTGAATAATATGTACATTTTTGGGGAGATAAATAAGAAAATTTGTTCTGCTTGATTATGCAAAAAAAGTCATAAGACATAGGTTCTCAGATGATGGGAGCAGTCTTTAGATGATATTAATCTTCAGGGAAGGGATTATGGGAGTTGCTACAATATCTATGGGGCACAGTGAATAGAGCACTGGCGCTGGAGTCAGGAGGGCCTGAGTTCAAATCCTGACTTTAGACACTTGACACTACCAGCTGTGTGACCCTGGGCAAGTCATTTACCCCAAGTGGCCTCAAATATCCAGCACCATCTCCAGTCCTCTTGATGTATATCTTGTCTCTGGACCCAGATGGTTCTGGGGGAGAGAGTAAGGATGGTGACTTTGCATAGCCCTGCTTCATGTGAGGGCCAAAATTTGATATACAGAGTGTTATTTGGTTGACTCGCCTTAATATTGGGGTCCTGGAAATATGAGGGACCTTTTAGGTTCTCCCTCCGCTCTGAACTGCCCTTTTTAGATATTTCTCCCAGGCCAATAAGAAAGGAGCCTCTAAGCTTTAGTTCACAAAAGGATCAGATTTTAATACTTGGGAATTAATTAAACAACAAAGGTGAAACTAATAAAAATCAAAGATAAGGAAATAGGAAAATAGAAATACAGATAAATATTCTTAACTTTAAGCTTAACCTATTCACTGCCCAAACCGTTCCCAATAAATCTAGTTCAAAGGAATTTAGGGTTTTCCATAATTAGCTCACCAAACCTGAAAGTCTACAGTTGCTCGTGCCGCCAGAACAGCTAACATGCCACTGCAAGGGGAGTTGCCAGACAGAGAGAGCATGCCACCAGCACGAGGGCCAAGACCAAAAAGCTTGAGTTCCATAAGACACCTAGTGTTCCAGAAGCAGCCTGCCTCCCTTCAGGGAGTGTTCAATCTCCCCTCCCCCAAAAGGGGAGGTCCTTCAAAAGCTGCCTATGGAGAGCTCCTTCTGACCTCAGTAGCATACGTAACCTTGGGGTGGGCCAGCTAAAACTGCAATCTTAATCCTTACCACAAATAATTTTTACCACATTCACTTTAAATCCCATTCACTGCAAGCCATATTACTTCTTTGAGAACAAAGGACAAACAACAAACGCTACAATAGTTTAAATGGATGAGATTTCCCCTTTTAGCTTAAGAGTTTCTTTGGAAAGTGGGTGATGGGTGAGGTTACAAAGGTAGAGGTAATTACAGGACAAAAGTTTGACCTCTAGGTAAATTTCCCCAGAATATGGGTGAAGTTAATAAGGGAAAGGAACCACAAAAGGGAACATTAACTTCAGCTTGATTAAGTCTTAGCAAAATAGAATTAAAATCAATTTTCAATTTTACAGCTGTTCTTAAGAAACAAAATGATAGAACTATGTCTTAGGTCCTTTCTAGCTCTAGGCCTATGAGCTTTGTATTGCAATAAAAAGTTATTGGGAAGGGAAGGGAAAGGACTTAGTGTTCCTCTCTCTTTTAAAAAATTTTCAGTTTTGTTGTTGTTACTGTGAATTTAATCATCAAAAAAACCCATTTCAATATACAAAGAGTAATAATATGAAGAATTGCATGAGAAACTGAAACATAGCTTTTTAAATGAAATGTTTTTCCATATTTGCCATATATTATCTATTGTATTTTATTACATATTTAAATTTCTCTATATATCTATATAAACAATTTAACAAGGTAGTAACAAAAAAAGAGAGAAAAAATGATAAGGAGGATGATTTCAGGAAAACCTGGACATACATGAACTGATGCAAAGTGAAGTGAGCAGAACCAGGAGAACATTATATATAGTAACAGCAATATTGTGGGGTTTTTTTTGTTTGTTTGTTTTGTTTTAGTGAGGCAATGGGGGTTAAGTGACTTGCCCAGGGTCACACAGCTAGTAAGTGTAAGTGTCTGGGGCCGGATTTGAACTCAGGTACTCCTGACTCCAGGGCCAATGCTCTATCCACTGCGCCACCTAGCTGCCCCTATAACAGCAATATTGTACAGTGAAGAACTATGAATGACTTGCTATTCTCATCAATACAGTTATCCAAGACAATTCCACAGGACTCATGATGAAGCATGCTGTCTACTTCCAAAGAAAGAACTGATGCTGTCTGAACGCAGACTGAAGTATGCTCTTTTTTACTTTCTTTTTCTTTCATTCTTTTTTTTTTTAAATCCAGTCTTCTTATACAAAATGACTAATATGGAAGTGTTTTACATTATTGCACATATATAAACTAATGGATTGTTTATCATATGAGGAAGTGGGGATTCAAGGGAGGGATAGAATTTGGACCTCAAAACCTTTTTCTAAAATGTTAAAAAATTGTTTTAACATTTAATTGGGGAAAAAATAAAATATATTAATTTAAAAAAGAAAAACAGGGGCAGCTAGGTGGCGCAGTGGATAGAGCACCGGCCCTGGATTCAGGAGGACCTGAGTTCAAATCCGGCCTCAGACACTTAACACTTAACTAGCTGTGTGACCCTGGGCAAGTCACATAACCCCAATTGCCTCAAAAATAAAATAAAAAAACATTAAAAAGAAAAACAAAACAAAGCTCTTGAATCAAATATGGATAGTGAAGCAAAAAACAAAACAAAAACAACCCACATTAGCCATGTTCAAAAATTATGTCTCAATCTGTACCCTGAGGCAGATTGACCTCAGAGACATCCCCTCTCTGTCAAGAGTTGAGTGGGTCCTCTGGAATTTTAGTTGATCATTTCATTGATCAGAAGTCTTAAAAACAAAGTAGGGTTTGAAACCAGGTCTTCCGGATTACATGTTTAGCATTCTAGCCACTCTATTCTGTGCCTCCTTCCAGAAGTTTCCAGAAAAGAGCATTATGTCCAGAGCAGAAATAGCTTGCTGTAAAAGAAGCTAGGCCCAAAGAACCATGGAAGGTTTTTTGCAGTAGTATGGGCCATACATGTGTGGTCAGGTAGGATTATATATTTAGAGCTAGAGGAGACTGAAGTGACCACTCAGTCCAACTGCCTCTTTTACACCAAGTCCCAGGGAGGTTAAGGAACTTGTCAAAGGTCACTTGACTGTAGTAACAGAGATCTTAGGTAGTGGGTTTTCTACCATGTACCTTGATAGGAGAGTTTTACTCAAAAGTCCCTTGCAGCTTTTCTAATGTAAGCAGTCATTTCTCTCCATGGGCCTGTTGTGTTGTGCTTGGAATCCCTACCAGTTGGTATAATAGAATTTAAGGTGATATTATCTCATAAACCCCAATACTGCTCTCCCTGCCTTGCTGCCCTCTATTTCCCTCCCCAAGCAAAGTTAAATACCATTCATCTCAGATACCATTTAGGGGTCATGTAGGTCAAGGTACATGAATTTGCTATCAGGATCATCAGGATCTTTGCTCTTCTTGTCTTACACCCAAAGGCACCACTTCTGGACTTAATTATATTTTGGCCACATTGATTTGTGAGTCATATCTTTTCCAGGCCTTTCCTTTGAATGTCCTATAAGGAACTAAGAAAGCAGAGCAAACTCCCAATCTGTTCAAGCACCTGACTTCCTATTTCTACCCTTGTGTTGTTCATTAGGACCACAGTCTGCTCAGTTTTCTCTATTTGTCTTGGTGTCATTTCCACTCTTGGTGACCAATACAAGGTGTTTAATTGAAGCTGAGAAGACAGCACTTGACTGATTGCAATTAGATTTGCTTCAATTCTGTCAGGAGGTGTTTCACATCATCAGTTAAAGTTTTGAAGGAATTGATTGATTTGGGCCAAATATGGTGCCCTCCTAGAGGGTGTCAAGAGACAGATGTAAATTTAATTTGCACTTTGGTCTTGAAAGAAAATGGCAGCTGACAGAAGTTTCCAGATAGGCCTCTTGTTGTTTTTTACAGTTTTTGGTGACATTAAGTGTGTGAATAGAGGTTACAGAGACGTGTGATTGCATGGAGTAATGTCACCAATTCATGGAACCACTAGTGATGAGATATGGCTATCTGAACTCTGTGGAAAATGAATAGGAAGCATTTAAAGGTAGTTTGGTAGAGTGGATTGGGCACTGGTCTTGGGGTTAAGAAGACCTTGGTGCAAATTCTACCTGAGGGAGTTATTAGTTGTCTGACCCAGGGCAAAGAAACCTTGATTCCCTCATGTCTAAAATGAAGGTATGGGGCTTAGTGGCCTCTAAAGTCCTTTCCCACTCTAAATCTATAATCCTATGTCTTCATTGTCTCTTTAGAATCTATAACAGTTGAAAAGATTTCATAGCACAGATGATGGGCCATAGAGATAGAGCTTGGATGCTTTCATTAGAAAAAACTCCTTCTTACTGATGTTTCCTTATTCTTACAAATGAGCTACCTAGGTAGGCCAAGCTAGAAGCAAGTTAACTAAGAATGTACAAAGCTTTGTGATGCTGCCAACTTTGTTAGCACCATAGGAGGAGGCAATGTACCTCCAGCTGGGCTGAGACAATGAGTAGCCAACACTGCTGGTTGGGAAGCAGCCAGTGGTTCTGGATTGATTTGTAAACCCACCATTTCTCCTGCAATCCTGCCAATGCAGAGTAAGGAAGAAGGGGGGAGAGAGGGAAAGGAGTCAAATGGGATTCTCTTGGCAGAAACATGTAACACCATGAGATTCCAGGGTCTCCAATTCAATTCAGACAGTATTTATTACAGAAGGTATTCTTGTGATCTTCTGGTACCCCAAGCATGGGACACAGCCAGTGAAGATGCATGGAGTCTAAAGATGGAGCCTTCTTTGGATGTGGAAAAGCAAAGAGATCAATGTCATTGGATCTTAGAGTACACAGAGGAGAGAGTGAAAAGTAAGAAGATTGGAAACATAGGAAAAGACTAAGTTGTAAAGAGCTTTAAAAGACAAACAGAATTTTATATTTGATTCTAGAGATAACAGGGAGCCATTGGAGTTTATTCAGTAGTAGTCATGTCTGTGCTGTAGGAAGATCACTTTGGCAGCGGGGTATAAGATGAATTGGAATAGAGAAAGACTTAAGGCATGGCAGCCAGCCAGAAAGGCTATTGAAATAGTTCAGGTGTGAGGTGATGAAACCCTGGACCAAGGTAGTTCTAGCATCAGAGGAGAGAGGTCAGGTGTATACAAGAGATCTCACAAAGATGGAACTACAAGACTTGGCCACAGGTTGGCCATAGGGAATGAGGAAGAGATGATGACATCTAGGTTGTAAGCCTGAGTCACTAGGAAGATGGTGGTGCCCATGGCAGGAATTGGGAAGTTAGAAGAGGGGAGGGTTTTGGGGAAAAGATAATGAGCTAATATTTGGATGTGTTGCGTTTAAGATGTCTGTGGGACATCCAGTTGGAGATGTGAATAGTGGAGAGAAGTTAGGGCTAAATTATCTGCATAGAGATGAGAATTGAATCCATGACAGTTCATGAGTCAGCCAATAAACACCTGTTAAGTGCCTACTATGTACCAGGCACTGTGCTAAGCCCTGAGGATACAAATACAAATTTTAACAAAGATGTTTCCTGCCCTCAAGGAGCTCCTTAAATACAACCTCTGGAGCCCATGGCCTTAAGATCTCCCAAGGATGAGTTTCCTAGGGAAGGGAGTCATGATGGATCAAACAAATATAGAGGAAGAGGAGAAGAGACTTAGGTGATGTGCATGGTTAATGGACACAACCTAGATGAAGACCAAACAAAGGAGACTAAGTAGAATTCATTAGATAAGTAGGAGAACAGGAAGAGAATGGTGTCCAAAGGGAAAAGACTATAGCAAGGAGAAGAAAGTGATCTTTAATGTCAAAGACTTCAGAGAGGTCAAAATGGATGAAGATCAAAAGGCCATTAGATTTGACAATTAAGAGATCACTGGTAATTTTGGAGGAAGCAGTTTCCGTTGAATGATGAGTTTGGAAGACAGACTGTAGGAAATTTAGAAGAGAGTGACAGGAAAGAATGGGAGACATTGATTGTAGACAGCTTTCTCAAGAAGTTTAGCCACAAAAGAGAGGAAAGATATAAGATGGTAACAGGGATGGATGGTTTAAATGAGATTATTTTTTAAGGAAAGAAGACAGATGGACATGTTTATAGGCACCAGGGAAGCAGTCAGTAGACAGAGAGAGATTAGTGAGAGATGAGAGGCTAGAGGGGCAATCTGCTGAAGAAAATAGGCTAAATGGCATCACTTGTGTATGTCAACAAACAGGATTTTGTATTTAATCATCTTAAATTTAATATTTAAATGACAAACTGTATTTCTGTCTTAAAAAAGGAAAGGTTAGGATTGGCAAGGAGAAAGGCCGCCTCTTTGTGTGAAGCATGAGTGAAGGAACTAGTGGAATACATCTGAGTGATGTGAGATGAGGAGGGAGGAATGACCCTCTACCAACAGAAGTAGTAGTGGTGAAAGAATCTGTACATACTCATTGTCCCCACTTCCTCACCTCACACTCACTTTTATATTATCTTTTTTTTTTTTTTGCAGGGCAATGAGAGTTAAGTGACTTGTCCAGGGTCACACAGCTAGTGTTAAGTGTCTGAGGCCGGATTTGAACTCAGGTCCTCCTGAATCCAGGGCTGGTGCTTTATCCACTGCACCACCTAGCTGCCCCTCACACTCACTTTTCAACCTCTTTGGATCTGACTTCTGACCCCGCACTCTCCAAGATTATCAGCACTCTCCTAACGTAAATCCAATGATCTGTTCTAAATCTTGAGTTTGGGACATTGTTGGTCAGTCTCTTCTTCTAGAAACTCTCTTCTCTCTGGGTATTTGTGATATTACTCTACTCCATTTTTTTGGACCATTTCTTCTCCATATCTTTGGATGGACCATGACCCATGCCCTGGCCTCCCTTTGTGCACATAGCCCAGGACTCTGGCCTGAAACTTGTCTCTGTGCATGCTCTCCCAGAGATCTCATCAGCTTCCATGTATTCAGTTATAATCTCTATGTGGATGACTCCCAAATTTTCAGATACGTTCCTTATCTGTCTCCCGAGCTCCAACCCAACCTTATCAATTGCTTACTATACATCTTCACCTTAGGATGTCCTCTAAGCATTTCTTTTTTTTTTTTTTTTGCAGGGCAATGGGGGTTAAGTGACTTGCCCAAGGTCACACCGCTAGTAAGTGTCAAGTGTCTGAGGCCAGATTTGAACTCAGGAACTCCTGAATCCAGGGCCGGTGTTTTATCCACTGCGCCATCTAGCCGCCCCCCTCTAAGCATTTCAAATTCCATATATCACAAACAGAATCCATTATCTTCTTGCCCACCCCAAACCCACCCCCCAATTGCTCCAAACTTGCCTATTTTTGTGAAGGGCACCATCATCTTTCTAGTCAGTCAGGCCTGCAAGCTCTCATATCCAATCAGTTGCCAAGTCTCACTGATGCTATTTTCCAGAGCATCACTTTTATGCATTTTCTCCCTTCTATTCACACAGAAACCACCTTAGGTCAAGCTTTCATTACGTCTTACTTGCATTGCTGCTGTAGCCTTCTAGCTGATCTCCCTGGCTTGAGTCTGTCCTCTCCAAACTGTCCTTCATAGCTCTTCCAAATCGATGTTCCTACAGCACAGGTCTGACCATAAAATAACAACTTGTCTGAAAAGCCCTTCACAATCTGACTCCAACTCATCTTTCCAAACTGATCACTTGTTATTCCCTCTCATCCTCTACAATTCAGCAAAACTGATGATCTTGCAGTTCCCCTTTCCATTCCAACTTCTACCTCCATGCTTTTCCCCAGCCTGTGCCCCATTTCTGTTTTTGGTGTGTTTTTTGTGGAGCAGGTCAATGAGGGTTAAATGACTTGTCCAAGGTCACACCTAGTAAGTGTCAAGTGTCTGAGGCTAGATTTGAATTTAGGTCCTCCTGAATCCAGGGCCAATGCTTTATCCACTGTGCCACCTAGCTGCCCCCCTGTGCCCCATTTCTGGAATGCATCCCTTCCTCATCTCTTCCTCCTAAAGCCTTAACTCAGGTGCCTCCCCTAGCTTAATGGCCCCAGTAATTAGAGCTCTCTCTTCAAACTATCTTGTATTTGCTTATCTATGGACATGTTAGCCCTGCCCCAACTTTACTAGACTGTAAGATCCTTGAGGGAAGGAAATTTTTTTCCCCATTTTTTTCCCAGTATCCCCAACACTTGACACATTTGTTGTTCATTCATTCAATTGTGTCCGACTCTTCATGACCCTGTGGACCATACTGCCCATGGGGTTTTCTTGGTGAAGATACAGGAGTGGTTTGCCATTTCCTTCTCCAGTAGATTAAGGCAAAAAGAGGTTAAGTGACTTGCCCAGGATCACACAGCTAGTAAGTGTCTGAGGCTGAATTTGAACTCAGGTCTCTCTGACTCCAGACCCAGTGGTCTACCCTAGCTGCCTCCACTCAGCACATAGTAGGAAATTAACAAAATATTCATTGGCTTTTGTTCAGGGACCCCTTCTCCTACTTGCAAGTTCTGGGCACTTTAATATGGGCATACCCTCTGGCACAGTGAGGGTAGTAGATGACAAGGGGAAGAGAAGTGGACCTCTCTTCCCTTGCCCAGCCTAGGGTAAAGGCAGGGCTGGCCCTTAGGGAGAGAAGCTCCACAGATGAAGATCGGATCCACCCACCACCATAATATCTAGGCATTTCATACAGAGGAGCAGCTGTGCTCAGAATTAGTTCTTTTGGAGAGCAGGATCCTTCCACGAGACTAATTGCTTTTATAATAGGACTTTCAGGGGGGAAATTTCTCTCTCTCATAAAAGCAAATGGATTCCCTGCCCTGAATGCACATCTTCTACACAGCAGGTACCGAATTACAGATGGCATTTTATGCTCCCAATCAGGACTTTAATGGGGAAGGAAAAGGCTCTGGCTCCTCCTTCCCCTCCCTGTCATTACAGCTGGAAATGCATTTTCCCTTCTCCTGGAGGGGGAATGGGGTGGGGGCAGGCTGAAAATACCCAGAATGCAAAAAAAGTGCCAGATCTGAGCCTCAGAGCCATAGTGGTCCTTAAATTGGACATGCCACCAGGGATGTCAAAGTAATTCCAAGGATGAACAATTTCTCAGAGCCATGATGTGATATATACAGAGAGTCAGATTTAAGGGCAGGTAGACAGATTCCTATTTGGGGGAGGGTGTGGGATTTCAGGGGTGCTGGGAAAGTCCTCAGCTCTCTCTCTCCCCAAAACTTCTCCAACAGTCATTGCCAGGGTCTCATGACCTCAGATTGAAAAGGTGACACAACTTCAGACAGGGGCATGCAGGAGAAAATAGGGGATCCATGGCTAAGAATAAGCTTTATCACTAATTTTGAGACATGTCCGTCATCATTTCCAAACTCTTTGGTATTCCTTGTGCCCAAGACCAAGAAATGGAAACCCACCACACAAAGCAATGCCTAGGCCTTCCCGAGAGGGATACACAGACATACAGGGAAATCCACTCAGGAACACCAAGTCCCTGAGCATGAACTACTATAGTGAATGTCTTACCTGACTCTCTTGCCTTCCCATCCTTACAAACATGTAATTCTACCATTATGGGGATATGGTGGGTCTCAAGGACTGTTCAGATGCCCTAGCTTTTATATCGTCAAGTGTATCCCCTTAACTATTCCCCCCAGATAACTTGCTTCCTGCTTGGTGAGAAAACCTAAAATTCCACAATTAGAGATTCATTCCATTGGTTCGAGACTTTGTTTTCCATGAATATGCAAACTCTCTCTGGGACACGTAGCATATTAAGCCTTATCAGTGATTCCTAATTCAAGGTGAGAAACTGAAAGTAGGGGATACAAGGATTTGGGGAGAGTATGAGGGCACTCAGACTTTAGGCAATAGTGGTTGACATGTAATAAGCAGTGCTTATTGACTGAGAGGTTGGAGTTAAGCCACAAAGAGAAGAAAAGATGAGGAAAGGCAAGGCTGGGGTTTTTTGTTTTTTTTTTTTTGCAGGGCAATGGGGGTTAAGTGACTTGCCCAGGGTCACACAGCTAGCAAGTGTCAAGTGTCTGAGGCCGGATTTGAACTCAGGTAGTCCTGAATCCAGGGCCGGTGCTTTATCCACTGCGCCACCTAGCTGCCCCAAGGCTGGGTTTTTGAAGCATCCTTTGTTCACTTTGATAAGCTTGCAGAACTCTAGTCTTTTCTTGCATCACAGAAAGCAACTCTGGGAGGTAGGTGCTATTATTATCTTCATTTTGCCTCAAAAGAAACTGAAGCAAAAGAGGTAAAATGACTTGCCCAGGGTCACAGGGCTAGTAAGTGTCTGAGGCCAGATTTGAAGTTGGGGTTTCTCGATTCTAGACCTGAAACTCTATTCACTGGACCAGCAGCTCACATCTCCTCTCTGGGCCTGTCTTCTTATTTGTAAAATAAAAAGGCTGGACTAGATGGCCTCCCCCTGCAGCAAACCATTTAAAGCCTTCAAATGTGTCAAGTGTTGGGGATACTGGGAAAGAAATGGGGAAAAAATGTCCTTCCCTCAAGGAGCTTACAGTCTAGTAAAGTTGGGGCAGGGTTAACATGTCCATAGATAGGCAAATACAAGATAGTTTGAAGAGAGAGCTCTAATTACTGGGGCCATTAAGCTAGGGGAGATTTTTTCATTTGGACTAATGCTGTCTAGTGCTGAACCTATTGCTAAAAAAAATATTAAAACTTAAAAAAAGAAACAATTAGTGGAGAGAGAGAGAGAGAGACAGAGAGAGAGACACAGAGAGAGAGACACAGAGAGAGAGGTATGTATGTAGATTCATCACTCCATAGGCAGATTCTCTTTTCAGCAAATCTCTCAAAAATCCTATTTTTCTTTGGAGAACGTCCTACATCCTGTTATGGATTATTTCAGAGGACTTCTCTGCTGCTGAAGAGAACATCTTCACCTCTGCCTCCATTTCCTCCTTACCTCCTTACCTTACTTGGCTTGCCTCCCCATCACTCTACTGAAATGGTTTTTTTTCAGTCACCTGTGCTTCCTAATCCCCCCAATCAATGACATCTTAAGAGTCCTCCTTTTCTTTGGCCTCTCTGCAGCATTTGACTCTCTTGTCTTTTCAGTTATCTTCATCCCCGGTATCCAGGATACCACAGAGTCTACATCCACAAGTCTGCATTTTCCTGAGTTTCCTTCCTTCCTTCCTCCCTTCCTCCCTTCCTTCCTCCCCTCCCCTTCCCTTTCTTTTTTTTTTTTTTTAAACCAGCCCTTGAGCAGCTCCTTCTTCCTCTTTTTTGCTGGTATTACTTCTTCTTCTTCTTCTTTTTTTTTGATGAGGCAATTGTATTTAAGTGACTTGCCCAGGGTCACACAGCTAGTAAGTGTCAAGGGTCTGAGGCCGGATTTGAATTCAGGTCCTCCTGAATCCAGGGATGGTGCTCTATCCACTGTACCACCTAGCTGCCCCGGTATTACTTCTTTATGTTTTGGGGCATACTCAAAGGCTGAGTTCTCAACCTTCTGCTCTTGCAGATATAAAACTATAAGGGAGCTTAGATTTAAAGCAGTAAGTGAACTTACAGCTTTGAGGAATTTAAGGGAACATATAGTCCAAAGTCTTCATTTTACAGATGAGGACACAGAGGCCAGGAGAGGTGATGTAGACAGGTAGGTGGTGCAGTGGAGGAAGGGCTAGGCTAGGAGTCAGGAAGACCTGAGTTCAAATCTAACCTCAGACATGTACTAGCTGTGTGACCTTGGGTAAATCACTTAACCTCCGCTTGCCTCAGTTTCCTCATCTGTAAAATGAGGATAATACCACCTGTTGTTATGACGATTAATACCAGGGTTGTTATGAGGATTAATTGAAATAAATAATATTTGTAAAGTATTTAGTGAGGCAGTCAGAAGGCTTGGTGGCTAGAGAACTGGGCCTGGAGGGAGAAAAACCTGAGTTTGAATACAGCAGATTGCTATTGTTCATCCTTTGTTCTCAAAGAGGACCAATGACATCAGGAAAGTAATATCTTGACTCGCAAGTGAATTGGATTTAAGTGAGACAGGGCTGTGCAAAGTCAACAGCCTCACTCTCTCCTCCAGAGTCATAGGAGTTCAGTGGCAAGACATAGGTCAAGACGACTAGCAATGTCCCCGATGCAATGGGAGACCTTGGCCTTTTTATTTTTTTTGGTGAGGCAATTGGGATTAAGTGACTTGCCCAGGGTTACACGGCCAGTAAGTGTTAAATGTCTGAGGCTAGATTTGAACTCAGGTCTTTCTGAATCCAGGGCTGGTGCTCTATCCACTGTGCCACCTAGCTGCCCCAACCTTGGCCTTTTTAAGCTAAGGTCTTTCTCAGGTCTCAGTTTGTCTGAGACAACATCCATTCAGTAGTTAAAGGCTAGGTAAGAATTAAGGCAAAAGATGGCCTATTTTGCCTTCACAAAAGAATCAGTCTGGGAGGGGAAGGCCCTCAGAGTTTCTGACCTATAAATAGGCAATCCAGCATCAGACACTTAATAGCTGTGTGATCCTGCACAAGTCACTCAACCTCCATTTGCTTCTGGAGAAGGAAATGGCAAACCATTCCAGTATCCTTGCCAAGAAAACCCCATGGCAGGGGCAGCTAGATGGCGCAGTGGATAGAACACCAGCCCTGGAGTCAGGAAGACCTGAGTTCAAATCTGACCTCAGTCACTTGACACTTACTAGCTGTGTGACCCTGGGCAAGTCACTTAACCCCAATTGCCTCACCAAAAAAGAAAGAAAGAAAGAAAGAAAACCCCATGGCCATAGTGGTGTGCTATGGGCCATGGGGTCACAAAGAATCAGACATAATGCAATGACTGAACAACAATAACAACAACAACAACAACAAAGTACTTAGTGTGATGCCTGGCATGAAGCAGGCACTACATAAAGGGTAGCTATTATTCCTTACAGAAGGTCACATAAGCAGAACAGCACTCTGTGCTCTTACCCTGGAAGATCTCACCCACACTTGTGGCTTCAATGACCACCTCCTGAGAATGCCTGGCCAAATCCTCCTGCCCAAGCAGAGAGTTAACACACAATAGCTACATCCTGACCTCAGACAGCAACAGGGATCTCCAGTGATGGGGGACAGAACTGACAGGGTTTTAGGTGACTGAAACCAAGGGAGGCAGGGGCAAGAAACAAAACACACGCCAACGCCTCCCTAATGGGAGACCGGAAGAGCCAGAGAGGAAAGCTATTATGTAAAGTAATAAACAGAAATACACTTTTAAATTTAATCTGTATTAGGAACTCTTTCTTAAGACTGGATGATTTAAATCAGGCCTTGATTTGTAGCAGTTGCTAATTTCCTGAGGTGTCAATGCTCACACTGAAACTCTAACAATGGTCTCTCCTGAGCCCTCCAGCTGGCTCTTGCATACCCCTGGACTGAAGCATTCATTTGATGCCATATGGTACTTTGTTATTAATCTTTTAGAGCTAGGCCCGGTCTTTTCAGCGAGAAGGAGTTCAGCAAATGAATATAAATTAGGGCAAGTCTGCAACGGTTCAAATGAGGACACTTTAAATTCCAGGAGTTAGGTGGCACAGTGAATAGATCTCTGGGCTTGAATTCAAGAAGACCCGAGTTCAAACCCTGCCATTGACACTTATTAGTTATGTGACCTCTCTCAGTCTCAGTTTCCTTATCTGATGGCCTCAAAGATTCCTTCCATCTTGAAGTCTGTGGTCTTACCAAAAGGAGAAGGTTGGTTTCTCCTCTCCCTTCATTGGCCATCAAAGGTCCCTCCAAGTGAGTAATGATGTGTAAAATCAGGGGTTGCCTGAGGGAAGGGAAAAGGAGAAACTCTGTGCTTGGGTTTTTCATGTCCAAATGAGGTTTATTAAGGTGTAACCACTACAGGATATAATAGGTTTAGGTTCCTGATCCCAAGGAGATTTAAAGATCCTAACTTTATAGTAGTTCTGCTCTTGAAATTGTTGTTATTGGGGCGGCTAGGTGGCACAGTGGATAAAGTCGGCCCTGGATTCAGGAGGGCGTGAGTTCAAATTCGGCCTCAGACACTTGACACTTACTAGCTGTGTGACCCTGGGCAAGTCACTTAACCCCAATTGCCTCACCAAAAAAAAAAAGAAAAAAAGAAATTGTTGTTATAAAATACCAATATAAATAAAATACCAATGGCCCCCAGTTGGAGAGCAAAAACTCTCTAGCCGTAGGCTGGGGGAGTTGGGATCCCAGGCCTGGGCTAGGAAAGGTCATTCTCTCTTGTGTGGCTCCCAGAGATGTCCTCCAAAAAGGGACACAATGAAAAGCAAGGATGAGAGTCAACCATAGGCATTTATCAGAAATAAGATGAGATCAGTCAGATGCAGTCTTTGATCAAATAAAAGGACACAATTAGAAGATACATCCTTCTGAAGCAAGAGAAGGAAGAAGGTAAGCACTATCAGTTCCTTATTTTTTTTTATTCAATACTCTGGCCACCTGAGAGAGTGCTATAATAAAAAGCAGGCTTAGACTTTGCCATTTGTCCTTTTAAGTTTCACCCCTTGTGGTTTCCCTTGGAGGCTTGGGTTTGAGAAAGGGCACTGTAAGTATCACTGTTATGTATGTGTATTGGTGTATGAGGGCTGGAAAGCCCCAACACTTCCCTCCTTTCCTCCTTCCCTCTCTCCCCTTCTGTTTGAGAGATCCTTCAAAAACTCCTGCTATAGCAGGGAGACCCCATCCTTTAGTCTTGATCTCACATTTGCTTCCTCTCTTCCCAAACTGGGAAGAGATGAATCTCCTAGTGTTATTAACAAGTTAAGTCCCCTTGCAGGTGGCCAGCCCAAATCTTACCAGAAGTGTTAGTAGGAAAGGAGATTATGGAGAACCTATGGAGGGCTGAGGAGGGCAGGAGCAGGGAAGTGGTGGTGGTGGTGGTGGTAACTATGGTCCTCCACATCCACTTGTGGTATGACACTCCCCAAGATAACTTCTGGCTTTCTCTTTTCATACCAGAAAAGTCCCATTTCTGACGTGCTCATTCCTTATTTGGAGTTCCAAGATGGTGATTGATAAGGAATAAGGTGTTATCCTATGATTTCAGAGTGCCACTTTGTGATCTTTGAATGTTATAATTGATTGAGGGAGAATCAGAAGGTTGGTAGGTCCCACCCATGTACTCCAGTTTAGTTAACAAGGCCGTTATGGAGGATCTTATTTATTATCCAGATGCTATGGGGTCATTTAGGCCCAGGTAGACGCTTATTCATGCATGATGTCAGAGTTGGGAAGACAAGGAGACAATCTAGGCTGGTAAAAAGTAAGGAAA
This sequence comes from Dromiciops gliroides, assembly GCF_019393635.1. Taxonomy (NCBI): domain Eukaryota; kingdom Metazoa; phylum Chordata; class Mammalia; order Microbiotheria; family Microbiotheriidae; genus Dromiciops; species Dromiciops gliroides. Next base: position 572,228,695 of record NC_057863.1, on the reverse strand, counting down.
GTGGAATATAATGAAAACTAAAACAGTAAACAGGACAGGAATAAATTCAGATGTGAATTTCTTCCCAAGTATCTCTGTTTCTAAATTGCTTAGTGAGTACAAGGAGGACGACATCCTTGGGTTTTCTCTCATGTGAGGATCAGAGCAGCTGGGTGGCTCAATAGATAGGGCACCAAACATGGAATCAGGAAAACCTGAGTTCTAATCCAGTCTCAAATACTTATTAGCTACATATACATGCGTGTATTATCCAGTAAGCAATATCAATTCATTTGCAATCCCCAGAGAAAGGGGATAGGTAACTTACTTGCAAAGTTACAAAGTCTAAGAAGGAAACATATCTTATGAAATGAATCTCAGCAGTGATAGTGTAATAAACCCTACAATATATTTATGTGTTCTAGCTGAGAGACATGGTAGAAGAGTACCTAGGTAGATAGGCCTGGGTCCCAGGTCTGTGTCCTTGACACAAACTGACCCTGAACTAGTCACTCCACATCTCAGTGCCCCAGGCAATTCTCTAAGGCTATCAGTCTATGGGGATGGAGGGAGTGTCTACACTGAGAGTCCCCCAAACCAATTTAGTTGCAGGAAGGGGAAAAATGTGCTAGCCAAAGGTAGATGGGGTCATGCATATTTGTCCAGCTTTTTTTTTTTTTTTTTTTTTTTTGCAGGGCAATGGGGGTTAAGTGACTTGCCCAGGGTCACACAGCTAGTAAGTGTCAAGTGTCTGAGGCAGGATTTGAACTCAGGTCCTCCTGAATCCAGGGCCAGTGCTTTATCCACTGCGCCACCTAGCTGCCCCTGTCCAACTTTTAAACTGACTTCAGGGTACTTTTATACAGAAGAAGCCAAGCAGCAGCTTGAAAATGTCTAGAGAAAATGAATGGTGCCTGGGTTGTAGGAGGTAGAGAACACTGTTTGAGAGCCTTGACTTATTCCATGCTGTGACCAACCTGAGCACAAACTTCTCTAACCTGGCCTCAGGAAATTCTCCAGCAGCAAAGAGCAAAGTCTCTTCAGAGGGCAGGGAAATCTTAATGGGGGCAATGCTTTGGTTACCGCCTGACTCTCAGTTTCCTGCCTTGTACCGCTGTTCTGTAATTACCAGGAGCAGATGTAACAGAATGATGGGAACGCATTAAATTTGGTGCTGTTTTTTTTCCGCTACGTTTCAGTTGTTGTTCAGTCATATTTCACTTGTGTCTGACTCTTTGTGATTCTATTTGGGGTTTTCTTAGTAAAGATACTGGAGTGGTTTATCATTTCCTTCTCTGGCTTATTTTACAGATGAGGAAACTGAGGCAAACAGGGTTAAGTGACTTGCACACAGCTGGTAAGTGTCTGAGGCTGGATTTGAATTGAGGAAGGTGGGTAGGTGGGTCTTCTCTCCTCCCCCCCACCCCGGGGGCAATGAGGGTTAAGTGACTTGCCCAGGGTCACACAGCTAAAAGGTGGGTCTTCTTGACTCCAGGCCTGGAGCTCTATCCTTTGTGCCACCTTCCCCACATTTCAGAGATGGAGAAATAAACCTTTATGCTCCTTGTTCTTATATCTCATCCTGCCTGCCCTGTTTTTTGGTATGATTCATATCTTGCATCTAGCCTGGCCTGGCCTTCTCCATTTCTTCCAGATCTTCTTCGTAACTGTCCCTCTTTCTACCTCTTAACCCCATCAGTTATGGAAACCAAGATGGCTTACAGTGCATTCTAGTCCAGAAAACATTTACAAATCAATGAAACTGTCATGGCTCTTGATGCCAATAGGTACATCGTCCTTTGTGATGTGAGGTGACACACGGCAAGCAGGAATCTCAGGCAGCATAATTAAACAATAAATCCAGACAGATGTGAATTTGTTTTCTGGAAGATCATACTTCTGTTGTACAAAATCAAACTCTCTGATTCCTATTGCTTGCATCTGATGAATTATGGAAATGGCAGACTTCCATCATGGAAGGGAACCCTGCATCTGGCACTGATCTGTCTAAGATGTCCTTCCCAAAAGTGTGAAATCCATGGGGTGGGGATCAGTGGAATGAAATGCCAGTCGTCACCTTTACTACTATGCCCTGACACTCACCAAAGTGTCACATGATTTAGATTACCCTTTTAAAAAAGAAAGTTAATTAAATCTAATTTTGAGGGAAAATTGTATGACCCTCTGGAAATAATTGGGAATACTAAAACCTCGGGCCTGGGCCTAATTCTTTTACTAACTGGATGTGTTGCCTCCTGCCACCCCGTCCCCCACCCTAGTGGCTTTTCCAAGAAGCTAATCCTCCTTGTCTAAGTGTTGGATGATGGTATTAAGTCCATGGATGCACTGATTCATACTTGCTGTTCTGGCCATTGCCAGGGGTGGGAGTAGGGTGGGTGGGCTTGCAGTTCTATCAATGCCTGTAGGGTGGCTCTGCCTATTCAGCAGAGTTGAGGGGGAGTAGAACCTGCCCACTGATTGGACGGCAGGTGTTATAAAAACCAACAAATGAGTCTTATCCTGTACACTTTTGCTAATGTAGGAAGGCAGAGTGAATAAGGGAAGTCCCTGATTAAATTGAGAGACCCCCTCCACACATCTGCCCCCGTCAGCTTGAGGAGATGAGCCATTATTTGGAGACAACTCATAAGACTGAGTATCAGTTACTCTTCCTCTGGCCTGTAAAACCAGGCTGTTAATATTCTCTGAGATCTTGGAGCACTGATCTCTCTCTCTCTCTCTCTCTCTCTCTCTCTCTCTCTCTCTCTCTCTCTCTCTCTCTCTCTCTCTCTCTCTCTCTCCCTCCTCCCCCACTATTCCCCATTTCTGTCTGTCTTTCAGTCTGTCTCCTCCCCACCCCATCCCCACATATGGAAGTGGGAGAAAGTGCTTACCTGTGTCCTGAGTAGGGAATTCAAGGATACCGTTGTGCCTGGACCCCAAGTTCTTTGTAGAGGAGGGAAGTTTTTACTTTCTTCAAGCAGTTTGATTCCAGAATCCAGCTTTCATGTAAGGAAAGATTTTTCTAGGCAGAAACAGCTTTGAGAGTTGCCTTGTGCGTAACTTTACATTTAATATTTCCCAAGTCTAAGACTTTGGGTACCAGACCTATTAGAGAGAGATTTCTTGAGATGGGTAGAAGGGAATAAACGTTTGTCTAGTGCCTACAACATGCTAGGTAGTATCTTAAGCACTTTACATACTTTAAAAATATTATCTCATTTGATCCTGTGAGCCCTATTATTATTATCCCCAGTTAAGGAAACTGAGGCAAAAAAGAATGACTTGCCCAGGGTCATACAACAAGTGACAGAGCTGTGACTCAAAAACACTGACTTCCCCATTCTACATCTACTCTTCTTTCCTCTATAACTTGCTGCCTGGAGTCTAATAATTCACATTTATATAGCACTTTATGGTTTACAAAGATGGGAGCAAATAAATGAAAACCTAGCCAGTACTCATTTCCAGCTAATGCATTATATGGAATATCATTTATTCGCCTGGGCTTCTGTTGCCTTCTCTGTGAAGTGTCAGGAATCCTCTGGGTCTAATGTATGGGCAATGCTCACATACATTTTCCTCTAATGTATTCCTGGAAAACATCCATTCCTTTCTGTCCCCACTGCCACCGGTCTAATCTGTGTCCTCATCACCTCATACCTAGGCTATTGGCATAGCCTGCTAAGTGGTTTCCCTGCCTTCAGTTTATGATGTCCAACCCATACCACATAGGACTATCAGTACAATCTGCTTCTTTGTCGTAATGAGCTCTTTTAATTCACACCTTCAAAGACTCCCCATTTCTAAAGAAACCAAACCCCAAATCCTCTTAGCCTTAACATTCAAGGCCCTTCATTATTTGATCTCCTCCTTTCCTACCCAACCAACCTTCTTTCCCGCTATTCTCCAATTGCTTGTAAAATTGGGCTCCGAGTCTTATAAAATGGGCAGAAATAGACTGTATATATCAGTTATGCATACAAGGGACCCCGGTGAATGATAAAGAGTACCTGCAACACATAGGAGGATGTGGAAGACCTAGAATTCTTGAATAAGCTGTCCGGCAAGTTTGAACTGACTTCATCTTTCCCCCTTGAGGGATTTCCCTGTAGCAAATAGATGCATTTAAATTCCAAGTAGTAGATGCTTTATAATTGTTTGCTTGGTGGTGTTGAGGATGATGACATTGCTTTTGTTCAAAAGGTTTTTTTGGTGGAAAAATACTTTTAAATGTAAGGGCTGACCCAACATTTCTCCCCTTTACCTTTGTGTATTTTCTTAATTTATTCAAAGCTACACATGCCACTGATTAGAATCGGGTCATAAAAATGCCCTTAGGAAAAAAATATGCTGTTATTTCAGTCTTTTCTCAGCTTGCTCTGCCATCCCTAACACAAGCTCTCTAGCTGGCCTGCTGAAGATTTGGACAGATCATGGTGCATTCTCTGCAGAAAGTGCTGGGCCTGATCGAGGCTCCACAAATGCAAGGCCAGGAGCCTTATTATTTTCCCTTTTATCTGCTCTGCCTCTTTCCCCACATGATATGACAGAGAAGGCCAGCTTTCAGTATAGCAAAAAATGTCTTTCATGTATGACCTGCCAGGAACAGAAAGATAAAGTTAATTTTCAACCTCTTGTACTCACAGCATTGCACTTACAGCATCTGACATTGCGCTGGGAAACTCAAAAACTAATACCTGGTCATTTGCTTCAATTCTTTCTCTTAGGAGAGAATCTCTAAGACACGCAAAAGAGAGGAAGTTGACCATACATGCTCCTTTGTCCTACCCCCAGGCTTGTTGTGAGGTTCAAATGAGATATTTGTAAAGTACTTCTTAGCACAGTGCCCGACTCGTGGTAGGTGCTGAATAAATGCTTATTTCCTTCCTTCCTTCCTTCCTTCCTTCCTTCCTTCCTTCCTTCCTTCCTTCCTTCCTTCCTTCCTTCCTTCCTTCCTTCCTTCCTTCCTTCCTTCCTTCCTTCCTTCCTTCCTTCCTTCCTTCCTTCCTTCCTTCCTTCCTTCCTTCCTTCCTTCCTTCCTCCCTTCCTTCCTTCCTTCCTCCCTCCCTTCCTCCCTCCCTTCCTCCCTCCCTTCCTTCCTCCCTTCCTTCCTCCCTTCCTTCCTCCCTTCCTTCCTCCCTTCCTTCCTCCCTTCCTCCCTCCCTTCCTTCCTTCCTTCCTTCCTTCCTTCCTTCCTTCCTTCCTTCCTTCCTTCCTTCCTTCCTTCCTTCCTTCCTTCCTTCCTTCCTTCCTTCCTTCCTTCCTTCCACTTTCCAATGCCTTCCTTTATAGAAAATAGGAACTGGGCTCTCAGTGCATTCCACTTTGGATCTGCTGCTCTGTTTGGTTTCAGCTCCCCAGAACTAGATGCCTCTGCACTGGGAAACTCCCCAGAGCCCCTTTCACCTTTTCTGCCTCCTTTTGTGTGTTGTCTGCCGCTTTAGAAAGTAAGTTCATTGAGGGCAGAAACTTTCTTCTTATTAATTGTATTTCCAGCACATAGCATAGTGCCTAGAATGTAGTAGGCACTTGATAAATGATCATTGGGTTGGATTGAATTGAAAAAATAAGGAATTGAGTAGTTTGAGGGGCTGGGAAGTCAGGGGATTTGAGGGGTCAGGCTCTGTGCTAAGTGTGGGACTACTACAAAGGGAAGAAAAACAGACCTTTCCCCCTGGAGTTTACATTCTAAAGGGGGGAAGCAACATGGTTATAATTAATTAATACATTATATAATATATCATTAATATAATATATATACATACACAAACACATGTATGTCTTTTATACTGTAGATATATGAATTTATCTTATTTAATATAGAAAACATCTTAAATATAAATATCAACAATTATGTTAGCAATATTAATTCTATGATATTGTTTCTGTTATATCAATACATTTATTAATAAATAGGTTTCTATATGAATATACATTTATATTTTATATATTAACAAACATCTATATATATATATATATTTATATGACATCTATAGTATAGAAGGTAATGTGAAAGGTGAAGGCATTAGCAGTGAGGGCCAGGAAAGACCTCTTGAAGAAGGCAATATTTAAGCTGAGTTTTGAAGTCCCCTAGATTGAGGGCAGTAGATGAGGAGGAGAAAAAGACGGTAAGCCAAGCAATGAATGCATAGAGGAAGGAAGAGAATGTTCACCTAGAAGCTGCTAGATGATACTGTAGATAGAGCATTGGGTCTAGAGTCAGGGACACCTGAGTTCCAATCCCATCTAGTAAATCAGATATTTAAGCACCTGCCCTGGATTCAGGAGGACCTGAGTTCAAATTCGGCTTCAGACACTTGACACTTACTAGCTGTGTGACCCTGGGCAAGTCACTTAACCCTCATTGCCCTGTAAAAAAAAAAGAAGTAAATCAGATATTTATAAACTGTGTGACCTTGTGTAAGTCACTTAAACTTTGCCTGAGTACTTAGTACAGTATCTGGCTCGTAGCAGGTGCTTAACAAATGCTCATTCAATCAAATCGTTCAGTGTTCTGGTTGACCAATCCAGTAGTGTCCAGTCTTGACCTCCTAAGGGTGCTGGTGAAGCATGCTTCTAGCCTCTCAGTAGGGAAGTGGTAGATTCTGGCTACAACATGAGGCATATATCATCAGCCATCGTCAATATGTTGATTTGTTTTGCTCAACTGTACTTTGTGACAAAGGAGAAGTCTATTGTTTGTGGTGGTGAGAGTCCTTGGGAATTGAAAGCAGCAAAAAAGTTTTCTTTTTAAAGAAAACATTGCAAAGTTGGAGTCAGGAGATTTTGGTCCTGACTCTAATCAGCTCTGTAGCCTTGGGCAAGGTCATTTCATCTTTCTGGGTCTTAGATTTCTCAGTTAAAACATGAAAGGATTGGATGAAGTGTTTTTTAAGATTCCTTCTGACTCTAATGTTCTTTACTGGAGTTTTATTTACCAGATTTTCATGATCCTCCCAAAACCTGAATTAACAAGGAAAACATATACAGACACCCCCCCCCCCGAGACATCGTGGAGAGACAAAATCATAAATGAAATTAATTTAAATGGTCACATAGGAGTTAGGAAAAGGTGAGGGAGGCTCAGGACAAAGAGGAAAATGAGGTGGGAACAAGGGTGGGGCAATGGGAGGCTCCCCATAAGTTGGATTGTACTGTACAGATGTATCTACTTAGCAGTTGTATCCTTATAGCAGCTCCTGGTTATCTGTCAAGTTAGACACTTTGATGAGAGCATTTCACAAGGAAATCCACCTTCTTTTTCTGATCCTGTCAGCTCAACTTTTAAAAATTCAGTTCCCTTACTGAGAAATGAATGGAATGCACTGGATGCTGAGGGTATCCAGTCTGCTTGGCAGTCCTATTTCTTATTAGAAGTTTGAAAAAAATGGTCTTCAGGTAGAATGTTCTTATGTCTGAGTAGCATAACTCAGTTTTGCTCCTGCCTGCAGCCACTTATAGATGGCTGTTGCCATGGGGATCACTCAGGCCAGCATAGAGAGCTGTGGTGGTAAGGTGAATTCAGAGTAAGCTGGAAGGTAAGAGCCAACGATGAACAATGGGGCCCAAATCCATGTATGTGCCGAAAGAATAGAGTATATCAAAATGAGATCCTCATTTGACCTGACTCACACTTCTGACATGGCTTTCTTGACTTAGAACCTAGATCCTGGAAACTGACCGTGGGCTTTCTCCCTGTGATCCCTCTGGCCTCTGGATCGGCAGAGGATTTTTCTGAATGAAACATTTTCCCATTATCCCAAACTGGGAGAGTTTCAGCTGATGCTAAAGATCTCACTCAGTCATAGCCCATGATAGGGCCTCCCTTGAATCTCTACCCTAAGATGGTGCAGGCAAAATAGTTATCTTTGGGGCCTAGTCATCCCTGAGTGAGCTGATTTCAATGTTGGGGACTTGAAGGATTAGATCCAAGAGTATAGAGATGTAAGAGTAAAATTTGAGGTCAAAATTTCTCTTCTTTTTTTGTTTGTTTTTGCAGGGCAAGGAGGGTTAAGTGACTTGCCCAAGGTCACATAGTTAGTAAGTGTCAAGTGTCTCGGGCCAGATTTGAACTCAGGTCTTCCTGAATCCAGGGCCAGTGCTTCATCCACTGCGCCACCTAGCTGTCCCCCAAAACATTTCTTAAGTAATTTATTAGGGAAGGGAGAGAAAAGAAATCAGCCTTTTTATAGCACTTACCAAGCACTATATTAAACATTTTACAAAATTATCTCATTTGATCCTCATAATGACACTGTGAAGTAGATACTATTATCACCCCCATTTTGCAGTTGAAGTAACTGAAGGTAAACAGATGTTAAATGACTTGCTAAGATACCTACCAAGTATATGAAGTCGGATTTGAAATCATATGCAAGACCCTAGACACTGGACTAGGTACAAGTCACAGTCAGAGATTTAAATTTGGAGGGGACCTTAGAAACCAATGAATCCAAACCTTTCATTTCAAATATGAAGAAACTGATGGACAGAGAAGTTATGTGACTTGCCCAGGATCACGTAGCTAAGTGTCTGAGGCAGGATTTACTTCCTGTCATTTGGGGCTGGTAAGGTGGGGAGAGGGTGTATGAAGATGATATAGGATAAAGTCTCTGCCCTCAAAACTACACAATCTAATAGGGGGTCAGGGCATGTACACAAATTAACTATAAAGGAAACTGTATATAAAATTATATTAAGAAAGAGGCTACATACAGAGAAAGAACGGATTAATAGAAGTATGTATAAATATTTTTACATACACGCACACATGTACACACACATGTACATATATACAATACACATGTACATGCGTATACACATATACCCATACATACTATATATACACACACCTATTTGTGTCTAATGGTGGCCATCTCTTGGGGGTAGGAAGGAAGAAAAAAAGGAAAAAAGAAAAAAGAAATTTACATGACAACTTTGTTGTCTATTTGGAGGGAATACCAAGTTGTACATTGTAAATTTGCAATTTAATGTGCAATCACCTTTTTATTATGCTTTATTATGGAAATGCTTGTTTTATTCCATAAATTAGAAATAAAATGAATTACTCTTTTTTTGGGTGGGGCAATGGGGGTTAAGTGACTTGCCCAGGGTCACACAGCTAGTAAGTGTCAAATGTCTGAGGTCAGATTTGAACTCAGGTACTCCTGAATCCAGGGCTGGTGCTCTATCCACTGCGCCACCTAGCTGCCCCAATAAAATGAAAAAAACTATCACGATGGTTTAAATAAGCACACAGGAAAGGATAACCGGAGAAACGTGAGAGAGAATAAAAGGACATCTCAGTAGAGGAGGGGGAAGGATCTTAATAAGTCATCTACCAGTGTCTCCACCTGATCATCCTCTCCTTACACCAGCACTAAAACATGTAGCATTTAAGGCATGTTACAGATGGGAAGTTGTCTCCCACGGGGTGAAAACTGACTGTGTATCATGGGCTTGCCCAGGCAGCCAGAGAAGGACTAGGGAAAGATCAGCCAAGGGCGACTCTTTGCTCTTTCTCCCCGACATATTCTAAACTGGCCCCTTTGAAAAGTCCTGTCCCAACTGTCTTTTCATTATTCACACTCCTTGCCTGTGAGGCCCCCAGGGCTCTGTGGTCAAAGGCTGAGTGCTACAAATAGGATAGGAGTCACTCTAAGACCACAGGGCTTTATTGATACAAACTTCGCCTATTTCCTCTATGAAGTCAGTGTGTTCCAAGAGAGAGATTCTTCTGTGTAACCACATCAAAATACATGTCAACTTAATGTTGTTCTAAGGTTTATAGATGACTTTGGAGGTTAAGAAAAGGAGAGCCTGTAGGTGATGATGAAAATTGATTTCCTGTCCTGGTACTTGGAAACAGGAAGAGTCATAGAATCATGGAATTTTGGAGCTGTGAGGGACATTTAAAGAGAGTTTCATCCAGACTTTTTCCTGTAGGAACAGAAGGGCTCAAAGAGATTAAACAACTGGCCCAGAGTTCACTTGGCTAGTCAGTGGCCAAACTAGGTTTGACCCCAGTTCTACTGAACCCAATGTCCTTTCCAGGTTAACATAAAAGCTGTAAAATTCTGCAAATATAATATGCTCAAAGAATTAATAGCAAATTAGTGCATGCAGGCAATTTTTATGTTCTGTTTCAAACAAGTAGAATCAAGCTGGTTTACCTTGGACCCAAGTCAGGTTGTGTTCTCTGCCAATAGCTTTGTAGGTGAAGGTCAAGGAAAATGGCATTACCCAAGCAGCATGGCAACCCTGGCCAAAGCTGCAGGGGAATGTAGCAGTGTGGGGTAAGCATAAGGTCTAGCTGAGAAAACAGGTTTTGCAGGCCTGTGTCCACAAGCCAAAAAGCCAAAACAAAACCCGAAAGAACAAAGAGAGAATGTTCAGAGGGTTTGGAAACATTATGGGTAACATGATGTTCTGTTTGTAGGGAGCCACGGTAGGCTTGCACCTGGAATATGGTATGGTCACAGTGCTCTAGAATATACCAACTAGAACTGAGGAAGGTCTGGGAAAAAGCACTGAACATGTTCACTGGGGAATAGACCAAAGAGACTAGGATTCATCAGTTATTTAAAAATGTTAGTTTTGACATTTACAGTAGGAAACGTCACGACCAGGATGACATGCTCCTGGAAGACGGTCTGGGCATCCATTCATTTCCTGGCACGAGGAGAGTTGTTGATAGTATGGAAATAAGAAGACCATTTTGATGAAAATTGTATCAAAGATCTTGATTGGTTGTGGGGAAGGTGAACATGAACTTGTTGGGGGAGGGGAGGAGGGAGCAAGTGTTTCCTTTTGATTGCTTCTTTGACCTTTTAATGCATTTGCATTAAGTCAACATTGAATGTTTAGCTTGGCTGGTTTCACGGCAGTAGGCTTTGGGAAATTAAAAGAATCTCCCCTAAGGATTCATTTGGGCCAACTGTATGGTGTTGTTATGGGGACAATATTTAGCAAATATTTGTTGATAAGCTTTACTGTGAGGGTTACAACAGTGAAGAAGATGTCATCCCTGCATTCCAGGAGCTGCTAGTGCAGGAGTCCTCGACTAGAATGAAGAAACAAATGAATGAATGAATGAAAAGGCATTTATTAAGTGCTTGCTATGTGCCAAGCCCTCCTCTGAGTGCCAGAGATACAAATACAAAAATCAGAGAGACCCTGCCCTCAAGAAGCTTATATATAATGTTAGAAACTCTATACACACATACAATGTGTAGACACATATAATGTATATATATATATGTATACATACATAAATGCACACACAATGTATATAGAATGCATATTCACACATGCGTAAGTGTATAAATACACACAGATACATATATTATAATGCACATATACATATATGTATACCCACATGCATGCAACATTATATATGTATACACATGTTATATACATGTGTAGTACATATACACAGTATATGCATATAGTATATGTACACATACTGTATATCGACATATATACAGTATATACATAGACATTATATATGCATATACATATAGTTCATGTGTGTGTGTGTGTGTGTGTGTGTGTGTGTGTGTGTGTGTATGTGTGTGTGTGTGGTGACCAGGGAAGGAAGCTATGGTTTGGGAAGTCATAAGGATGGGGAGTGGAATAATAAGGCAGTCCATTAATGCACCTTCTCCAGAGGCAATAGTAGGGTCAATTTGATTATAGTATTTGGAGAAAGAAATGGGAAATGCTTGGGGGGGACAGAAGGAAATGGAGGTCAGCAGGGCTGAAAATGACCAGGGGAAAATGAGGATGAATGTGGCTATACTTTTAGAGTGCCTTTTCAGAAATTTGGCAGTGAAAGGAAGGAGAAAGACATTAGCTTGGAGCAAGTCACAGGATGATTCAGAGAAGGCTGGACAGGGGAGAGCCTGGTTGACACAGGAGGGAAGCAGACATTGAAAAGGAAGAGATAATTCAAGACAGGGGATAGTTAATGGATCAAGGGCCTTGAAGAGAAGAGGGAAAAACATGGATGAAGAGTACTTATAAAGGGTTAACCTTAGAAGATGGGCAGTGTTAAGGGCTAAAATTCTAGCTAAACTGTCCAAAATATCTAATGAGTGGTCGCCAATAAATTATAAACTTTAGTAAGAGTTAGACTTTTAAGCATTTATTAAGGAGAATAAGAATTTGGTAAAGAGAGAAGGAAAGGCCTAGATTCCTATCTATTGAAGGGAGAGCGCATTTCTAGCTCCCTTCTCTGCCAGAGTCCTCAGGAAAAAGAGCCAGAGCCAGAGCCAGAGCACTAGTCTCTTCCTTCTTCCTCCCACTACCCAATGTCACTTCCTGATGCCAAAGAAACGACTCCTGGTCTTGTCCTCAAAGACATTCGCTTCATGGGTGGAACTCTTCTACAGTAAGTCTCCAGCAGGTGGCGTCATTCCAATCGTTACAGCAGCTAGGTGGCACAGTGGACAGAGCACTGGGCTTGGAGTCATGAAGACCCATCTTCCTGAGTTCAAATCTAGCCTTAGACACTTAACTAGCTGTGTGGCACTGGGTCACTTAACCTTGTTTGCCTCAGTTTCCTCATTTGTAAAATGAACTGGAGAAGGAAATGGCAAACCACTCCAGTATCTTTGCCAAGAAAACCCCAAATGGACTCACGAAGAGTCAGACATGACTGAAAAATTACACAACCTTAGAAGGTGTTAGAGACACTTATTCCTCTGAGTCAGAAGGAAGAAGGAAAGAATGGATAAAGACAAAAATCCTGAGGCGGAGAGGATTGAGAGAGCTTACTTCAGATGACCTTAATCTTCGTGGTAAAGTAGGAAGCAAGGTTATCTATCCCATGAGCATGTTACACGGCGTGGGAGTGTGATAGGAAATTTATGGAAAGTGGAAAAGGTTTGGAGCAGTTCCTGTGGAGAATTGGATTAGTTAAATGAAAGGTCTGCCAGGTTTCAGCGAGGTCCTAGTTGGAATTGGATAGCCAAAGTTTGTAATGTGTCCTATGACTCTTGCTGGCAATGCTTAGACACCTGGGATCGGAGAAAGCAGACAGAGGAAGTGAAGCAGGGTCAAGAGCTGTCTTAACAGAAGGACGAGATAGATATTGTCCAGTAGGATTCATGAAAGGAATCAATGAGGGCAGCTAGGTGGTTCAGTGTTTAGAGTGCTGGGCTTAGAACCAGCAAGAATCATCTTTCTGAGCTCAAATCTGGCCTCAGACCAGCTGTGTGACCCTGGGCAAGTCATTTCATCCCATTTGCCTTAGTTTCCTCATCTGTAAAATGAGCTGTAAAATGAAAAGGAAATGGCAAACCACTCTTTTTTTTTTTTTAAGTGAGGCAATTGGGGTTAAGTGACTCGCCCAGGGTCACACAGCTAGTAAGTGTTAAGTGTCTGAGGCCAGATTTGAACTCAGGTACTCCTGACTCCAGGGCCAGTGCTCTATCCACTGAGCCACCTAGCTGCCCCCAAGAATTTTTTTTTTTTTTTTGCAGGGCAATGAGGGTTAAGTGACTTGCCCAGGGTCACACAGCTAGTAAGTGTCAAGTGTCTGAGGCTGGATTTGAACTCAGGTACTTCTGATTCCAGGGCCGGTGCTTTACCACTGCAGCCATCTAGCTGCCCCGCAAACCACTCTTGTATCTTTATCAAGAAAACTCCCAAAATGGAGTCATGAAGAGTCAGACACAACCGAAAAACAACTGGAAATAAGGGATCGATGATTCCAACTCTTTTAGTTGAGAAGTTCTGAGTATCCTAAGGCCCTTCTCTTTAGTCTGTGGGTGGAATTACAGGTTCTTTAACTTGACACAGGCCTCCCCGGGCATCTCTGGATTAGAGATACAGGGTAAGAATTCCTATAAGCTCCCTCTGAAGATCTGAGAATTGAGACGGTGTTCTTAAGGTCTCCCCCCCGCCTCCCGCCAGACCAACAAAGCACCTTGGAAACAGTATCAGTCAGGCAAGTATTTATTGAATACCTACTATGTGTATAGCATTATAGTATGGGGAATGACCATGCAGCTGGGAGTCACAAAAACTGGATTCAAACCTAGACTCTGCTAGTTATTAGTTGTAATTGATAGGTCAAAGCATTTAAGAGCTTGCTAGGCTCCAGGCCCTGTACAAAGCCCTGTACAAGCAAGACGTTCCCAGCTGTGATGGGCCTTACATTCTAAAGGAGTGAGAGAACAGATGTAGGAAGGAAGGGGTGGACATGGGTACCCATGGAACATGGGGAAGAAACTGCAGAAAGTGTCATGGAGGCCGGCTTCCCGACAAGATAAGGCTCACCAGTTTAAAACCCCTTGTAGCCGGAGCGGAGAGTCCAATTTTTCTGATGTCACTGCCTTCTCTGCTTTTGTTTCTACATCTCTACAGTGGGTATGAGCCTAAAGGTACCCAGCTGCATGGTCATTCCCCATACTATAATGCTATACACATCGTAGGTATTCAATAAATACTTGCCTGACTGATGCTGTTTCCAAGGTGCTTTATTGGGCTGGTGGTGGGGGAAGACCTTAAGAATATCATCTCAATTCTCAGATCTTCAGAGGGAGCTTATAGGAATCCTTACCCTGTACCTCTAATGGTGAGGAATACTTGAATATGAAAAGGATGTGTGATCTCATCAGTTTGGGAAACTCTAGGTGTGGGAAAACCCAATAAATCCTAGGTAGTTGCTTGAGGCACATGGAGGTCAAGTCACTTCCCTAGTAAATGTCTGAAAAAGGATTTGAACTCATATCTCCCCGATCCCAAACCTATCCTAATCACTATGCCAGACTGAAAACCCCAGTTACACAAACATCTATCATCCAGCATTAATTAAGTACCTACTATGTACCAGGTGCCGGGAATACAAAAGGAAGACCAGAACAAAAGTCTCAGTTCTTCAGAAGTTCATAGAATAGAATAGTGGCTGTGTTTCCTCACCACCAACCACTTCAGTCCTACATGGGATAGAGAGGTATCAATAGTATCATAGAACTTTTTTTTTTTTGGTTAAGAATCTGAGTGGATCTACCTGCTTCTTCCCATGAGTATTTAGAATAGAACTTATATGACTTGGTGTCCTCAAGGTGCAGGGGGAAGGTGGGCTGAGGGCATCTATCTTCCATTGCTAAGGCTGGGCAGGAGATCTTGTAGCCCAGAGAAAAAGATGCTGGATTTGTCATTAGGAGTTCCCATCTTATTTCTGCCCTGACTGTGTGACCTTGGGTAAATCACCTCATCTTAAAGGACAGTAGTTGATTTGTGCCTGGGTCGCTTCAATAACGACCTCACGTCTTAGGTCTCCAGCCTGATCCCCAACTCAATAGCCTCCTCATATGAAAAACAAGGGGAGGGGCAGCTAGGTGGCATGGTGAATAAAGCACCGGCCCTGGATTCAGGAGGACCTGAGTTCAAATCCGTCCTCAGACACTTAAAACTTACTAGCTGTGTTACCATGGGCAAGTCACTTAACCCCAATTGCCCTGCAAAAACCCCCAAAACCCCAAAACCAAAAAACCCACCAAAAAAAAAAAACAACAAGGGGGATGGACTATGTATGAACTTAGGAACACAATATTCTTTCCCTTGCCTCCCAAGCCCTGACTCTGCAGGACTCCTAGATAGTGAAGGGAAGTAATGCGATTTACTCTCTGTCTCCCAGGTTAAGCGCTCTCCCAGATTGCCTGCTTTTGACATTAATTAACATTAAAAATAGAACCTTCTCTATGAGGACAGCAGCCACCAGATGGCACTAAGAGCTTTTGTGGAGTAACCTGCAAAGTTTGCCCTTGAGGCAAGGTGCAGGAGGAGCTAGATGTAGGAAAGACCAGGCACTGTAGGGGGTGGCTGGGAGCCCCGGGCCAGAGACCACCTGCTCACCGGAGCAGAGACATCGTAGCCGAGGGTCTAGAACTGACCCTTGGACCTGCTGCCCAAGTCTGCATGCCCCTGGCCCCTCCAGGGCTACAGAGCAATTGGCTAGTATTCTCAGTCTCCTTGGGACCTCCCTCAGTTTCTCTGGTGATGATGAAAGATGCTTCTACAGTTGTCAGTGATTTTATACCACACTACATCACACCCCACCCCACAGACTTCATATAGTCACCATTAAAACTGACCTCAATTTAGTGCTGGGCATTGGGCAAAGCTTTCAGAAGGGAACAAAGGTGGCTGTTTTCCATTTTTAGTCGCTCAGATTTATAGCATCCGTGATTTAAATGAGAATCATGCAATGAACACCCAGAAGGGGGGGCAGAGAACAATCTCTATGTAAGTAGCTGTATTTCCTGTACTTTCTAAGGCAATTCAGGAGCCTGAGCAGGAATTTCCCTGGAAAAAAGCAGCTAGGTGGTGCAATAGATAGAATGTTGGACTTGGAGTCAGGAAGATGTGAGTTCAAATCCTCAAATACTTAATTAGCCATATGATCTTGGGCAAGTCATTTCACCTAAATCTCAGTTTTCTCATCCTTAAAATAGGAATAATATAGCCCTTATCTTTCAGGATTGCTATGAAGATTAAAAACACACACATATAAATCCATTATATATGTATATACACACATATGTAATACAATATATTTGATGTATAACAAATTATACACATATAAATAACACATTATTTATATGCACATAAATAATTTAACATTTTTACATATAAATAACAGAACATATATTATTTATAAGTATATAAATAAAAGAACATATTATTTATACATAAAATAGTTTTCAGCATATCAAATAACATATAATGCATATAAAGTCCTTTATAAACACTAAACTATTATACAAATTATTATTATCAGAAAGACAAAAAGACCAGACAGCATAATGTAGCAACAACACAGGGGAGATTAGATTCCCCACTTTGCAAAAATACTGGAGAATAGGAATATGGGTTTAGAGTCTGAAGGGACTTTAGAAAGAAATCATTTTTTTCTAGGTAATTCTTTTCTTTCTCCTCTTAAATAGTGAATTAACCCTCAGGTCAGTGGCTTTCATTCCATGAACTAGATAGTAGTTTTTACTATTGCTAAAATAAAAATGCAAAAATGTTACATACAGAATCATAGAACATTGGAGCTGAAAGGAACATTAAAAATAATTTAATTCGAGCCCCTCATTTTACAGTTGGAAAAATTGAGACCTAGAGAAGGAAATGACATGTCAAATATTTGGTACTAAATGTAGGATTTAACCCATATCCAAGTACTTCACTACAACCAAATTTTTATACCTATACATTTTTAATGCTTCAATTGTTATAGTCAGAAATGATAGTTTTAAAAATGCATTTTGTATTCGTGACTAAATCTCAGATAATAAACTTCCAAAGAAGCTAGAATTTACTTAATCTGTAAATATGTTTTTCAGAGCAACAAAGACATAATAAATTATTAAGTATTCTTTGTACTTATGAAATAATTTCCACTTGAGAATATTCATGTGTTTTGTCCATATTTATTTCTTGGGTGTATAATGCAATGAACACCTGGAAGGAGCATTAGTAAGGGGGCTGGAGAACAATCTATATGTAGGTGCTTTCTAAGGCAATGCAGGAACCTGAGTAGCAATTTCCCTGGAAAAAGCAGCTAGGTATATAAAGGATATAATGAGACATCTGCTGCCTCTGACCACATTCGCTTCCAGAATTTTTTTTTTTTGGCGGGGCCATGAGGGTTAAGTGACTTGCCCAGGGTCACACAGCTAGTGTCAAGTGTCTGAGGTCAGATTTGAACTCAGGTCCTCCAGGGACCAGGGCTGGTGCTTTATCCACTGTGCTACCTACCTGTCCCCCTGCTTCCAGAATATTAACCCTTGTGAGGTCCCTCCCTCCCCATGACATTGGGCCTCCCTGATGAGCCTAACTGTTCAGGATGTTGAAAAGGAGGACAGACACAGCTGGGACCACTGGGCAGATTCTGTGATCTTGAGAAATTTCCTGACAATTACAGGTGTCTCAACTTGGAATGCACCTCTGGAGAGGCACCGAGCTCCTGGTCATTGCTAAGTCTGTAAGTAGACTCCAGATGACCTCTTGTTGGGAATGAGCCCCGGACCAGGGTGTCAGAAGAGTCATATTCAATATATATATTTTTTTTTTGGTGAGGCAATTGGGGTTAAGTGACTTGCCCAGGGTCACACAGCTAGTAAGTATTAAGTGTCTGAGGCCGGATTTGAACTCAGGTCTTCCTGAATGCAGGGCTGGTGCTTTATCTACCGCACCACCTAGCTGCCCCCATATTCAATCTTAAATTCTGCTGCTTATTAGCAGTGTGACCATGGAAGAATTAACGACCTCTCCAGGAATTGGCCACGACCATATGACCATTGATTTTCAGTTTGTCTCTTGGGATTCCATGGTTCCATGGTAAGAATTGGTTTTCTATGAGTCACCTCACCTATAAACTATAGATTTTTTTTTCAGCAAAAGATAGAACTTTGGCAAGTAAGGACACAGTGGAAGGAAGGGTTCTGAAGTCAGAGGACTTGGGTTAAAATCCCACCTCTGATACTTACTACCTGTGGGGTATTTTTGTTGTTTGTTGTTGTTCAGTTATTTCAGTTGTGTCTGACTCTCCATGACCCCATTTGGGGTTTTCTTGGCAAAGATACTGAAATGGCTCGCCTTTTCCTTTTTCAGCTCATTTTACAGATGAAGAAACTGAGGCAAATTGGGTTAAGTGACTTGCCCAGGGTCACACAGCTAAGTCAGTGTCTGAGGTTACAGTTGAACTCAGGAAGACTAGTCTTTCTGACTCCAGGGCCAATGCTCTATCCACTAGCTGCCCATGGAGTATTAGACAATTCAATTAACTCCCCTGATCTTCAGTTTTCTTACTTGTAAAATGAGGGCATTAGGCTAAATGACCTCTGAGGTCCATTTGAGCCCAATATTTATATTCCTAAGATACCATATGTAGGGATCTTTGGCTTTAAGCAGCTCTGGGGTCTCATAAGGTTGGTATGATATGAGGAAGGTAGTACTCTGTAAAGGGTAGGACCAGTGAGTGGTAGATGGTGGGATAGTCCACTAATATATTTATGATGCTGCGCATTGGTACAAACTGAGCAGGAAAATGGAAGGGAAGACAGCATTTGTGCCCCATTGGGTTTTTTTTTGTTTTTTTTTATTTTGTTTTTAAATTTTAGTGAAGCAATTGGGGTTAAGTGACTAGCCCAGGGTCACACAGCTAGTAAGTATTAAGTGTCTGAAGCCAGATTTGAACTCAGGTACTCCTGACTCCAGGGCCGGTGCTCTATCCACTGTGCCACGTAGCTGTCCCGCCCCATTGGTTTTTGATACTGAGTTGTGTTTGCCTACTTACTGTGCCCCCACTGCCACCCCCCACTCTAGCCAGACATCATCTGGGGAAAAAGATCCTGAGGCCAGCCATCCCCACCAGCTGCTGACCAATCATCACCTATGGGTCAGGCAAGCGGCCTAGCTGGAGTGACAAGACATCCTGAGGAAGACACAAGGTAGCCTGTTCCAGACAAGATGAAAAACTACCACCCCTTCAGCTACCATCTTTTTAAAGACTCAGATGGAAATAGCTCAGGAATTTGACCTCACAAGCCTTGGGAGTGGCAGCATTCTTTTCCACCCATTCACTTAGAGAGCCAGTATTTTTTTTTTGTTCATTTGTTTGTTTTTTGGGGTTTTTTTTGGTTGTTGTTGTTTGTTTGTTTTTTTGTAGGGTAATGAGGGTTAAGTGACTTGCCCAGGGTCACATAGCTAGTGTCAAGTGTCTGAGGCTGGATTTGAACTCAGGTCCTCCTGAATCTAAGGCCAGTGCTTTATCCACTGTGCCACCTAGCTGCCCCCAAGAGCCAGTATTTTTAATGTGTCCTATTTGTAATGCTTCCAGCCCAGGTCACACAGGCACCATAGAGATGTGCCCTGAAAATTTCTTCTTATAGCTGCTGTAGCCACAGTTATTGAGAACCCAGAAAGATCAGCTCTTGCCGCCAAAGTCCTTGGCACTCTTAAATGTTTCAACATCAGAAACTGATGTGATTTTAACAGTGGAAATGACATTAAAGATGCATTATCACCTGCTGTGCTGAAGAACCCCAAGGACCAGGGAAATTTTTCATCTGACTTGCAGCTGAGACCTCCTATCAGGGACAGTATCTTACTTCCATATATGTATTCCCAGTGCTTTGCATATAGTAAGCACAGAATAAATGCTTTTTCATTCATTCATTCGTTTGCTTTTCAGTTCTTCACTTTTATTTTGGCCTGCTCATTAAAGTGTTACTTATGATTGCCAGCTCTTGACTGAGTGCCGAGCTTACAGGGTAGAAGGAAGGTGGGGGGAAGAGGAAGCTGAAGATGCATCTCTAGGAATAAGAGCCATAAAATGAAGCTAGCTGTTGTCTTCAGCAAGTTTCAGCTTCCTGCCATCTTAATCCTGATTTGGATGGTTTTATTGGCATTATAGACTGATAATAGCCATTACTTATCTACATTATTGGAGGCTATTTTAATCTAGTTATTTGATCTTCCCTGGTGGATGGGGGTGGTGGTCTTGAATGAATTGTGCCCACAATACCACTGTAGTCTGAGAAGAAAATGTCACCTTCATGTACCAAACTGGAACTGACAAGGCCAAATTCATCCTCCCTTCCTAGACGAGGTGACTAGTCTCTGGGGCAAACCCACCCATATCCCCAGTGCCAGGGCTCAGCAGAGCCGTAAAAGACAACCCTACTGGGACAAAGGATGAGATTTAAACATTCTTCATGCTATCATAGGCATGGACAAAAGGCAGGAAATGTCCAGGCTGATTCCTGTTCTTAATTCAAGCCTCTGTGAATGCATGGCATGACAGTAACCTATAAGTGAAACCTCCACAGTTTCTGTTGAGGATGAGAATAGACACTAATGTTAAATTTCTTACTTTTAGTTTTCACTTCTGTTACTCACTATAATTGAACTGTGATTAGCTTTCACATTCTTTAAAGAGAATCTTGGGAAGTTTGACCCAAAGAAGATGAGAAAATTTGACTCCCATTCCTATGAAGAAGTGGGGGTAGTGGGTATGATAATAACAGTAATAGCTAATATTTCCCTTAGCATTTTAAGGTTTTACAAAGTGCTTTACATGTGTTATCTCATTTGATCCTCATGACAACTCTATAAGATTGGTGCTATTATTATTCCCATTTTTACAGATGAGGAAACTGAAGCAAAGGTTAAGTGACTTGCCCAGGGTCATACAACTATTAAGTGTATGAGGCAGTATTAAAACTCAGATTGTTCTGATCCCGAGTTCTATGCTCTATCCATTGTGCCACCTAGTTATGTGTATAGGATGTTGAATATACTGTCAGGCTTTGTTGATGGGCTGGTTAGTTTTGCAGATTTGATTTTTTCCTCTTTCTTTTTAATACTTTGTTATTAGGGATCACTCAGAGGGTGGGGCAGCAGATGTATTTGGAAATGAAGGTGATGCAAAAACAAAATATAGCAATAAATATATAAAAAAGAAAGCCTTAAAAAGGATAAAACTTTGGGGCAGCTAGGTGGTGCAGTGGATGGAGCACCGGCCTTGGAGTCAGGAGTGCCTGAGTTCAAATCCAGCCTCAGACACTTAAACACTTGCTAGCTGTGTGACCCTGGGCAAGTCACTTAACCCCAATTGCCTCACTAAAAAAAAAAAAAAAAAAAAAAGGATAAAACTTCACAGTTAACTGAGGGAATGCTATTTTGGGTTAATGGGGGTCCAGATCTATTTTATATGTATGTGCATATACATACATACATACATGCACAAATGTGACTCATACAAAAATTCCTCCTTGCCAAAGGGTATGACTTACCCTATAGTCTAGTGTCTAGACCCACTGGATTTGGAGTTAGGAAGACCTGAGTTTGAATATTGCCTCTGATACTAGTGGTCCCTTAACCCCTCTGAACCCTTGTTTCTTCATCTGTAAAATGGGACAATAGTGCTTATAGTGCTTAGTGTGACCTATTATCAATGCCTAAGAGAGCACCACAAATTTAAGACAGTAGATTAACTTCTACTATACTCCTTTTATATAGTAGGTATGTTCCTGAAAAGATACAAGCAAATCTACATTTTGTAAAACTAATCACATTTTAAATGTGCTGAGGCAGCTTGTGACTTACAGGAATCCCACTGTGAATCTTTTCATTAGCAAAAGAAATTCTTTTTAAAAAGTAGACAATCTGGGGGCGGCTAGGTGGCGCAGTGGATAAAGCACCGGCCCTGGATTCAGGAATACCTGAGTTCAAATCCGGCCTCAGACACTTGACACTTACTAGCTGTGTGACCCCGGGCAAGTCACTTAACCCCCATTGCCCCGCAAAAAAAAGGAAAAAAAAAAAGGTAATAAAAAAAAAAGTAGACAATCTGACATCTGTCAATTTCATTGTTTTTATATATTGGCTTTTCTTACAGTGAGGCACAGTATGGATAAGTAGGCACCTACATCTGTGTTATCTAGGTGTTTTCTGGTGACAGATTTTGCAAATATTTACCTTGTTGAAAACCTATAAAACCTCTTTTAGTTACCAGAAAGAGCTTTTGTCGGTCTCTAACGAGGTCATTTTCAGGACCCCTGAAATATTATATATTTATTAATTATATTCATAATTATATTAATTATATCATATACATGAAATATTTTGCATACTTCTTATAAAAGTAATAAAACATCTCCCACTTTTCCAAATTTCAGCATCCTGGCTTTAATTATTTTTCCTTCATAGTTGTAAGAATCATCAAAACATAATTACATAGGTTGCCTTATCCCCCTCCCCCCACTTTCAGGTGGTAAAAAGATGTGTCTGAGTTATGCAAACAATAAATTATGCCTGTTAGTTGAGTCTCTTTTTAAAACAATATTTTGCAACTCAAAGATCTGCATTATTGGCATAACAATGTCAATGTTTCTCTATTGTCTCTGGAAAGGGAGCAGCTCTTGGCTAAGATATACGATTATATCACATATGCTACTAATTTCTTAGAAACAGGGCAAGTAGTTCATTTTCAGAGGCGTACAAACATTCTGACATAAATACTCTCAGTATTTATAACTCAGCAGCGCAGTGGGGACAGGGCTAGGTGAGAATCTTCGAGATGCCAAGTATGGGGTGATAGGGACGAAAAATTCAGATGTAGAACTCTTCTATTTCATGAGTTGGGAGTCCCAGAAGACTCTGCTACTTGTGGAGGTTGTCACCAGTTTCCCTAACTTCTGAAGAATGGGAAGCGGGGGGCTCAGTGGTCTCCTTGAGCGTGGTGGAGGATGCAAAGGGAGAGGCTGCCGATGATGGGGGAGAGCTGGATGACCCCTCGGTGAATGAGGAAAGGGAAGTGCAGGAGGCTTCTGCTGGCACACCACTTGAAGCAGATAGTGGGCTTCCTTTGGAAACTCCCTGCTTTGGCCGATGGGGGTGACATTTTCTTGGAGGGAGGAAAGTTTCCAAACGATTGCAAAACCCACTAGGAGCTGAGTAGGCTGAGACCACAGACAAGTCTGAGAAGGAAAGCTTTAGGCCCGTGTCCACATCAGTTTCCTGGGCACCCTCTAAATCATCAACAGACAGCTTGGGGTTCTGTTTCTGTTCTGATGCCTCTTCTGCCCAGGAGCCTTTGTTTAAAACCCACAGTGGTTCAGCCAAGGGCAAGGAGTCAGAGGCAAGGGCAGCTCCTCCAGTGGGCAGACAAAACAAGGACTTGCTCCTCTGGAATGACCAAGCAGGGTGACGACCGTGGCTGTTTCTTTGAGTCCGACCTCCCTGATTCCCAGGGGGTAGGTCAGGCTGGTAGAGCCCATTGGCTGGACCGCCTGATTGCTGTTGCTGCTGCTGCTCAGTGTGCGGCTCCGTGGAAATGAAGCGGATGAAGGGATGAAGGAAGAATTCTTCTCTGAGTAGCCAGTGAAGCTTGCTGGTTTTTGAAGATTTCCTATACAAACTGTGTGCCTGTTGGGGGAAGGCGGAATATACTCCATTAATGTGGATTGTTAGTCTCCTGGTGCTCATTTGTAATGTTATCCTTGCTACATATAAATCATTCTCTTGAATTATTGAAGAGCCTAAGGGAACACTGTGACAACTCAATAGAAAGGAGGTTATTGCACTTAGATTAACAATATTAATAATTAATAATATTGCAACACAATAAATAACATCAACTGTTAATAATAGTAATAATGTAAGTATTATTGTACTTAAATGTCAGGCGCCCCCCCCCCCCCCCCCGCCCCCCCAAAGCCTACAAATTCTATAGGAAAGATCAAAACCCAGCCCAAGTATCAAGAATCCTTAGTGAGTCTACTTTATAAACTATGTGGGATGATCCAAACTCATGGTGAAATGAAATGTATTGAAAAGGAGATTTCATCCTTCCTGAGCAATAAATTTCTTTAAACACCAGAGAAGAGTGGAATGCTACTCTCAGAGAAAGAAGAATCTATTTTCTTTCTTTCCAGAGACATCATAACATAGTAGAAAGAACAATGGATTTGGTGTCAGAGAAGGGGAGATTCAAATCCCAGTTCTGCTTGCTTATTACCTGTATGGCCTAAGGTAAATTACTTAACCTCTCTGGGTCTCAGTTTTGCCATATATAAAATGGGGAGGGGGGTATATAACATGATCTCTTGAGTTCCTTATAACATATAATATTATAATATAAATCCATGACCCTAGGAGCCCAGGAAAAATATGTAGTAGTAGTAGTAGTAGTAGTAGTAGTAGTAGTAGTAGTAGTAGTAGTAGTAGTAGTGGTAGTGGTGGTGGTGGTGGTGGTGGTGGTGGTGGTGGTAGTGGTGGTGTTTGTGGCAACAGTGTTGGTGGTAGTAGTAGTGGTGGTAAGAGTGGTGGTAGTGGTGGTGGAGGTGGTAGTTGTGGTGGTGGTGAGAAATCATGAAGAGGGCAAAACAGAGTTAGATTATAGGGAATGATGATAAAAGCTACCTACATGACCATGAAGAAGTCACTTAAAGTCACTGGCCCCCAGTTTTCTCATAAGTAAAATGAGAAGATGGGAAAAGATGGCCTCTTAGGTTCTTTTCATCTCTATAAGGCAGAAGACACAGGGAAGCAATGGTGACTCCTCACTCTATATTCCCTGTCCTTGGTTATTAAAGCAAATATGGAGAAAGCCAATAACATCTTATATTGCGCTGGATTATAGAAATGCATGCATATAATTTTTGGTTCAGTGAAATTGGGAAGGCCCAGACCTGAACCAGCCTACTCAATTTTAAAGCCTATGTCAGGGTTAAGATAAGATCCTAGGGTTTGCCACAACTGAGAATGCTAAACATGCACTGAAATGAGTGACGTGCAATTAAGAAAAAAAATGAACTAGCATTCCATGAATTTAGTCCCAGAAGCCTATAAATAATTAGTAGGTATTGATTGCCCTCTCCCTAATACCCCATCCACTTTTTATGGTAACAGGACTGTCCAGTAAGCTTTGGGAGTCATTAATTACCAGGCTTAATCCCAGCTACTGAAGATTCTCTGCAGGGACTTGGACATTTGCCTTCCCTTTAGTTCTATTTCCTTTACTTCTGTTTTCTGTCCACTGCTTTCAGAAAATCAGAAAAGAAACCGGCTGTTTACTGTTGCTTAGTACCTACAAACCTTGCCTTAAATCCATTTGGCCACTTGTAAGCTCCAGTCCTGGTTTTTTCCTTATTGTATGTATATTCAGAGTCCAGCATAGCACTTGACACATAGTAAGTAATTGCTAAATGCTTATTGATTGACAGATTGTGTATCTCTCCCACACCACAGAGGACCCACACAGAGGGGCTGGAGAGAATGGTTTTGTCTGTGCTTTAGTTCCTGATTTATGAACTCTTGAAGTAGTGCCAGGACTAACTTACTCTAGGTAATTCATATAGTCCCTTATAGCTCTTTAAATCTTGACCCATTGCTTTACAAAGCACTTGCCTCAAAACATCCCTGTGAAGTAGATGGTACAAAATAGTCCACTTTTACAATGGCAAAGCTCAGGTGAAATGGCTTGCTCAGTGTCACTTAACTAGCATGATAGTCAGAACTGAGATTGATTTGAACCTGGTTCTTTTGGCTCCAAGTCCAGTGCCAGTAAACCTCCCTGCTTCTAATAACAGAGACATAAAAGTCTTGAAGTTTACAAAGAGAGTTAGCAAGGGAGAGGGGATAGAGGACACTGGGGGCTATAAAGACCTCCGTTTAAATCCTGACTTTGACATATACTAGCTATTAGACCAAGTTAATCGACAAGTCAATTAGCCTCTTAGTGCCCCAGGGAATTCTCTAAGATTATAAGGAGTTCCATTTTGACATCAGGGGTGTCGAATACCCATATGTGGTCTACCCTACCCCCTAGCATCAGAACCAGATTAAAATACAACTGGGAAATATTTAACAAAATAAATAGAAATACAATTAAGCATATAACATTAATATTAATAAAATAAGGCAGGTAATAAAATTAATGGTTTTCCAAGTCAATATGCAAACTTCAGAGACTTCATGTATGGTTTAGTGGCACCCCCTTTTGATTTGTTAGTTACCACTGCCCTATGTAGATCAGATCCAGACTTTAAAAAAAAAAGTTTACTAAACACTTTCTTCACAACCTTGTAAGGCAGGGAGCATGAGTTTAATCCTCTGTGATGAAGGCATGGGCATTAGCAGTCAGTTTTCTCATGTGTAAAATGAAGAGGTTCACCCAGGCAGGTATGCATGCTGCTCAATACTAGGGAGCACTTAGCAAAAATGCTGACTTCCCCTTGGTTCTTGGAGAGTAGGCATTCATCCTCTCTTTACTCTACCCCTTAATGCGGGTGGCAATGCTTATCAGAGTGTAAGGATCTGATCTATATGGATTTATTCAATTAATCTCTTGGCTCAGACCCCACCCATCAGAAAAGTACCACTTTCTTTGTTTTGTGTCATATTTAAATGGATCCTAATCATGTGAATATGGAATAACAGAATTAACACAGAAGTGTGGCTTAACTTCAGATCATTTAACTTCAAACAAGCAAAAGGAAAAAACCAACAACTCTCAAATGTGATAAAGCAGCTATCATGCAGGCTGTGTCTTCAGCCCTTCCCAAATCCAGGCATCCTTTTGGAATTTTATAGGCATGCCCTAGATCCAGGAGTTGCTGGACTTAGTTCATGTGCTTAGTCTCAAATTCCCCATTTAGCTGCTCCTATTGGAAATTATCAATCATTTCCTGTCTAATTTTCCAACTGTTTCCAACTGTTCTGAAACATCTTCTAGCCATTTACCGCTTGGCCTCATAATGGGTCAACGTCCATTTAGTTAAGTAACTTAAAAATTGGAACCTGCCTTTGGTGATACTGCTTTTCTACTCCATATTTTGTTTTTCAATTGCTACTCTGTCTTAAGACTGTTTTCTGGCATGGACACTCAAGGGTTGGGCTGAACTATACTTTTAATGGAGGCAGCTAGGTAGCAATGTACAGCAGTGAACCTGGAATCAGGAAGACTCAAATTCGAATCTAGTCTCAGACACTCACTAGCTATATGACCTTGGGTACATCACTTAATTTCTGCCCCATTTTCCTCAACTGGAATAATAACAGCATACACCTTACAGAGTTGTTGTGAAGACAAAATGAGATCATATCTGTAAAGTACTTAGTAGGGTACCTGGCATATAACAGGTGCTTATTAAATAAATGCTTAGCAATTTCCTTCTTTCCGAAGGATCCTAGGTGCCAGTTTATGATTAGAGGAGCAGTGAATGAAAGCCCAGGTTCAAATATGGAGAGAGACACTCCTTTAGCTATCATTTCTCCAGTGAGCTCTTCACTCCTTGAATGTCTGCCTGGCTGAATTCTATGTCACTTCTTTACATTTATAGCATGGTAGTCATGGAGTATATGGTTTTCCTGACCCCACTTACTTAACTTTGCATCCATTCATGCATTCTGTATTTTCTAGCATAAATCAATATTATACTCTGTCAGTAACTTTTTCTGCAACGATTGCTGTAAACATATGGTTTTAGATGTTTTTGTTTTGCTTAATTACCTTGATTGTTTTCTCAGTGTTTGATAATCTTTGCATTTATGGTATAAATCCCACTTGGTTATGATGATTTCTTGAATAAATTGCTATGGTGTTTTTGGTCAATAATTTATTTTAAAATGGTTGAATTAATATTCAGAAATAATATGGTCCTTTGCTTTATCCTTCCCTGGCATTAAGATTATATTTTAGTGTTCCTGCTATCAGTCTTTTTTCATCCTGATTTGGATTTATTGATGGGTGGGCCTTAGATATGAAGGTTATGACTCGTTGATTAGCTAGGGCACAAATATAACCTTTGCTATATTAGTATTATTGTTCCCATTTCACAGAGGTAAAGTGACACCTCATGATTGTACAGATAAATTTTGGAGCAAGGAACTGAATTCAGTCTCCTAAATTCCATTTCCAGAGTTCTTACTACTAAACAGATAATCAGTCTGTAGGTGATGTTTCCTGGCATCTGATGGGTTGAAAACCTCTGCTAGTACTCTTGACATCAGAGAATACCCAGCAACACCATTAGTTTTGTCCCAAGCACAGCCCTTGTGAAATCTCAGGAAAAAAACTTCCCTTGCAGGCAGTGAGTATGACAATGGTATCAGAAAACACACAGTGGAAGATAGTAACTTCTGGATGCGAGATGATGAACATGTTCACTAGAGAATGAGGCAAGTCATGAGGACCGAGTAGGTACAGAGAATGGAAGACAAAAACCATAGCTTGAACATAAGACCAGAAGAGGCATAGGTGATGTTATATGGAGAGTGTGAGCCCAGGTAGTTTGTGTGTGGGGAAACAGTCAGGAAAAATGCCAGTGTGTGGGAGACAGAATGGGAGACAGTTTTCAGGAGTTCCGGAGGTAATTCTGTGAAGAGGCGTTAGCATGATCACCAGGATGAGTGTGGAAGCATGCTCTTTCTTCACTAGGTCCAGGACTGAGAAGGAAGCAAACATGTGAGCCTGAGGTCTAGTGACTTTCACACATGGCAACAGTAATACTGGGGAGGCATGATATCTATGTCTCCATCAGATTATATTTATTTGAATGGCAAACCACTATCGATTCTTATAGTTTCTTTTTTTTTAACTTTTTTTAATTTTTTTTTTTAGTGAGGCAATTGGGGTTAAGTGACTTGCACAGGGTCACACAGCTAGTAAGTGTTAAGTATCTGAGGCTGGATTTGAACTCAGGTTCTCCTGACTCCAGGGCTGGTGCTCTATCCACTGTGTCACCTAGCTGCCCCGATTCTTATAGTTTCAATATGAGTATAGATGATGTGTAGGGGACACAAGAAGATCCAGACCTCAGGGTCTGAGAGAACCCAATGGCAGCTGTCTGAATGTTTAGGAGTAGATGTATGACCAGATGGGATGTTCTGCTTGAACCCATTAACTCAATTATGATGGAAATCAATGGGGAAATTATTTTGTTTATAAAAACTCATTTGACAAACAAGGTTTTAGGAGCACATCTGTCTTATAAAGTGAGTCACGCCACGTGTGGGTTTTTAACCCATCAGATGCCAAGACTTTATTGAACCTTGCACCAATTAATTACTGGACCATCTTGTGTCTTCATCAGCAAGATCTGGGGCCTTACAATTTGTTCTGAAGTGAACAACACCTGAGTTATCCATGATTCAAAAGCTCTTTTCCTTCCAAGTTTCACCTGTGTGCATTTCTGCTGCCTAGGTCCAGACCATTCACAGAAGTAATCCTTACACCGGCTTCATCTCCACTGAAATCTTTATTCAGGTTTAATCAGGTTTCATTTCCTAGCAACTTTACCCTGCTTCCTAAAGTCTTATATGCTCACCCCCAGGGATTTCCTAATGCTGCCAACACCTCTTTCCCTTCACAGTGGAGACGTTTGGGCACCTTTTAAGTTCCTCATAGAGGCTTCCTATCAATCACCAGGCTCTTTGAATATTCCCTTCATGCTGCCATTTTGATCCCTTCTAATACCTGACTGAATCACATCTACTCAGTCATCTTTTCTTTCACCTGGGCTAAGTTTAGCCTGGAGCAGACTAGGTCTTCAAGTATCTGAAGAATGGTCATGTGGAGGATGGATTAAACTTATTCTATTTGGGGGGCAGCTAGGTAGCACAGTGGATAGAGCACCAGCCCTGGATTCAGAAGGACCTGAGTTCAAGTCTGGCCTCAGACACTTAACATTTACTATGTGTGTGACCCTGAGTAAGTCACTTAACCCCCAATTGCCTCACCAGTAAAAAACAAAGTAAAAAAAAAACCACGACCTTATTCTATTTGGCCTCTGGTTCTGCAGAACTAGGAGCAAGGAGTGAAATTACTGAGCTGAGGGAAAATTTAGGCGTTATGCAGAACCAAACCAAAACAATAGAATTGGGCTCCCCTGCCCAATCCTAACAGTGAAAGCAGTCCAAAAATGGAATGGCCTACTTTGGAAGGTAGTGAGCTCCCCTTCACTTAAAGTCTTCAAACAAAACCTGAATAATCACTTAACATTTTTTAAAATTTTAATTTTTTTAATTAAAATTTTTTTGAATGACCACTTTTTTATGTAGGAGGTGCATAAAATATCAGCCAGGTGTGCTTAGCTGTAACAGCATACTTGTTTCAACACTCTCTATATACTTATGCTTGTTGGGGATGGTTTAGAGAGAATTCTTTGTTCAATATGACTTGACCTAGATGGAATTTGATGACCCTTCCAACTCTGAGATTCTGCAACTTTATTCTCCATTGTTTCCTTTCTCAAATGCCATGCCACATAATTATCACTAAAATTTTACTAACAGTCACCTAAAGAAGTAAGGGTGGTTAGATGGCACAGTGGATAGAGCACTGAACTGGAATTCAGGAAGACTCATCTTCCTGAATTCAAATATAGACTCAGACATTTACCAGCTGTGTGACCCTGGGCAAGTCACTTAACCCTGTTTGCCTCAGTTCCTCATCTGTAAAATGAACTGGAGAAGGAAATGGCAAACCACTCCAATATTTTTGCCAAGAAAGCCAGAAATGGGATCATAATGAGGTGGATATGACTGAAAAAGAACCGAACAACAAAAAAGAGATCAAATTATGGAATTCTAAAATATACTTTGTATGCTGTGCTCCAGGTTAAAAAACACACACACAACAGATAAGCAGTTAAACCGGATTTACTTGTCAATCAATCAACCAGCATTTATTAAAAAACCCTACTATGTGCCAGGCACTATGATAAGTACTGGGAATCTATTTCTTGCCTAAATAAAAAGAGGTTTTAGGGTATATATGGATCTAGGTCTGCAAGTACGTAAGATGTGCTGGCTGCAGCTGGCTAAGGAAAGGATGAAAGGAGAAGCAGCTAAAGGTGGCTCCTGATAAGTGTGCTGATAACAATGTCAAGGTGGCATCATTTGGGCCAGTTTGCTTTGATTGATTTTGTGGTCACAGACGACCCCCAAGCCCTGACCAGCATCAGAAATCTGGAGCAAATAGTCACTCAGCTGAGGGACATATATATGCAGGGAAACCTCATCCTTCTCACTTCTGGTGAGTATATGGTTTTCCCCCATAGGTAAATCTCCCTAATTGTTACCACTCTTCATTGCCCCTGAAATTACTTTTATTTGCTTTGTAGAGAGTTTGTTCACCTCCACTCTGTGGCTTCCCTGATTTCCTTCAAGACTCAATTCAAATCCCATATTTTCATAGGTGATCTTCTCTCTGAAACTGCATTCCATCTACACTGTATATATCTGGTATGTTTCGTTGTTTCTACAGTGTCCCTCCATAGATAATACGAAGCTCTTTACACACTGTATCAATCTTTTATATACTTGTATGTTTTCCCCCCCATTTGAGTATGATCCTCTTGAGGGAAAAGACGATGCTTTTGCTTTCTATATATCCCACGTGCTTAATAGATTGCCCGGCACCTGTTGTTTGTCCTTTGTTTTTGAAGCGGACCAATGATATCATGGGTGATGTCTTGACTTGTGTGTGAATTGGATTTAAGTGAAGCAGAGCTGTACAAAATCTTTAGCCTTATCCAAGGCCAGTGGCAGGACAAAAGTTCAGATGACTGGAGATACATGTGATAGCCGATGTCTGATAGCTTACCACCTCAGGAGGGGTGGAGGGAGGGGAGGAGGGATAGAATTTGGAACTCAAATCAATTAATCAATAAATAATATATTTATTAAAATTTAAAAAAAAAGAGATGACTACAGATAGCCCAGGATGCAGTGAATGATCTTGGCATCTTTGATGTCTGACCAAGCTCTAAGCACTCCACAACATGTGCTTCAATTGCTTTCATGGCCACTGGAACGAATTATTCTCGTCCACCCATTTCACCAGTGAAAGACTTCACATACTTGGGGCAGATATCTCCCTAATTCACCACAGATTTGAGGCCTGTCACTTACCCTCAGCTGGTTTAGCCCATCCACTGAGACAGTTTACTGAGGTATGGCTGCTGTGAATGTTACAAGCTTTTCAGAGCCACAGTGAGGGTTGAGTGAATCAGGAAACACCAAAGGTAGATGAGCAGCCCTGAAAAGGACTCAGCAAGCTCTTATGCCAGGTAGTTAGTCCTCCTGAACACCCCATTTACACCTGGAACATATGCCTGACCACAAAGTAAGTGCCTAATACTGTGTGTTGACGAACTCTATTTAATTTTCTAAGTATATGTTGTTTCTCCCCCAATAGAATGCAAGGTCCTTCTAAGCAGAAACTGTCTTGTTTTTGTCTCTGTATGCCTAAGACCAGCACAGTGATTGGCACATAGTAGGTTTTTGGTAAGTGAATGAATGCTTATTGAACTAAACTGTTGTGCTCATGGCTCTGTTATGGTATAGGATGCCTTTGTAAGGTTATCGTATTTGGTGATATCTCTTTCCTGGATTTTTCCTGTGTCTGACCTATGACAGCAAAGAAAAGTTCTGCGGTATCAAAAACATTATTTTCAGGATGAAAAAAAGGACTTGCATCAATATTATGTCAAATGGGAAAAAGAAAAAGCCAGAGTTATTTGATCAAGGGCACAAAAATTGGGGTGATTTAGGGGAATTTTGTAGTCTCTCTCACAGGCTACTTACATGCATGTATTTAGCCTCTACATGTAAGCATTCTAATTACTCAATATGAAAATCAATATACTTCTCATTAACTTGAGATAATTTCTGCCTCCTGATTTTTACAAACCATCAATAATAGCAGCTACCTGCCAGGGGTGTTGTCTAGAGGTCTCCTATATAATCTTGCGGTTTATCAGCAATTCTATTGCTTCCTTTTTCTGTTTTGCAGCCTTGTGGGTCAACATAACTTTATAGCACTATATAAATGCTAGCTATTATTACACAATGCTTAGTTTCTATTGTTATGTTATTTCCATTTCCACTGTTGTGGTTGTTTTATAAACTTTTCTCCTGGTTCTGCTTATTTCACTTTGCATCAATTCATGTCTACCATGCTTCTCTGAATTAAGCATGTGCATAATTTCTTATAACACAGGAACATCCCATTACATTCATGTCCCACAAGTTATTTAGGCATTACTTTATTTCTAGTTTTCTACTATGATAAAAGTGCCACAATAAATATTTTGATGTCTATGAAGGCTTTCTTTTTAGCATTGACCTCTTTGGGATATATGCCTAGCAGTGGAAACTCCAGGTCAAAGGACAATATGAACATTTTAGCCACTTTCTTTACTTAACTCGAAATCAATTTCAGGAATGGTTGAACCAATTCTCTTTTAATATTTTGTGTAACCTCAGGGCTCTCGTTTTTTGCTATGTGTTTGAGCTACCCTCCTTTCTAGTTATTCTATGCATAATAATATCTTTTATGTTATGTGCTTTACATACAAGTCACCTGTGATGAATATATGAGATTTAGCAGATACTGAAAGGCCAAAATCCAACACTGTATTTATCATGACATCTGAGATGATTATGGGAATTTACCATTTAAGACATTAATTGCCTTTACCCACGAGAGGAATACATACAAGAGCAGGCATTGAACTCTCAAAGACGGGAAGACACTTATGAAGGCCAGGTACTGTACAGATGGCTGGTAATTTTCATCCCACCCTCTCATTCTACATCTGGCTTCTATTTCCCTACAATATGCCTGATGCCATGGATGTCTCAATCCCATGCATCTCATAAGCCTGACTCAGTTTCCTCCAATATGTTCGGTGGCATGGACGTATATCCCATCCACCTATTTTAAGCCTGGCATACTGCATGTGCTGTATATATTGCTCAATGGTAATTCCCCATATTATCTCAGATGTCATGATAAATCAGTGTTGATTTGGCCTTGACATCTGTTACCAACTATATTAGATTTTAAAAATCTCCATAATGGCATGAAGGATAATTAGGCAGATGATACAAAAAGGTGATGAAATGAAGATTTTTAAAAAATTCTTGTCTTCTCAATTCACGTTTTTAAGAACTTTCATTGTTTGATTTGATTATGGCAAAGCTATCTTTTACTGTTTCATCATGGAACACCTGTTCCTAGAAGAAACAAAGGGGGGGGAGATGGATGAAATAATGAGATTTAGCAGATACTCAAAGACCCACCTGGAGATTAATTTAGACTGATTGAATCAAGTGAGAGTGATTAACTGCTGATTAGGCCTACTTCAAGTTAACTGGATTGTAATCACAACTTGAGAACACCTTCAGAACCAATGGATTTGGATGATACCAACCAATCAACTTGAAGCAGATGTGTAAGGGACCGCCTCTCTGTTCCAGATCTATAAAAAGCTTCCACAATCAGTTTGCTGGAGACAGTTCCTGATTAAAGCAGGCTCCTGGAGAGAACTTGAGGAAGAAATCCCAACCAGGCTGGAACTCTATGCGAGATAGGCTTTTTCTTAACTTTCTGAACTCCTTGTGAACACCTGTTATGCTGTTAATAAATGTTTAATGCCCAAGGGACTGGTGCTAAAGCTTCTAATTTTAAGGCGACCACAATTTAGATTTTAAACATCACACACCATTGGCAATTACACTGCTGCCCACTTGTTATCTACCATACATCTTTTCATTGCCCTTTGGGTCAGTTGCAGTTAGTGAAGTCTGTGACTCCATGCCTTGTAGTTATCCCTAGCATACTGTCACCTAAAAATGTGCTTTGGCTACAGCAGACACCTGGGGCTGACAAAAAGCCCTTAGGCATCTCCCAAGTGCAGCTAGTGTAATACCTTCTCCTGTTAAAGTCCAGGCTCTTATTGTTCACCTCTATTCTAGGCAGGTCCCTTTTGAAGTCTGCAAAAATTAGCCCACCTACTTCAAATACAGGCTATTTGGCTGTACGTGGTACGTGTAAAGGCACTTTCCAGTAACAGGGTTTGGCCATTAGACCCACGATCCAGCAGTACAAGTACCATGTAAAGTTAGGACATGGATATGTGGTGTGTGTGTGTGTGGTTGTGTGTGTGTGTGTATTGGGAGTGGGGTGAGGAGGCATGCATGTAAGGAAGGAACTTCCTTAGGCAGATCAGAATTCAAGGAGTCTTCTATGTGTCCTGCTTCCTTGGGTGTGCTCCAGATTATCAAAAACAATCTGAGGGGGCAGCTAGGTGGTGCAGGGGATAGAGCACTGGCCCTGAAGTCAGGAGGACCTGAGTTCAAATCTGGCCTCAGACACTTAACACTTACTAGCTGTGTGATCCTGGGCAAGTCACTTAACCCCAATTGCCTCACCAAAAAAACAAAAAGCAATCTGAGACTGGAACTGCTGGACCTGATTTTGGACAGACCCATTTTCTCAAGAGGGGACTTGGGGCCTGTCACCAAATCAGCAAGTGCTGGATTAAGAGGCACAGGTTGGGCCAAAAGTCATGAAGGAGTTTCAATATTTATAATTCCTTTATTTTTTGTTTTTTAATCTACAATATCATAGCATCATATATATGGTATATATAGGAAATTAATTTAATTAATTAAATTTAATTGTGAAAAATCAAATCTCATAAATGGCAAAAAATAAAGAAAAAATAATTCTCAAAAAGTGATTAAAACACTGTGACTTTTGGCCCACCCTATATATCTGCCAAGGTTATCAGGTTTGGAGGACTCGCTGGTATGGGTTGGAATAGTTTGTTGAGGAAGGGGTGCCTGAATATTATATATTTATAGAAGGAAAAAAATGATTCATGATTTCAGCTTTGGGCTAAATAAGTCAAAGGGTTTCCAGAAAAGAAGACTGTGCATGAACCTCTGCTTCCAGAAAACTTTGTGATTGGCTGGCAAAGGAAAAAAAAAAGAAAGAAAAAAAGAAAAAAGGAAAAAAAATAAAGCTCTCTTGTACTTTCTCAGGAGTGTCAGTTCTCTCTGGTTCCCTTCTCCCTCACTATTTGGTAAAAAAAAATCTGTCTTTATTTGCCACTTTTGCAGATTTTTTCAGGCTTTTCAAAGAATGTGATCATTATAAAGATTCCTGCCTCCATGAGTCTATATTTTTAAAAAGTCCCTGCTGCTATTAGTTCACTATGAGCTAAAGGGCAGTGTTCATTGCATGACCTTTCAAGAGGCCTATCCAAATTATTCCACTGTTTTGGAATTTGATTGTATTGATATGGCTCAAAGTAATGGTCCGCTATCGGAGAATTGGGCATATTTGTTTTATAGACAACTGTTGCTACGGTGTTTGGAATGGCGTGCTGTTTAATTTTTTAATCATATAATTCATGTCAGAGTTGGAATGACCTGTCCTTTACTCATTTGCAAAGAAGACAGGTATACCAGGAAGGGGAATGTATCTGTGCAATTGGAGGAGGATCACTGGTAAACAGAATGTGAACTCTAGCTAAATAGCAAAAGCACAGCAGAAGGATTATCTTGCATGGGAGCAGGAGATCTAGTTACCAGTCCCAGTCCCACTGTTGATGATTCTATTGCTAGTAATAATAATAATAACAATTATAACGATGATGATAACAATAATAATAATAACAATAATAATGTCACGCTTATATGACACTTTGAGGTTTATGATGTTAAGATGCCAGTCTTTATGCAGATGCTCTTCCTTGGCAAGAACCCATAAGTGAACCTGACTGCCTATGATGCAGATCCACACCAAAACTGCTTTTACAGCTCCCATCATCACTTGCTCATACTTTTATAAGCTCTGGGTGTGCTGGGCAGGGAGGAGATACTAGCAACCAATCCCATAACTTATCCTTAGTCACACATGCACCCCACCCCCATATGTACATCATGATGACCATAAGGGTTCCCAGCCACTCCCTCTTTTCCCTCCTCCACCTCTCTCTTTTAAGCAACTGGGGTTAAGTGACTGCCCAGTGTCACACAGCTATTAAGTGTCAAGGGTCTGAGGCTGGATTGAACTCAGGTCCTCCTGACTCCAGGGCCAGTGCTCTATCCACTTCGCCAACTAGCTGTCCCCCCTTTCTCTAAACCCAATGCACCCCTCAAATGCATGTTGGTGCTTGAAGCCAGAGGACCAGACTTCACAACTTGGCCCTGCCTCTTGCTACTTTTGATGACCGTGGTTAAAGTTGCAATTTTTTCATTTCTAAAATGAAGGAGTTGGATTAGCTGATCTCTGGGGTCCCTTCCTACTCTAGAGCTATGAACTAATAATCACAACTAATAATTACTATGAGCTAATAATAACTGTTGGCTTTTAGGGTGAGACACACTCACTGTCCTACTTGCCATGCTTGTGGATCCAGCCACATGAGTCTTCTCAATAAATTCCAGGGCAGCCTATCATCACCTCCAGGATCAAATACAAAATCCTGACCTTCAAAGCCATTCCTAACTGGACCCTCACTATCTTTCCAGCATTTCCTGCCACCCTTGGATCCCAGTTGACACTGAGCTCTTGTGCTTTCTCAAACAAGGCTTTGAGCATTTTCTCTGGCTGTCCCCCATGCTGGAGTGCTCTGCCTCCTGATTTCCTTCAAGTGTTCTATAGGAAGCCATTCCCAACCCTTCTTAATTCTAGCATATTCCCCCCTCTTTGTTTATTTCTTATTTATCATGCATTGTAGCTTGTTTGTACATAGCTGTTTATTAGTTGTCTCCCCCAAAAGATCATGAGCTCTCAGAGGGCAAAGATTGCCTGTTTTTTTTTTTTTATCCCTAGTGCTTAGCATAGTACCTAGCTCATAGTAGGTGCTCAATTCATGCTTATTGACTGTCACAGTTCCTACAATGGCTCATATGCCAGTCCTTTGCCTATTTCCTGATGGCACAGAATGCCCCTTGTGAACAGTAGTTAATTCTCTCTTGTAGCTGCCCACAGAGCAGAGAGAAGTAAGGGAAGACACCTTCTCTAAGCATACAGCAACATTTTGAGTCTGTCTTGCTTCACTGACCAGGTTTCCCATGTCCTTTCCTCATACAATGATGCGGTTTGACAGTGCAAGTATTAGTACTCCCATTTTTACAGAGAAGGAAACTGGGGCTCAGGGAATTGAAATGACTTGCCCAAAGTCACACAGCTATAAACGGTAGACCCAGGATTCAAATCTGGGTCTTCTGATTTCAAGACCAAAACTCTTTTATGTTGTTTTTCAACTTTCTTTCCATTTTTGTATGCCCAGCACTTTGAGTGTGTGGTACATAGTAGGTGCTTAAGTAAATGTTTATTAACTGCCTAACTAGCTGGGAAGTCTTGAGCAAGTCATCAAAATCTCTTTCAGTCTCGTTTTTTCCATCTATAAAATGAGGGGAAGATGTAGAAAGAGCCGGGGACTTTGTAGAAGAAGGATTCTAAAGAATTTGGCATGTAGTTCTGGCTCCACCTAATTACTGTGTGACCAGAGACAAGTCATTTCTACTCAGCTTCAATGTCCTCTAAAGATTAGTGGGATTAGACTGATTGATTTTTTTCTACCTCTAACATTCCGTGTTGGTGACTTAGGTGGGCTTCAGGCTCCTTGGCTGTAATGGTCATATGATTCCATGATTCCATAGGGCTAGATTAAGAAAAATCTACATGCTCTCTGAATGTCAGGAGTAGACAACAGTAGAGATTCGGGAGCAGGGTAAGCCATCATGGACAGGGTGCCAAAGCATTCCAATGGCCTTTAGACTCCTGGAGCAGGAGTGTCCACCTTCACCTCGGGGAGGGGTTGGGGAGTTGTGTTGATAAGGTTCCAATATCAGGGCTGACCCTCAGCCTTGGAAGGGTAAGCTGGTTGTGACCAGACCAGAGCTGCGTAGCAGCTGATAAGCCCAAGGGATTCAATTACCCTTAAAAAGAAACCAATAGAGACTAGAAGTGAATAATCACCTGCGGTGTGGGCCCTTCCAGAATGAATAATAACTGGTGAGCTTCATTATATTAGAAATCTCTCTTGGACTCCCTGGGGTCACCTTAGAATTTTCCTCACAGGCTACTCCCAGTGACATTAACAAATTTACTGGTGAATCTGCTTCCTTCCTTTTGAAGTAGGAGAGGGAAGAGAAGGGGTTCACATTCCCAGACACCCCCCCTCCAGTGTTCATGAGTTCAAGGAATGCCTTTGATGTGCGGAGTAAACACCTTTCACTAAGGAACCAAATAGCTTTCCATAATTTACCTGCCCAAGAATGCCAGGGGAACGGAGGCGGATTTTCCTGGCAGAGAGATCCTGGTTTCCTCCCAGAAATCAGCATAAAACTGGACTCGGGGCAAGTCCTAAGAGTTTTTTGATCTAACTTCTGCAGATAGCCGGCACACCAGTAGAAATACATTCAGCAAATGTTTTTAGAATATAGAAGGTTATAACATGGCTACAGAGGGCAGAGATGAATCAATTGCATTTTCATGGTTCTTTTATGACAATATTATAGCCAGTAAAAGGGGTTGCCATCATCTAGTCAATGGGTTCTTATATTATTGCTTTATGATGATGATGATGGAACGTTTTCCTTTGTAATGCTCTTATTTTATACATTTAAAACCCTTATTCTGAGAATTTGTTGTAGTTTCGGTTGCATCTTGGACTCTTCATGACCCCACTTGGGGTTTTCTTGGCAAAGATACTGGAGTGGTTTGCCATTTCCTTCTCATTTTACAGATGAGGAAACTGGAGACAAACAGGATTTTTTTTAAAGTGATTTGCCTGGAGTCACACTGCTAGTAAGTGTCTAAGGCCAGATTTGAACTCAGGAAGATAAGCCTTCCTGATTCTCAGTCCAATACTTTATCCACTGCGCCACCTGGTTGCCCTATTCTGAGAAAGGGTTTTACAGACTACTAAAGGGGCCATGACACCAAATTGCTTACGAACTCCCATTCTAGCTCATGTCCCTGCAGATGGACAGCTAAAACATATATGATTATGTGTATAATGTAAAAAATATCCCAAGAAGGAGATTTCACAACTTCAACTAGTTGTGTCACATAATTCTCCTGACAGAATTATTTTTAATTTGTCTTCTCATCCCTCTTCTTTTCCCTCCTACAACTCTGGAACCTATTCTCCTTTCCACTAGTACATAGCATTTTCTTTTGTTCTCTTCTATGGAATACGGTACAATTATAAAAAAATTTATAGCAGCTCTTTTTTATGGTGGCTAAGGATTGGTAATCAAAGGAATGCCATCAATTGGGAATGGCTAAGCAATCTGTGGTATATACTGGTGATAGAATTATTATCATGCTATAAGAAATGACAAGCAGGATGATTTCAGAAAGGCTTGGAAAGGCTTGTATGAACTGATGTATAGTGAAGTGAGCAGAACCAGGAAAATGTCATGCACAGTGACAATATTTTTGATTAAGACCTGTGAATGACTTAACTATTCTCAGCAAGACAATGATCAAAGACAATACCAAAAAACTAATGATGAAGGCATACTATCTACCTCCGAGAAAGAACTGATATTGATTGAACACAGACTGTAAGAATGCTCTTTTTCACTTTCTTTCACTTTTTCTTTTATTCAAGTTTCTTGTACAAAATTATAATGTGGTAATGTTTTACATAATTGCACATGTATAACCTATATGTGATTGCTTACCACCTCAGGGAAGAGAGAGAAGAAGGGATAGAATTTGGAACTCAAAACTTGAAAGAAAAAAATGTTTATTATCAAAAAAATAATAAACATCAGATGCAGGGGGGAAAAAGAAAGAAATACGGTACAATGCAATATCATAGTATCATTTTCTGTGTCCTGATTTGGCCAAGAAAATCACCTACCTAGGACATAAAGGAAATCCCACAATGTCAAGTGGCAATCAGCTACAGGGATTAATAAAAATCATCCATGAGAAGAGAAGCACGCTTCATTTATATACTTTATCTGGCCTTTCATAGCCTGCAGGGGGTTGGTTATCCCATTTATCTTGAATGTAGTGGGCTTTGTCCTTGGGCTTTGCCCAACTTGGGCTTTTGCCCAATGTGTCCCAGTAGAAAGAGATGAAGACAGTTTGGAGAGAGAGAAAATGGCATACTGGTAATAAGAATAGCTCAAATGTTTATAGAGAGTGCTACAGAATGGACTCTAAAGCGCCTCTTTCTGGCTCTAAATCTATGACCTGTTATTTCATCAGGTGTTGGCAGGGCCAGTGATAATTTCATTTTACAAGTGACTCCACAGAGACGGATAGAGAGCCACCCAAGGCTTAGTAATATGGTGGCAATGCAATGAAAATCCAGATATTTTGTCCAATGTCCTTTTGATATCATGCTGTTTCTACTGAAAACAGTGATACTGCAAATTTGACAAAAAATCAATAAATTTTTGGAAGAATCATTTTTGATAACTAGGTGTTTTTTTAAAAAGTTAGAAAACAAGAAATTAGTTTTAAGAAAGTGGTCATTGTATAGTGAATGTAGAGAATATAGATACATACATGCATATATGTACAAACATATATACATGCATGGATATAGGTTTATTTGTTGTTCACTTGTTTCTGACTCTGTGATATCATTTGGGATTTTCTTGGCACAGATACTAGAGTGGGTTGCCATTTCCTTCTCCAGCTCATTTTATAGACAAGGAAACAGAGGCAAACAGGGTTAAATGACTTGCCCAAGGTGACACAGGTGGTAAGTGTCTGAGGTCATATTTGAACTTGGGAAAGTGAGTCTTTCTGACTTTAGGCCTGGAACTCAATGCACAGTGCCACCTAGTTGCCCTCTAAGGCCTAGAGATATTGTTAAATGCTTTGGTGGAGGGAGTACTCACACACACAAAATAATAATAGTCATTATTGTCTGGTGGTCAACTCTGGTGAGAATGAACTGAGCAAGGCAGGCTCTTGGATGACAAACGGTCTATTACCAGGCCAGTACTCAAAGCCTTTCTGGTTGGGTTAGAATTGCCAGAGCTTAAATTCTCTCTCTTTCTCTCTCTCCCTCTGTCTGTCTTTCTCTCCCTCCCCCTGCTCTCTCTTTCTCCCTTCTCTTTCTCTCTTTTTGTCTCTATCTCTCTCCCCCCTCTCCCTTCTCTCTCTGTCTCTATTTCTCTTTCTGACCCTTTCCTTCCTTTCTTTCTGTCTTTCCTTCCTTCTTTTCTTTCTTTCTTTCTTTCTTTCTTTCTTTCTTTCTTTCTTTCTTTCTTTCTTTCTGTATTTCTTTCTTTCTTTCTTTATACTTTCTTTCTCCTTTCTTTCTTTCTTTCTTTCTTCCTTTCTTTCCTCCCTTTCTCTGTCTCTGTCTCTCCCTGTCTCTGTATCTCTCCTTTGCTCTTCTGGAGGACAGAACAATGAGGAATATAGTGAGCTCCTCTACTGCTCTCTCTGTGGGCATGGATAGAAGGTTACTCCTCTGACAGACAGAATGACCAGCAGTCTTTGTCTTCCCTATTCTTTCCTTGCCTCTCTCTACATGGAGTTGGGAAATTAATGTAGTCTTATTTCAAGGTAGACACCCCCCCCCACTCCCACCAGGTATCTATTATTAATACATTGTCCTCTTTTCAAGAATAATTCCGTACCTTATATTTTTAGGATTATTGTTAAAAAATTCTGTTTTCATCATATACAAGTCATTTTTGATAGATTTGTATGTTTGTATTGAGCCAGGAATTTCCCAGGGTAGCCCATGTGTTTGATAGGTCTCAACTTTCACTGGATTTATATCTTCATTATTGAGCTAATAATTTCCCCTGGTAATCTATGTGTCTCATAGTTTCCATTAAATCTTTCTCCTTTTCTCTCTCTCTTGAGCACAATTTATCTTTATTTCATGGGATTCAGCTTCCAGGTATTCACACAGACTATACCTAGAAGATCTTGCAACTATTGGTCCCCCAAAGATTTGGGATGCAAGTAGGCTTGAAAAGAATGATTAATAAACTCTTTTAAATTACAATTTCCTCTCTCTTCTCTTCTTACCCATAATAATAACTAACATTTCTATATCCCTTTAAGATTTGTGAAGCTTTCTCCGCAGCAGCCCGGAAAGGTTGGTAGTTCAAGTATTATAACTTCTAAATTATAGTTAAGGAAAATGAGGCTCTAAAATAACTTGTCAGGATCAAAAAGTCAGTATCTATGTACAATAACTTGCTAGGAGAACAAAGCTAGTATCTCTAAGAATCTGAACTCAGAACTCTTGACTCTAAGTCTCATACTCAATACCACACTGCTTCTTCTTTCTTTCTTTTTTTTTGGTGAGGCAATTGGGGTTAGGTGACTTGCTCAGGGTCACACAGCTAGTAAGTGTTAAGTGTCTGAGGCCGAATTTGAATTCAGGTGCTCCTGACTCCAGGGCCGGTGCTCTATCCACTGCACCACCTAGCTGCCCTTACCACACTGCTTCTTAAGAACAGGTTCTAATTTTTTGTTTTTATCAATTAGTTGTGGCTGACTCTTTGTGATACCATTTGGGTTTTGTTTTTTTTTTTGGCAAAGATACCAGTGTGGTTTGCCATTTCCTTCTTTAGCTCATTTTACAGATGAGGAAACTCAGGTAAACAGGGCTAGGTGACTTGCCCAGAGTCACAAAGATAGTAAGTGAGGCTGTACTTGAACTCAGGTCCTTCTGACTTCAGGCCCGGCACTCTCTATCCACTATGCCACCTCACTGCCCTAGGTTCTAATGGTCATTCAGTTATAGCAACAGCCTAGCCCAGACTATTTTGTTTCTTATGGGATGTAAGATAGGAGATTATCCACATGAATTGCTAAAAGGCCATGGAGGTGTGCTTCGTGCATTTAAAAGGTATTCCACTTATATCTACTCTTTACCTTTTTTTTTTTTTCTCGGGGCAATGAGGGTTAAGTGAC
Source organism: Dromiciops gliroides (assembly GCF_019393635.1). Lineage (NCBI taxonomy): Eukaryota > Metazoa > Chordata > Mammalia > Microbiotheria > Microbiotheriidae > Dromiciops > Dromiciops gliroides. Next base: position 572,184,471 of record NC_057863.1, on the reverse strand, counting down.
TTGCCCAGGGTCACATAGCTAGTAAGTGTCAGGTGTCTGAGGCCGGATTTGAACTCAGGTCCTCCTGAATCCAGGGCCAATGCTTTATTCCCTGCACCACCTAGCTGCCCCCCTACACCCCTTGTTTGTTTGTTTTTGTGGAGCAATGAGGGTTATGTGACTTGCCCAGGGTCATACAGCTAGTAAGTACCTCAGGTCAGATTTGAACTCACGTCCTCTTGAATCCAGGACCAGTGCTTTATCCACTGTACCACCTAGGTGCCCCTTGCTCTTTACATTTTTGACATTCTTCTTTCTTGAATAGGGAGGTTTAAAGTTAACATTACACATCTTAGAATTCTTCCTCATCTGGAAGGGTCCTCTGAAGGAGGGGATTTTCAGGATGACTGAAACCTCAAGTCATTCCCTCCTTCCTTTCCTCTTTTTCTTCCCTCTCGGTCCTTTATACTTCATCACTTCTTTCAGTAGGCATGAATCAGGCCAGCTATGTTTTGTTTTGTTTTGTTTTTGGTTTTGGTTTTGGTTTTGTTTCTTTTTTGTTTTTTTGTTTTGTGGGGCAATGGGGATTAAGTGACTTGCCCAGGGTCATACAGCTAGTAAGTGTCAAGTGTCTGAGGCCGGATTTGAACTCAGGTACTCCTGACTCCAGGGCCAGTGCTTTATCCACTGTGCCACCTAGCTGCCCCCTAGCTATGTTTTTAATATAATGCTGGGCTTAGGAGCTACGAAGCATTAAAGATGAAGGTGAAGAATTAAAAAAAAAAGATATCTTCATCCTTTCTTATGTTCTGCTGTGTACATGGAAACCTTTCTGTCTTTTCTTATTTTGTATTTCAGTTTAAAATGAATAAACAACTTATTATCTTCTTTCAAAGAGCTATAGATAACATAAAACAGGCCTAGCTGAATGGTTAGACCCAAAGAGTAGTTACTGGTGGATTAATGTCAACCTGCTTGGAGATCTTTAATAGAATACCCCTAGGAAACAGTGGTTTTAATATTCTAATCAATGTCTTGGGTGAAGTTGGAGATGGCATAAGTATCAAGCTGTGTGCTGACACAAAATAGGAAGAAATAGCTAAATCTAAAATCTAAATCCAAAAAAATATTCAATGGAATAAAATGTTGGGGTGAGTTGAATAACATGGAGTTTAAAAGAAATAAATACAGGGTGTCCCAAAAGCCTTCATGTGGTTTCAAGCTATTAAAGTTGAAAACTGCACTAAGACTTTTGGGATACCCTATATTCAATCCCTCACTAGAGCTAAAGTATTTATTATGTCATTAAATATCCAGAAGACCAAATATGAGATGGATAGCTAATACGTTGGGCGATAATCACAATTCAAAAAGATCCTGATAGAACAGAACACTGGGCCAAATATAAGAAGATGAAATGTGAAGTTGACTTTTTGAACCCATATGTAAGATTCATCATCTATGGATTGATTGATTGACTGATTTATTTATTTATTTATTTATTTTTAGTGAGGCAATTGGGGTTAAGTGACTTGCCCAAGGTCACACAGCTAGTAAGTGTTAAGTGTCTGAGGCCGGATTTGAACTCAGGTACTCCTGACTCCAGGGCCGGTGCTCTATCCACTGCGCCACCTAGCTGCCCCTATGGATTTATTTTTAATGTATTTTTTTTTTGGCAGGGCAATTCAGGTTAGGTGACTTGTCCAGGGTCACACAGCTAGTAAGTGTCAAGTGTCTGAGACTGGATTTGAACTCAGGTACTCCTGAATCCAGGGCCAGTGCTCTATCCAATGCACCACCTAGCTGCCCCCTTCTTCCTTCCTTCCTTCCTTCCTTCCTTCCTTCCTTCCTTCCTTCCTTCCTTCCTTCCTTCCTTCCTTCCTTCCTTCCTTTCTTTCTTTCTTTCTTTCTTTCTTTCTTTCTTTCTTTCTTTCTTTCTTTCTTTCTTTCTTTCTTTCTTTCTTTCTTTCTTTCTTTCTTTCTTTCTGGATATGTATGATCCATACATATGGGTAGTAGATTGCATACCCAATGTGAGCCAAAAGTATGATAGGACAGGCAAAAAAAAATCATAGAATCATACATTGACTTAAGATAGAAATGGTGTCCCAGTGATAGTCTTACTCTGCCCTGCCCTGGTCATACTTCATCTGAGGTATCCTGTTAAGTTCTGGGGAGCCACAGTTAGAAAGGGCATTGATAAACTGGAGACCATAGAGAGGAGGGCAATAAGAATGATGCAAATCCTCTTATAGGGGTGCTGGCTGATGGAAGTACGGATGTTTGACCTAGAGGAGAGAAAACCCTATTGGGGCAACATGGCAGTTACCTTTGGGTACTGAGGTTCCTACACTCAGGAGAGATTAAGTTTCTTCAGGCAGAACCAGCAGCAATGAGAGGAAGTGGCAAAGAGGTAAATTTTGGTTCAATATTAAGTAAACTTCCTAAAATAAGAGCTATCCTAAGTTGGAAGAGGTGGCTTTGACAAGTAGTCAGATCCTTCACACCTGGATTCAGGAAGACCTGAGTTCGAATCTGGCCTCATTCACTTACTAGCTGTGTGACCCTGGGCAAGTCACTTAATCCCATTTGTCTCAGTTCCTCATCTGTAAAATGAGCTAAATTGACTGCTTTTCAGATGTTGCATAGTAGGAATTTATTTGGGGGTGTGAATTGAACTGGAGGACTTTTGAGGTTCCCTTCCAATTCTAAAATCCTGTATTCTATGTTAGAGATCTGCCACACCTAACTTCTGTATGAATACACTCCAACAGGGAATCTGAAACGAAACACACACACACACACACACATTGACCAGTAGGAGAGTGGATATACAATAAGCTTCCTCCACCTGCCTAATCTCTATCAGAATAAGAAAAACATTGAGTATCATCAGTGTCCTGGGGATTCTTCATCACTTCTTTCTGGATGGTGTCTATGATCTTGGATTTTTGAAATTCTAAATCTGAACTTGGCAGGGTTTGGGGATAGGAGGGGGGATGGTGGTGCTAAGCACCTGTAGAAAAAAATCACACACTTAGTTATGGAATTCCTACCCTTAAATATCCAGGCACTTAAAAAATTCCATCAAATTCTTAGTTTGGAGGAAAGTATCAAAGGGTATAACCCAGCTGTCTAATTTTCATTACATTCCTCACAAGGATTTTCAACATTTCTACCACAAACCTCATAGGTATTCATAAACGGATATGGACAATCGAATCAAAGGGGAGCTCACTTACTCAGAACTTTAACCCACAGAAGATGGTTGTGCGATTTTCAGCCTTGGAGAGATTGAAAAAGAGGCCTGAGAGTAACTTGTTTTAGGTGATTAGAACTCCCTGGATGACTAGGACTTAGAACTTACTGACCTTTTTCAGCTCAATAATTCTGTGAATAATTAGATAAATATCCCTTTAGATACACTATTTTTTTTTCTTTTGCTTTCTTTCTTTTTTTGTTCCAGGGCAATGAGGGTTACAGCTAGTAAGTGTCAAGTGTCTGAGACTGGATTTGAACTCAGGTCTTCCTGAATGCAGGGCCTATGCTTTATCCACTGTGCCACCTAGCTGACCCCTAGGCACACTATTTTTGCTTGATAAGTAACATTTCATATGAAAGACATATGATAATATTCTTGAAAAGAGTGATTGACTTGGAAGAAGAAGACTTGGGTTCAAATCTCTACCATCTGAAACCCAAGGGGGAAATCAGCTTCTCTGAGCCTGTTTCCTCATCTGTAAAATGGGAATGATAATATTACTCATCTCGTGGGGTTAGAGAGAGGTTTTAGATCTATGATTTCATTAATATAGGATGAGGAAATCCCCTCCATTGATACAGGTACATTGCATTGAATAGTCTTAGAGAGTTGCCCCAAACCCTGAGAATTTCAGTGATTTAAACTCTTTGGCAATATACATCAGAGGCAGGATTTGAATTCACCTCTCTCTGGCTTTAAAGGCCCATTATACCACATATATACTTTGAGTTGTTATTTTGAGGAAATAGCAATGAATAAAAGCTTTGTAAGCTGCAAGGCATTATAGAAAGGAGAGTCATTATTACTGGGCATTTCACTAAGGACTCTTTTAATCTCTTCCTGCTTTTGATACCTTTTTTTGGACAGGGAAATGAGGGTTAAGTAACTTGCCCAGGATCACACAGCTAGTAAGTGTCAAGTGTCTGAGGCCGGATTTGAACTCAGGTCCTACTGAATCTAGGGCCGGTGCTTTATCCACTGTGCCACCTATCTGCCCCCCTGCTTTAGATACTTATTGTGCCCACTATATGACCAATGGCCCATTGTGCTACGAATAGTCAGAGGAATAAACTCTTCCTTGCAAGAGTGAAAACAAGAACCTATGATAAACAGCATTTCTCAGGTTGAGAAGAAGTGCCAGTGGGGATGCCACAGGGACCAGCCTTATTTATCAGCCACAATCACACTTGGGAAAAAGGTAGGAAGCAGTGCATTAAGTCAGGCTCACAGAGTATATTAAATTGAAAAGAGGATGAGCATTGAAGTGCCGAGAAACAACAGGTTATTAATTTGTGTTATATATTTAGAAAGCATGTACATCTAAATGGGAAACAACAGAAGGACACCTAACTTGAATAAGCTAACTCATATATCTGGGGGAAAATGGGCTGAACTATAAATATTTGATGCTAGGGAGCGACATGCAGAATAAGAAAGTGAAAAAGAGGAGATTTCTTTGACACAAAAGGAGGTTACTTCTCCATCTATATAAATCTGACGAAGTTATTCCTGGATATTTTTGTTTATTTGAATATTTCTAGTATGACATAACACATTCTTCCTATTGGTTGTCGCTCTCACTCACAAGAAGCAGAGCTGAACGTATCAAGTGATTCCTATTTTCGGGAAGGGTGAGCAGAATTTTTCCATTAGATATTTTGAGTTAGGGAAAGGGAGCATCTCTTCATTTGGTTCTATGGACAGGCCTACACTAGCAAGTAAAAAGCCATTAACTGGACAAAGTAAACAAAAATAATCCACTCTAAAAAACAATAACTTGAATGGTTTCTATTGCCACTTCTCTCAAACATTATATTGTTTGATATTTTCCTTTTTTCTTTTTTTGGGGTGAAGCAATTGGGGTTAAGTGACTTGCCCAGGGTCACTCAGCTAGTAAGTGTCAAGTGTCTGAGGCAGGATTTGAACTCAGGTCCTCCTAACTCCAGGGCCGGTGCTCTATCCATTGCACCACCTAGCTGTCCCTGTTTGATTTTTTTCAAAGGGGTCATGCTCTAGTGCACAGCAATGGGGTTAAGAAGAGTAGGAGACCACCACCACAACAATAACAACAACCACCAACTATAGTCCAAGGATTAAATCCAGCCTAATGTTTGGTTTTGTACCTGTAAGCTAAGAATGGTTTTTATTATTATTTTTTTGGTAATAACCATTTTTAACTCCAGGGCTATACAAACTAGGTGGTGGGAGAATTTGGGCCTTGAGTTGTAGTTTACTGAACTTTGCTTTAGTGGATAAAGCAGAAAAGACCTGGCTTCAAGTCTTGCCTCTGATAAATACTGGCATTTTGACACTGGGGAAACCATCTAACCTCTCAATGATCTATATAACTCTTAGTGGATAGAGCACTGGCTGTGAAGTTGGGAGGACCTGAGTTCAAATCTCACCTCAGACACTTACTAGCTGTGTGATGCTGGGCAAGTCAATTAACCACAATTGCCTTAAACATCCAGGGCCATTGCCAGTTGTCCTGATATATATCTTGTCATTGGACCCAGATGGTTCTGCAGAAGAGAGTGAGGTTGGTGACCTTGCACAGCTCTCCTTCACTTAAATCCAATTTACTGAAAGTCATGACATCACCCCAATGTCATGGTCCTCTTCAAGGACAAAGGACAAACAACTACAATAGCAACTCTCAAAAACTTAAGAAAAAAAAATTTTCAAACAAACATCTGCCTTCTCTCCCTTTCACCTTCCCTTTGAATCACCTGTTACAAACATGTATAGTTAAGCTAAATAAATTCCCACATTGGCCATGTCCCAAAAAATGTGTGCATTATATGGATATATTCTGTCTATCCATCTATCATCCATCCATCCATCCATCTATCTATCTAGGTGGATGGAAGCATTCTGAGTCCATTACTCTTTTTTTTTTTTGCAAGGCAATGAGGGTTAAATGACTTTCCCAGGGTCACACAGTTAGTCAATGTCAAGTGTCTGAGGCTGGATTTGAACTCAGGTACTCCTGAATCCAAGGCCAATGCTTTAACAACTGTGCCACCTAGCTGCCCCCCATTACTCTTTTATTTTATTATTTTTTTGGGGGGGGCAGTTGGGGTTAAGTGACTTGCTCAGGGTCACACAGCTAATAAGTGTCAAGTGTCTGAGGCTGGATTTAAACTCAGGTCCTCCTGAATCCAAGGCCGGTGCTTTATCCACTGCGCCACCTAGCTGCCTCCCATTACTCTTTTATTAAGAGGGAGGTGACCTGTTTCATCATTAGTCCTCTGGAATTATGGTTGGTCACTATGTTGATTAGAGTTTCCAAGATTGAAGAGTATAAGTTGTAGAGTAGATGTCACCCTGCAAAGCAAGAGTTTCCTCATCTGGGAGTTCTTTTTACCAATAAAATCACAGGTCTAGTCCCTATCCCTAAAGACTTCAGATGAAATAATCAAACTAAGAGATACCGGATGAGACCAAAGAACCACAGATCAAGCAAATATGTGCAAAAGGGTCCCGAGGTGGGATTAGTCTTGAGCAAATTTATTTTAACTGTTGACTTATTGATTTTCTAAGAGAGAAACTAATTACCATGGCAGAAACTTTTAGGGGTTATAACCACCATCTTAGAAGCTGGACTGCCTTGGGGCCTCTGAGATATACAGTCAAAAGAACAAAACAGGAGTCACAATTTATATAACACGTACTCACGAATGACTTAGAGGATAGAGCGCTGGGCCTAGCATCAGGAAGACCCAAGTTCATATACAGCTTCAGACACTTAGTAGTTGTATGACCTTGAGGAAGTCACTGAATATCTGTCTGCCTCAGTTTCCTCAACTGCAAAATGGGGATCATAATACCACCTACCTTACAGGGTTGTTATGAGGATCAAATGAGATAATAGCTATAAAGCACTTGGCACATAGAAAGCAATATATAATTATTGTTGCTGCTGCTGTTGTTGTTAAATAGGGCATTTTTAAAGTGCTTAGCATAGCCTGGCACACGTGAGGCACAAAATAAATAACTGTAGAATTGAAAGGTGATTTCATGGCCTTTGATGAAAATTGGAGGGAGACCCACCTTCCTTCCTCTCATTATACCCAGACTGCTTTGTTCCTTCCTTTCCACTCTCTGAATCATTCCGCCCAGTGCTAGGCACATAGCAAATTGCTAAATAAATACTCGCTGAACTGAATTGAATCTTAACCTTCCAGAGCCTTAGGCGTAAAATGAGTCCATCTCTAACATTCTTTCTATCTCTAAAATTCTGTGATCCCACCAGGAGTTTGAAAGAATGTTGCCTGACGGGACCTAGGAGCTCAGCAATCTATGAATGTTCACGTAGAGGCTCTCTCTATGATAGAAATGAGAAATACTGAGCTTAATTGCCACACTGCATCATGATGGTTTGGTTTTTTCCATATACATAGATCATCCTGTCATTCCATTGCTCAACAGTCTTCAATGACTCCTAATTACCTACTGAATAAGTACCAGACACCTTAGTTTGGCATTTATGCCTTCTCTAATCTTGCTCTGACTTTGTTTTGCCTTTATCTATCACTCATATACTCATATTCTCCCTCATATCCCCTACCCTCTAATTAAATAGGAATCCTCTCTGTGGCCCACATTCCATGTGCCTTAGTTAATGTCATTGCTCATGCCTAGAATAAATATCTGTCTGCTAGTTCCACCTGCTGCTCTTTTTCTCCTTCTCCTTCTCCTTCTCCTTCTCCTTCTCCTTCTGGGAAATGAGGGTTAAGTGACTTGCCCAGGCTCACACAGCTAGTAAGTGTGAAGTGTCTGAGGTCAAATTTGAACTTGGGTCCTCCTGAATCCAGGGCTGGTGCTTTATCCACTGTGCCACTTAGGCTGCCCCACACCTGCCGTCCTTCTACTCAACCTTTAGGGCCTGGCTGAAATGTTACCGATTCCACAAAATGTTCCTTGATATCCTTTGCTTCCCTCCCAGCATGTAGCAATCTATAACTCATGGTAAACATTTTACACCTTCCTAATAAACTTATCACATTCTAATTTGTATTATATCTATTTGAGTAGATACCTTCTCTCTCTCTCTGGTTACTACTTATCTGACCTTGGCCAAGCCAAGTCTTTTAACCTCTCTGGGGTTCAACTTCCTCTTCTCTGAAATGGGGGTATAAAATTTGATCTACCTAATTCATAGGGTTGGGAAGAGAAAAGAGCTCTCTCTGTAGCTCATCAAGCACTATGTTAATGGAAGCTATTATTACAGGACTCCCGGCAGGAGCCATGCCCTTATCACTGTATCTCCCCCAGTTCCAGTAAGTTGGTTTTGCAAATATATTGAACAAAACAGCCAGTTGGCTTGCAAAGCTGGCTCCAGCTATAGTCACACTAACCGCTGTTTTCCTCTTACACTCCCAGCTAGTGCTAACTTCTTCTCCTGTGACACCTCTCATTAGGCTGACAGAAAACGATCCTCAGGGTTGGTTCCCTCAGAAACAGATTCACATGGAGATAAGACGAAGGGAGGAGAGGGCTTATTTATTTTCTTTAACCCTGCTATTTGATTTCTTTTCATCTGAGACCTATTTCCCACATGACCGAGACATACATTTACTTTAATGACCATTTGCCCTTTTAAGTTTACAAAAACTTTCCCCTTCATTGTAATAAACAACCAACAAAAAATAAATGTGTAACTTAGTGGCAGGGTCAGGACTAGAACCTGTGAGCCCCTGAGTATATATGGGTTTTTTTCCCCATTGATTCTTTTTTTTTTGGTGAGGCAATTGGGGTTAAGTGACTTGTCCAGGGTCACACAGCTAGTGTCAAGTGTCTGAGGTTGGATTTGAACTCAGGTTTTTCTTAATCCAGGGCCAGTGTTCTATCCACTGCGCCACCTAGCTGCCCCTCCTCATTGATTCTTACAATGATGGGCACTTCTGCTACTTCCTCTACAATATTCTGACTCCTGAGTGTTTAAGGCTCCTACAATACATAGTTCCATTACAGCTGGAAAGGGGAAATGCAACTTGGAAATCAGAGAGAAAGGGCCCTTTTCCCTATGGATTCCTCCCCACCACCCCATCCCCTCTCATTCTCTGTGTCTGTCCCAGCCACTTTGCAAATCTACATTTTAGTAGCAAAGCCCAAACAGATTCCACTCCTCTTTCACTGTTTGGATGTTTTCTTCAGTATCTATTACCTCCCTTGAGCCTGACCCAGAGCTGTCTCATACACTTGTAAGGTCTGTGCCAGAAAGAAAACGCCATCGAGATCAGAGGAGGCTTGGTTCTCTGAGAGAACAAAGGTCCATCACAGGAAACACATGAATGTGCAGACTTCGGTCTAAACTTTCGATAGCAAAGGCAGAGTTAATCCTTTCCTAGAATCTGCTTGACTGGGAAACAAAGAAATACTGATTAGATAGGTTAGATGGATAATAATAATTCCCTTCCCTTGCAAATAGACTTTAGAAATATGATGCGAGATTTCCTACTAAATTGAAATGATGACCTAAACAGATAGGGGAATTCAATTCCATCCTACAAACACTAAACAAGTTCATGCTATTTACAAGACACTGAGCTAAGCTCTTAGGATACAATTTGGGATTTGTTAAGACTGTGAGCTCTTTGAGAGAAGAGAATCCCCCCTCCCCTTCTTTGCGTCTCCAGTGCTTAGTGCAGTTTCTGGCACATAGTAGGCACTTAATAAATGTTGACCGACTAAATTATAATAAATAACTGATGAACTACAAAGATGAAATAGCGCCTGAACTCAGATTCTCTAAGGAGCCTGCATTCTACATTGGTAAGAGAATAGAACATGTAAACAAAATAAATATGAAGTAATTTGGGGGAGGGAGGCACTAACAACTTGGGGGATTGTAGAATCAGGAAAGGCATCTTGTAGTAGGGGGGACCTAAGGTCAGTCTTGAAGGGTCTCAAGAATTGGAGGAGAAGGGGGAGAATACATTGCCTGTGCAAAGGTGGGAGATAGAATGATGTGTACAGAGAACAGAAATTAGGTCAGTTTGGCTAAAACTCAAGAGTGCATAAGGGAGACTAATATAAAGGGAGGTCATGTGGTTTAGTGAAAATGGCATAGGATATGTTGTCAATAGGACCCGGTTCTGCCAATTACCACCTGGGGATCTAATCTCCCTAGGCATCAGGTGTAAAATTAAGGGGCTGGATTAGATAAACTCCACAGTCCCATCTTAAAATCTGTGATCTCAAGATCAGCAAAATGCATGCAGAGTCATCTCAGTTATATATTCCAAAGACATCAGGCACAGTTTATTTATAAATGAGGAGACTCTTTTTTTGCACATTCTCCAGGGTTTTCATTGGCTGTCTCTCATGTCCTTCTTATCTCGGCCTCTTAGCTTCCCTGATTTCCTGAAGGAAGTCTCAGCTGAAAGGCTACATTCTGCAAGAAACCTTTCCCAGTCCTCCTTGATCTTAGTGCCTTCCTTCTGAAGGTACTTCCAGTTTATCCTGTATATATGTAGTTTGTACATAATTGTTGGCATATTGTTTCTTCCATTAGAATATGAACTCCTTGAGAGCAAGGGAACAGTTTCTGCTTTCTTTATGTCCTTAGTGCTTTGCACAATACATGGTACATAGATAGTAGGCTCTTAATGCTAGTTGACTGACATTCTTTGAAGTTTTGTGTTTTCCTGCTTGCAAATGGAATTATGCTAGAAGGACTTTCTGTTTGTTATTGTGATGTTTATTCCATTGCTGTTCCATTGAAAAGGAACTTCTCAAGCTTTTAGAAATAATTTTCTGGGGCAGCTAGGTGGCACAGTGGATAAAGCACTGGCCCTGGATTCAGGAGGACCTAAATTCAAATCCGACCTCAGACACTTGACACTTACTAGCTGTGTGACCCTGGGCAAGTCACTTAACCCTCTTTGCCCTGCAAAAAAAAAAAAAAAAAGAAAAGAAAAGAAAAAGAAAGAAAGAAAGAAAGAAAAAGAAATAATTTTCTTTGGCTAGATGATACAAATAAATATGACCTCATTTGTTTAATTCTCCAAGCCTAAGAATGTTTATTTCTGCCAGAAACACAGAACAAAACCAATGAAAGGTAGGAGGCAGCATGATGTACTGTAGTAAAAAAAAACAACACTTGTACCTGGAGTCAGAAATTTTGGGTTTGAACTCTGACACTTACTAGTTGTGTAGTCTTTGGGGAAGGAAGGTACCATTATCTATGAAATGGGGATACTAATTCTTGACCTTTTTCCTTTACAGGGTTTCTGTTAGGAAAGCATTCCATAAGCCTCTGAGCTCTATGGGAATGGAGGTCACCGTTGGGTGTGTTCATTAGCTTGGGCCCAGTCAGTGGCATGTTTAAATTCTGTGATCCAAATAAACATTTCCTAAAAGGAAATGAGGAGCTCTGCAGCGCAGAAGAGACCCTGTTCTTTACACCCCTGCCTCCCAAGGCATGGGATGCTCAAATAATACTCAAACCTGTGGATCCTGGGAATTTGTATATTCCAGATCTGCTCAGCTGTGGACAGAGTCTTATTTAGCGGCTTTATTCTTTTCAAAATCTACATGGCGAGACACAGTGTGATACTTGCCAGAGATGTGTGAAGGAGCAGCCAATAAAGAGTAACAGAAATTCTTTGTACACAGGAGTATGATGCTGTATGAGGATCCTCCAAGAAAGTTAAGGAAAGAGCTTTGTCTTTAAGGAGTGGGAAGGTTAAGTTACTTGTGTAAACATAAGCACCTAAAGAACGACATTTAGACACTCAATTAATTTATTGTTGTGGAGTTGTTTCAGTAATATCCAACTCTCCATTCGGGTTTTTCTTGGCAAAGATACTGGAGTGGTTTGCCTTTTCCTTCTCTAGCTGTTTTACAGATGAGGAAACTGAGGTAAACAGGATTAAGTGACTTGTCCAGGGTCTCACAGCTAGTAAATGTCTGAGGCTGGATTTGAACTTCTGCCTCCAGCTCATGCTCTCTGTCCACTGAGCCACCTAGCTGCCCCATTTTTATAGTATCCTCTCTATTAAGTTCTTTTTTTGGGGGGGGGGCAGGACAATGAGGGTTAAGTGACTTGCCCAAGATCACACAGCTAGTAAGTGTCAAGTATCTGAGGCTGGATTTGAATTCAGGTCCTCTTGACTCCAGGGTCGTTGCTTTATCCACTGGGTCCCCTAGCTGCTCCCCTCTCTATTAATTTCTGCAAAACTTAGGTCACTGTTTTCCTTTAAGAGTTTTCTTATTTTGAATTGAGTTCTTGTGGGTGGGGGGTGGGGATGGAGGGGGGAAGAGAAATTGGAACACAAAGTTTATAAAAAAAACTGATGTTAAAATTTTGTTTTTACATATATTTTGGAAAATAAAATTCTATTCAAATCCAAGAGTTTTCTGTGAATCAATAAAGAGACGAGTTCTTTCTAGGCAACCTAATTCACGATTCATAATCCACAATAATTTAGCCTTTATAATAAATCTCTTCAGTTGGAATTCTGTTTATTCCCATATAGTTGTCATGTCTATATGCATTTGACTTCTATTAGGTTGTAACTACAGTGAAGAACCAGTAGAAAAAATGATTTCAAATTGGAGATACTGGTTCAAATCTCAGCCGTGACACTTACTACCTGTGTAACCCACTCTGGCACTCGGTTTCCTTATCTATAAAATGACGTGGTTGGACCATATGGCCTCTAAGACCCCTTATAGGCTCTAGGGGTGAGTGTGCCAGAGCCAGCTTGAACCAGCTTGCAAGGGCCAACCGTTAACTTTTCAGTGTGAGCATTTATACCTTGGAAATAGGAAAATACTACCAATCAGAACTTGATATATTATTCTGTCGATTTTTTAAAAAGAAAGTGACAGAGAAAATGTTAATAATGTAATTAGACTTAAAAGTGAGTCTTTTCCTCCCTTCTGGCTCTAAATCTATTATCTTCCTAAGGGCTAAAACTATTGGAATTTCCTTGTATCTATATAACATGAACAGTATCTTAGCTAAGTTTTTCTCCCCCTTGTATTTGAACAGTCACAAATAAATAGCAAAATTCTTGAATTCAGTTCACCTTTACTTGAATCACACATATAGATTTATGTTAATTTTCTTTTTTAAGTCCCTTAGGTGTAGCACTAGTTTTGAAAAAGGTATTATTTGATTGTCACATAATATAGTGAAAAGAGCACCGTATTTGGAGTCAAGATATCTAGGTTTGAATTGTGTTTCTGATTGCTTACTTTGACCCTGAGCAAGTCAGTTAACTTCCATAAGCCTCAATTTTCCCAATTTGTAAAATGGGAATAAATAATACTTATACTACCTATCGCCCAGAATTGTTCATTAAAATGCTATATCAGTGCAGGTCACTATTATTGCCCTAGGCCTTCAGAACCATAGATCTGAACAAACTACGTCTTCTTCTTCTTCTTTTTTTTTTTTAGTGAGGCAATTGGGGTTAAGTGACTTGCCCAGGGTCACACAGCTAGTAAGTGTTAAGTGTCTGAGGCCGGATTTGAACTCAGGTCCTCCTGACTCCAAGGCCAGTGCTCTATCCACTGCACCACCTAGCTGCCCTGATCTGAACAAACTTCTAACGGTCAACTAGTCCCTCTACTCATCTCAACTCCACTTAAACTAACTGAGACTGTCTACAATTAAACATTCCCAGGGATGGGAATTGTATATGTGTATTTCAGTACAATTGTACATGTGTATTTCTGTAATCCCAAAAGTACAGAAAATGTGCTTTCTACCCTAGGATCCAACTTTCTCCACAATGCAGCCCCAACTCCCTTTTCTAAATACATCTCCTAATACTCCCCAATATGATATCATCCTCTATAGTCAGCTCACTGCCTCTGACTATGCTGAATACCTTCCTGCCTTTTCTCACATTGTTAACTTTGCCTGGAATGAGCCTTGCATCTTCATTAAATCTTACCCGTTCTCCACCATCCAGCCTATATCCCACCTCCTCCATGAAAGGTTTCCTATCCTCTCTAGCCCACAATGATCTCTCCTTCTCCTGACTTCCTAGCACTACCACGTCAATCATTGGTCATCTATTATATATCATCTTCCGTCATTAACTTTTTACATGTCTACGTGTCCTGTATTCCTAAAATTCCACACTGTGTACCTGTTATTTCTAGAGAAAGCTATAGTTGAATCTCAGGACCACTTTGGGGTAAAAAGTACATTTTAGGCAGTACCTTCATCTTAAGTTTGTACAAGTTTTTTTCTGGAATAATTGAAAGCCATGGTTGAAATAAAAGTTCTTTCAGGCAGTGCTCCCATCTTAAGGTTCTTCTAATCCCCCACAATGCCTAGCACTGTGTTTTACTGCAGGAAATGGTTCATTATTGGTTGATTGATCTGAAATCAGGAAGTTCTTCTTTGTGGCTAACATGAGTATGTTTTAACTCCAATTTAAACTTGTTATCTTCCTCTTATGGTGGAAAAAACCCCAACCCAGTCCAAAGGTCTCCTTATAACATGGGAAGAAAACAATGTATTGAGTTGTATGTGGACATTCAGAGTGCCATGATGATGTTAAACTCGGGAGAGATTTCTCAGAGCCAGGCCAGGTGCCCATAGCTTACATTCTGTTCTTCTTTCTCCAGAGTCCTGGGCCTTAGTCTCTGGGCCTAGTCCACTACCACTGACCACCTGAGTAGGTCTTCCTTCCTTCGATTTCTCTAAAGTAAGTCACACACCTTTTTAGGATCCCTGAGTAGAAGGCTTCTGACTTCTACAGGGTTTGTTCCCTTGTAAAGACTTGCTGACCATCTGAGCATCATTCCTAATTCTCAGAGCACTGACCTTGAGTTCAGTGTCTGATCTAGCTCCTCCCATCTCAGTTATATGGATCTAACAACTTTCCCAGATTTACTCTGGTGACTCATTTCTCAAGAAACTGCTAAGGAATTACCCTCCCCGCCAGACTTCCATCAATATAAATTTACAAGAGAAAATACTTGAAGCATATGGGAAAAATAGGCAGCCCAGTGATTCATTGGACAGAGGTCTGGCCTTGGAGTTAGAAAGACTTGAGTTCAAATACTGCCTTAGACAGTTATTAGCTATGTAACCCTGAGCAAGTCACTTAACCTCTCTGCCTCAGTTGCCTCAATGGTAAAATGGAAATTATAATAGCACATACCTCCCAGGGTTATGAGGTAATATTTATAAAGTGCTTTGTAAACCTTAAGGTTCTCTATAAATACAATTCCCAGTAGGTGCCACTCTCTCACCAGTTATTCTTTCCCCTTCAGTTCTTTAGACAATAATAATAGGTCTTTCATTCTTTTCCCTTTGATCTCATTTTCTTGCTATTTAAAAAGGCATGTGTATATTTGTATTTAAATATATACACATACATATGTGTATATATATACATATATATCTGGATTCAGACACTAGCTGTATTACTCTGGGCAAGTCACTTAATCCTGTTTGCCTCAGTTTCCTCATCTGTAAAATGAGCTAGAGAAGGAAATGGCAAACCACTCTAGTATCTTTGCCAAGAAAATCCCAAACGGGGTCACAGAGTCAGACATGACTGAACAACATTTATCCCCTGAAATTATATTGTTCTTATTTTACATATATGTCATATGTATATGCATATATGCTATGCCAATAGAATGTAAACTCCTTGAAGTCAGGCACTGATTCCTTTTTATGTTTGTGACCCCCATGTTTACGGGTACAGTGTCTCACCCATACCAGGTGTGCTGCTTGATTGATTTCCATATACCTTTTACAAAGTAACAAACAAACCTGGATCCAGTCCTCCTAAGACAGAGTTGACCAATACCAAATATAGGAGAATCATCCACTCCTAAATTTTACCTATGCCACTCTTCTTCAGGGGCTCAAAATAAGGTTAGCTTTTTAAATAGAAGCACTGAAGTGCCTGCTCATATATTGTTGTTGAGTCATTTCAGTTGTCTGATTCTTCATGACCCCATTTGGGGTTTTCTTGGTCAAGATATTAGAGGAGTTTGCTATTTTCTTCTCCAAGCTCATTTTTCAGATGAGGCAGCTGAGGCAAATTGGGTGAAGTGACTTGCCTAGGGTCACAGAACCTAGTGTCTGAAGCTGGATTTGAATTCAGGTCTTTCCTGATTCCTACAATGGCTGCCCACTCATATACAATTTGCGTAAATGTAATTTCAAATCTGGCCTGAATATCATATAAATGAAAAAAAATGATGGGACTAGGAAGATGTGAAACCTTCCTCTCCTAGAAATGTTCAGAAAGAGAAAAGAAAGCCAGTTGTCTGGAATGATCCAGGTGTGACTTCCACCCAGTATCTCTAGGTATTTTATTTCCTCTTCTATTTTAGCAAAAGGTTTCTCCTCCCTCTTCGAGAACATCATATTTGTTTCTCCTGGAAGTCTTCAGGCTTCTATATTCCAAGTAATTTCAGAGTAGCTGCAAATGTTTAAACTTATCATGAAGTAATTTATTCAAAGAAAAAAAAGATGAAATAAAGGTTTTCCAGAAGAATTGAACTTAGCTCAGGGACTAAGAGTTTAGTAAGGCAGGTAGAATATATTTCACTAAAGTTTTTCCTTAGAGGACCACAGATCCAGCCCTAGCAGAGACCATCTGGGGTCATCAAATCGAACCTCTCGTATTTATAGATAAGGGCTCTAGCCAGGGCAGTTAAGTGGCTTACTTGGTCCAGGGTCACATAGAGAGCAAATGTCTGAGGGAAGTATAAAACTCCAGTCTGTGACTCCAAGGCCAAAACTTTGCTCACTATTCCATGGAAAAAATAATTCCTTGGGTGACGTGGGGGGATGGGATGGGATGCAGGATGTGATAGCTATGTTTAAGTATTCCAAGCATGCCATGTGGCAGAGCACATTAGATTTGTTCTTCTTCAGCCTCAGAGTACAGAACTAGGAGAAATGGGTGTGAATTTTAGAAAGGCAGATTAAGGCTTGAATTTACTATAAAGAAAAAGCTTCCAGATAATTACAAAAATGAAAAAAAAAATAGAGCTCATAAGGTAGTGAGTTCCCCATCATTGGGAGTATTCAAGTGAATACTCTCTACCCTAGAACTGGGGATATCAATCAACCGATAGCATTTATTAAGCACCTACTAGGTTCTGGCACTAGGAATACAAATATAGAAGTAAGACAGTCCCTGCCCTCAAGGAACTTAATAGGATATTATAAATGGGTTGCAGAAGTGTTGTGGGTGAGACTTTTATTTGTTTATCAGTTGGTTTAGATGACCTTCTGGGGCCCTTTCCAACACTGAGATCCTGTGATTTATTTTAGGCATGGTCGATTTTTTTGATATAACTTTAAGGTGCAAGCAGGTATTTGTGGTCTGTGCTGATTTCAATGACTGCTATAAAGATTAATCACCAAGAAAGATTCCTTCAAAGGACTTTTTTCAGCCTAAGGTTACATGTAAATATTTCAAAAGCAATTTCCTAGTTTTAAAGGTGTTTCTAGTTCAGGGGGAATGTTTCACC
This sequence comes from Dromiciops gliroides, assembly GCF_019393635.1. NCBI lineage: Eukaryota > Metazoa > Chordata > Mammalia > Microbiotheria > Microbiotheriidae > Dromiciops > Dromiciops gliroides. The sequence continues at coordinate 572,166,758 of NC_057863.1, read as the reverse complement.
ATCTTCTGAAAATTTCAACTCACTTTTCTCCAACTGACAGATGATTCAGAACATTTTTCCTTAGAAGCCAGAGGCTGAAATATATTCTTTGGCTCTGGAGCCAGCCCCCACAGTAGGGAGGGAAGATGATCCAGAGACCTGCCCAAGGACCTCCTGTGGAAATCATACAAAGGGAGAACGGATCCTCCTGGGCAGTCAAATCCAGCACTGCTACCTAGGAATGTCCACAGCCCTAATGAGCCACTATGGGTTGGAAAGTCAAGGTTGGTGATTTTAGGCATGGGATGGGGCGCTGGCAGCTGGCACGGTGGGGACGGCACAGATGGCCAAATGATTATTCTTACCCCGGTGCCTGAGGGTTTTTCTCTCCACTGGAACAGAACCATCTAACTGCTCTTCCCACCCTTTCCCAAGCCCTTGTCAAAAACTATTCATGTGTAGTGTAAAAAACAAAACAAAACCCTAAGATTTATAAAACTCTTAAAGTTTACAATCCCTTTACATACATTATTTCATTTGAACTTCTGGACAACCCCTCTGAGTTGGGTTTTAGGAGGCATTTCCCCCATTTTATAGATAAGGAAACTGAGTCCCAGAGAAGTTAAATGACTTACTTGTGGTCTATGCTAAGTGCCAAGAGGTAGAATTTGAACTCAGGTACTTCCTGATGCCAACTCCAGAACTTTTTTTTTTTTTTTACAGTAGAGTTAGAGAACCTGGGTTTGAATCCTGTCTTTTATATTATCTGGATGACTTTGGCTAAGTCACTTAATGTCTCCTGAAATTCAGTTTCTTCATCTATTAAATGAGAGAGTGTTTTGTCCGGATGGCTTCTAAAGGTCCCTTTCTGTTTCTAAATACAAGAATCTATGATCCTATTTTATATCAATTGTATCAAATGTATGTAATATCCTCTAAAGCTTTGAGAGGAGTTTATTTGATTTTTAATAGTAATTACAACAGTTAAAATGATGCTCACATTCACAGGGCACTCACTCCATTCCACTGTTAGAGAATGTCTACATTAGTGCAGCCAATGTGCATTGTTTAAAGAAAAACTGAATACAAATGAAGAACCTGACCTATGATATCACTGGCATAGGGGATTTCCAATAAGGCGATTCCTTCCACTAATCTCTCTGGGGACACAGAGAGGCCCAATTCATGTCAGAAGTCAACTTGAACCCATGTCTTCCCAACTAAAAAGAATGCCATGCTTCCTCTCCCAGGTCTGCTCTATCATGTAGCAAAAACCACCCAATGTGCTGAGAGTATATTCATGGAATATATTCTGACTTCCTTCCTAAACAGTGTGGACAATGTACAATTCTGCATCCAAAGGGAGTCATTCATATTCTGCACCCCTGATTCCCTCACCCATAAATCCACTGAACCAATTTAGCATCATGGTTATATGTGTGATTAACATTCTCATTGTAACTCATGTAGTGATGGATGTCATTGTTGGCAATTCATCTGGGACTTGTCAGCTGTGGAAACAGATGCCAGTGCTCTCCCAGCTGAGGAACAATAGCACAGTGAGGAGCAGGATGCTCTGAGACAGGCAGAAAAATAAGGAGCCTGTATTAATAGAGCACAGTTATTTTGGTGGGGGCTTATGTTTAGCATTATTGTGTAGTCTCAATCTTAACTGTCCCCTTCAAACATACAAGAGAGAAAGCCGGGTGACTATCTTCTCAAAAACAGAGGTGAGAAAGTCTTCTCTCTTTGAAGAGGAGAACCTAGAAGCTTTTTTTTTCCAGGAAAGAATCATTTAGGGGATGGATTATGGGATGGAAACTTATGACATGTGTATGAAAAATTGGGAAGAATCAGTGAATCAAATTTGTCGCCAAAGAGGAGATGAGATAATGCAACTCGTCTCTTCTTTGCAATGGTGGCAGTTATGGTGCAATGTTGCATGAATGGTCCAAACTCAAGATAATGTGTAGGTTAGTTTGCTAAAAATGCTTTTATTCTCTTTTTTCCCTTAGTGACAAATGATGGCTCTCTGGGTAAGCGAGGAGGAGGGATATATTTGGAAATTAAGGTGATATAAAACAAAAACTGTCCAAAAAAGATTCAGTAATTCATAGACTCTCTCTCTTTGGTTACACTCCCCCTCCCTACTCTCACAAGAGTTGCACTTCAGGACCATGCCACCCCTTACCTTTTCATAACCAAAAACAGTGTTGGAAGTTGGTACTCTACTTCCAAAAGGTACCTTCAATTCAGTAACCTTCTGAGGACTGTACTATGACCACATTTGGAAAATATTTGCCCTGTGAAAGATGGCCCTAAACTTTGGGGGAGAACTTGGTTTTATACATAGCACTCTCTGAAAAGTGTTCTTAATCTTGACCTAGAAGAGGAAATATTCTTTCCTAATTTGTTTAAATCTCCAGAAGATATTTACTTGGAGACTAATGACCATCTGTCCTTCCCAATGTGAGAACAACAATTGGGTTGAATACTTTAATGCCAAAATACATATTATATGGGGGGCAGCTAAGTGGTGCAGTGAATAAAGCACTGGCCCTGAATTCAGGAGGACCTGAGTTCAAATCCGGCCTCAGACACTTAATACTTGCTAACTGTGTGACCCTGGGCAAGTCACTTAACCCTTGTTGCCTCACAAAAAATATACATATTATAACTTCTAATTTTATGAAAAAATATTCTGAGATTTTTCTGCGTTATAGAATCATAAGTTGTAAAGCTAGAAGGAACCCAGGAGCTCTCAAAGTCCAACTCTTTCATTTTTTTCAAATAAGGAAATGGAGTTCCAATGAATTGAAATGACTTGCTCAAAGTCACTGGGTCATACATGGGAAATATGGGAACCCTACCCAGGTTCTCTGACTCCAGATCCAGTAACAACAAAGCAAAAATGTGTTTTTTCAGAGATGGAACTGCATAGTTTGCATAGCTATAGCAATATAGTCTTGTTAAAAGGAAAGGAAATAAGAAAATATGCATTATTGAAAGTGAAGTTACGTGCTCAAAAACAATTGAGGAATTTTTTAAGAGGGATTTTACAAATTTTACCCAACTATTTCAGGTGTCTGCTATGATCTAGACTCCTTAATCATGGCCACATCATGTGTTGGTAGACCATTAAAGGTACACAACATTTAGAAAGATTGAACAAACCTCTGATTGAGGCAATGATCCAAGGCAATTCCAAAGGAGACATGATGAAAATGCTAACCACCTCCTGAGAGAGAACTGATGAACTCTGAGTGTGGATTGAAGCATACTTTCTTTTTAATTTTCACTTTTTAAATTTTTTTCTTGTTTTTGTGTATGTTTTCTTTTGTAACACAGCTAATATGGAATTATGTTTTGCATGACTTCATGTATATAATTGATATAATATTGCTTGCCTTCTCAAGGGGTCGGGGAGGGATGGAAGGGAGGGAAAATTTGGAACTCAAAATTTAAAAAATGAATGTTAAAATTTTTTACATGTAATTGGGAAATATTTAATGAAATAAGCGAAATAGATTTTTTTAAAAGATTGGGCACTGGACCTGCTCTCTATTACAACATGCCACCGAACAGCTTCAGAGAGCAAACCATTTGAAAACTCACCCTTAAAAGGATGGGAATGCTATTCCCTCCTGGAAACCCACTGAAAAGGGAATATTGTGCTCCCTGGCAGAGAAGCGCCATGCTTGGGGAAGGTGGGGGGGGGCGGGGGGGGGGGGCTTGGATGCCTGGCTGTCACAGCATCACCTGCTATTCTAAGAGCACCCACACACAACTGACAGCAGCTGTTTCTTTGGAACATGCAGAATATGATACGTTTTAGAGCCAAAGCCCTAGAGACAACAAAATTAAACGGATCATGTGAGACAAAGAGATATTTTTTTTGAAAGAATTCAAGCAGAAATTTTAAACTTTCTTACTTTCCCCCTTCCCTCTGGGAGGTAACAAGGCACAGCGGAAAGGGCACTTGCCAGCCTTGGAGTCAGACCTGAGTTCAAATGCTACTCAGACACTTACTACCTTTGTGACCTTGTCAAATCAGGTAACTTTCTGGGCCTCAGTTCCCTCATCTGGAAAAGGAAAGGTTGGACTGGATGGTTTTCTGGGGGTGCCTGCCAGCTCTAAGATCCTATAAATGTTCCTTAGGAAATCTGACCTTAAAGTCATACCCTAGACCAGTGGTCAGGGTTCATTGTAGCTTTCAAGAGAATCACTCTACCTTCCCAGTCTGAAGCAGCTACGAGGTCACCAATTCCTTGGCAGGAACATTAAACCAATCTCTTGGAAAGTCTGGGACTGCTTCTTCCAAATACTTTGGGAATCATGTACAGGAAAAGAAAATCCAGGCTGGGCAAAATTAACGATAGTAATAATAACAATATTTGGCTACCATTTATATGGTGCTCTACATTTTTCAAAACACCACGCATAATTAATCCATGTATACAATCAGAGCTAATAGAGCTTAGAGAACCATGTAGTTCAAATTCCTTGTTGTAGAGATGAGGAAATTAAGAATGAGAGAAGTGATAATGACTTGCCCAAGGTCACACACCCAGCTAATGGTCAGAGCCCAGACTGGATGGAACCATGTCTCAATGCCCAGGTCAGTACTTATTCTAGTACACCACATTGATGCTCAAGAACTATCATGGACTTAGCACCTACCAAAGTACTAAAACAAAGACAATCTAGTCAGTGCTTTTCATCCAAGTGCAGAAAATACCTTCCTTTGAGTGGGAAGAACAGGGAAACATACACCGAAACAAGTCTCAGGTTCTCCTAAGAAAAGCGGCAAAAGGCTGTGTCATCTATCCCCATATTTGAGCTAGAGAGGACAATTCCAAGTGCGGCTGATCATTCTCTAAAAGAAAGACTTCCTCCTTTTTCCCTACCTTGGCCCCATAGTTCAATGGTTCTGCTGCTGTGTGTCTGATATCTAGACAAAGACCCAGGCAGGGATCGGACACAGTAAGACAGCCGGGGCCCTCGTCAGTTTTTGGAATTTCTTGGGTGTGTTTCTCCTTTTGTACCATTGTTCAGTCATCTCAGTCATATCCGAATCTCCATGACCCCATTTGGGGTTTTCTTTGCAAAGATATTGGAGTGGTTTTGCATTTCCTTCTCCAGCTCATTTTACAGATGAGGAAATGGAGGCAAACAAGGGGTAAGTGACTTGCCCAGGGTCACACAGCTAGTAAGTGTCTGAGTCCAGATTTGAAATCAGGAAGATGAGCCTTCCTGACTTCAGGCCATGCATTCTATCCACTATACCACCTAGCTGCTCCTTTGTTGAACACTAATAAAAATAGCTAGTATTTATCTGGCACCAGTCATGTATTAAGAGTTTCCAATGTGCCAGACACTGTGCTAAATGCTTTACAAATATTATCTCATTTGATTTTTCACAACAACCCTGAGATATAGTTGCTGTTATTATCCCATTTTACAGTTGAGGAAATTGAGGCAAACAGAACTCAAGTGACTTGTCCCAAGGTCATATAGCTAGTATATGTCTAAGGCTGGATCTGAACATCCTACTTCCAAGCCCAGCGCTATTTCCACTGTGCCTCTTAAGCTGCCTGCTTCATTCCCCATGTTATCACCTCAGCCTTGGGGATGACTGCGTGCCCATCTGTTTTCTCTACTGAAGTCTTTTGAGTCTGTCTTGCTGTTAGTTGACCCTGGGCCTATAGCTAACCAATTAACTTTATGTAGCCAGGTCAGTGGAAGCTTTGTTCTCCACTGACGGTTCTGAGTTAAAGGGGCCAGTAGTGCTGGTCGCATGACCCCTGTTCCCAGGTTAGCTCATTTCATACGACTTTCCCATTAGCGTTCCTTTTCATCCTATTTCAGGGTCAGAATGTTTCACAAGAGGCTATTTACTTCAGTTTTCCATGATAAGATCTGAATCACAAGTCAATCACTATGGGGCAGGTTCTGTGCTAAATGCTTTACAAATATCTCATTTGATCCTCACAACAGCTCTAAGAGGTAGGTGCTATTATGATCATCCTTTTTTACAGATGAGGAAACTGAGACAAGCAGAGGTGAAGTGACTTGCCTGGGGTCACATAGCTAGTATGTGTCTGAGGTTGGATTTGATCTCTAGTCTCCCCAACTCCAGGCAGAGTATTTGACTGTGCCACCTAGTTGTCTAGTAGATAAGAAGTAGAGAGAGAAGTGGAACCCGGGGGGCCTACCACCTCATCAGAACCCAGACTTACTGATATCTCAAGTTTTTGGTTGGTGCTGAAGAGTTCTAACAAAAGCATCTCTGCTAACCTATCCTAAGCCACACGATACTTAGAGAATTTATAAACATATTTTAATGTCAAATTTTTCTTTCCTTTGAAGAGGAAATGTAATATTACTTCAAATACAAATATCTACCTTAGGGGAAGCAGTCTTCCTGAACATGGGAGAGGGGGAGTAGGGTTAAGTTGATTAGGCTGAGAATGAAATACAATCTGTATTTTAAGTAAATAGTTAAACAATATTCACTTGAGCTACTCTTCCACCCTAAATTCCCACAAACTGAACAAAAGACTTGGGCAGAAACTATAGTGGAAAAAGCAGCTTAGGAGAGGGAATGCGTTTGGTTGTAAGCTTCTGAGAAATATTGATAAAACAGGTTTTCTATTACTGTCCTCCCACCAGATTTTTTTTGTTGTTGTTTGTTTTTGTGGTGAGGCAATTGGGTTTAAGTGACTTGCCCAGGGTCACACAGCTAGTAAGTGTCAAGCGTCTGAGGCCGTGAGGCAATTGGGGTTAAGTGACTTGCCCAGGGTCACACAGCTAGTAAAGTGTCAAGCGTCTGAGGCTGGATTTGAACTCAGGTACTCCTGATTTCAGGGCCAGTGCTCTATCCACTGCACCACCTAACTGCCCCCTCCCACCAGATATTGAGACCCACACCTATAATCCCTGTTACTAGGGAGACTGAGGCTTGTAGATGGTGAAAGGGCTCAAGCTCAATAGAGTGTCTGCACCAAGTGTGGCATGAATATGGTGAGCCCTCAGGAAGGGAAGCAGGGGTACCAGGTGGTCTAAAGATGGCTGAACTGTCCCAGGTTGAGCAGGTTAGAGCTTTCAGGCCCATCAGCAATGGTGTTGGCCCCTGAGTTAGTCCTTGCATTTCCAGGGTGGGTGAGATAGGGAGACATGGTCTTTAAAAGCAAATAAACAGGGGCAGCTAGATGGCGCAGTGGATAGAGCACTGGCCCTGGATTCAGGAGGACCTGATTCAAATCCAGCCTCAGACACTTAACACTTACTAGCTGTGTGACCCTGGGCAAGTCACTTAACCCCAATTGCCTCACTAATAAAAAAAAAAAAAAGCAAATAAACAAATAAACTGTTCTCTTTCCACTCCATTCACCTTCCCCCCTTCACAAATACTTTAATACCAACCACTTTTGGAGGTTCCTTTAAGGAGCCTACAGGCTTATATTCTGGGATAAAGCAAAGGATCCATTCCTACCACAATCCACCCATGTTACCCTGTCAAACTAAGTATCAAGCATGAGTTATCACCCTACATGGTTATTAAAAAGGGTCAGTTGCTCTTTTTCTGTCCACTTGATTTTTCTCTCCTCCACACCAAGTTCCCTTTGATGTCATGCATTACTGAGCCCAGAGGACGCTTTCATTTCTCTCAGGTTCTTCACGCTTTGATGCAAAAGCCTCAAAAGTCTCTACTTGGACAAATTTGAGGGACTAGGCTTATGTGCGGCTCCTCTTTGAAATATCTCTCTCCGAGGTCACTCTGAACCAAACACGGGTCAAGCTTTCATACTCTGCCCCTTTACTGGGTATGGGGTGGGGATCAAAGAGGAAAAAAGAAGATTGTCAATTTATGGACTGTCTCATTTGCAGAAGTCTTTCTAGTGATCATTTGATTCCTTCTGGTCTTTCAACATTATGAAATGCTGGCATTCATGAATTTTGACTCAATGCCAGTGGGGCAACTGCCAAATGGGGCAGATACAGGTACACAAAGAGCTTAGGCAGCCCGAGACCAGGTGTGCTAATCTAGTGTAAGGGACTAAAATTCTAGCTAGTCTGTCTAAAATCTAATGAGTGGTCGCCAATAAATTATAAGCTTTAGCAAGAGTTAGACTTTTAAGCATTTATTAAGGAGAATAAGAATTTGGTGAAGAGAAAGAGAAAGGCCTAGATTCATCTATCTATTAAAATGAGAGAGCATTCCTAGCTCCACTCTCCGCCAGAGTCCACACAAAAGAGAGCGAGTCAGAGCGCCAGCCTTCCCCTTCTTCCTCCCACAAGCCAACGTCACTTCCTGACGCCAAAGAAAGCCGCATGGTCTTGCCCTCAGAGGCCCTCTCCTCATGTTGGAGCTTTCCTACAGTAAGTCTCCAGCAAGTGACTTCATTCCAATTGTTACACTAGTCAGCCTGTGTACCCCGGGGGGGTACCTTATTTTTGGACAAAGAGGAGTCTGGATTATATAAGAAAAATTTCTTCATATTATAAAAATGATTATAGAAGCAGCATGGCAAAGTTGATAGGGATCTGGAAGATTTGGGTTCAGGTTCTGCTGATGACCCATATTGACTGTATGACCCTGGGCAGGTCACTTACCCTCTCACTGCCCCAGGCAAAGGCTTAAAATCACAAATTGCAGGGCAGATGCATGGGTAGAGGGAGGTTCCTCATTTAGAATGTTCTTATCTTGGGTCTAATCTCTATCCCTATACAAAAATGATCAGAGATCAAAAATTAGATTTATAGTGTTTTGTAGTTGTTGAATATGAAGGAAGAAATGACTGAATGGAAAAAAAAGCATTTATTAAGCACTTCCCATGTGACTGTCATATTACTTGGCTTCATGTATCCAGTACAATTCCCAAACATTATTCAGTCAGCATTGCAAATCAGGCTGAATAATTCAGATCACTGGGTGGCCCTATTTTGGGCTTGAATTATGTAGCCTGACTGCCTGTTCTAGGCAATTAACCACATCATCACCAAATTGTAATTTCCTTTCATTCAATGGGAACATAGCAAAGCCAATGCAACAGAAATTACGGAGCTTTACCTAAATAGGGTCAGGTCAACCTTTTGTGACTTCAGCAGTAAGAACTGTGAATGGCATTTTCCCTAATAGCAAAGAGTTTCCCTCTTCTCCATAGCTCTCCCATGGGAACTAAAAAGCTGACCACAGAGGCAAATTATGCAATGGCAGCAAGAGCCACAGCAAATCGCCTTATCGATACAACAAAGGAGTTTTACAACTTGACCCTTAAGTGCCCTTCCAACATTGGAATTAGTTCACTTATGGTTAAAAAAAATGTACTGAATTTGGAAAGCACACATATTCAAGTAGATTCTAGATGAATGTGGGATGGATTTTGGTGGTAATTTTTTTATTTTTTGGTGGGGCAATGAGGGTTAAGTGACTTTCCCAGGGTCACACAGCTAGTAAGTGTCAAGCATTTGAGGCTGGATTTGAACTCAGGTCCTCCTGAATCCAGGGTCGGTGCTTTATCCACTGCGCCACCTAGCTGCCCCTTGGTGGTAAATTTTGAATAATAGAGCATAACTGATTGTCACTAAAGGACTAAAAGGATCTAGGAAACATGCATGGGGAGGAGGACTTGGAGTTAGGCTATTATAGAGAGGGATAGAGTCAACTGAGTAGATTTCATTGAACTTCATTTCTCCCCTTCCCAAGGTTAACCAATCAAATCCATAAACTTCTCAGAAATATTTCACTCTTTAAATATGCTTATAAAAGAAGTATTTTTTTTCTAACATATTGCTCAGTCTAACAACCACGAGTACTGCCCACGTCTCCCTCTGAACAACGGGGAACAAGAGGGCATGGAACAATGAATACATCCCTCTAATGGAAAATGCTGTATTTTGCAATCAACAAGCAGTAGGTGGGCGCTTTCTGTAGTTTCTGCTTGGGGGCCCAGAATTGAAATGGCTGACAATTCACTGAATTCAAGAGGTTGCTCCAAGGAATATCTAAACCATAAACTGGTCACATCGCAAACCATGCAGCAGCATTTGTTCTATCAGAACCTGACAGCTTCTGCAATTGGAACCCACTGGCATTCCTTTCTCTAAGTGCAGTGGTGGATGCTGAAACACATGGGTAAATGAAAAGCCACTCAAAGAAAGCTGATTGCACCAACCTGAGGCACAACAGGAAAATGAAATTAGATCCAGTGGAGAGATTCCTCCAGGCCTCTTACTTTGTTTGAGATAGATAGAGGATGAACAACCTGCCTTGTGCTTTTCAGGAAAGAAAAGTGGGTGGACAAAAAATGAGTGGTTTTTTTTTTTTAATTTCTTAGAGGACCTAAAGATGGCGGCATGAGCTAGTTGACTAAATTTCCCCCTACCCACCAACAGACATCTAACACAGGTACCTGCAAAAGTATCTTGTTCCCATCATGATCTTCTGTCTGCCATCTTCCTTCACTTATTGGGCTACAGGGATTGGGCAAAAGAGGGACAAGCTGCCCAATGTCCTTTACTCGGAACTCTAGCACAGAGGAGTCTGTGGGCACTGGTGTTTGGCCACTGGGGAGTCTTTTCAGAGAGAACTGGATGTCCACATCCAGATTTGAGTAGATGGGGAAAATGCAGAAGTCAGACTTCCTCTGACTTGGGTTTCTTTTCAGGATCAGCTCATAGAGCTTCAGGATGTCGGCAAAATTCTCATGCCGGCAGTAGATGGTGAAACGGATAATTTCTTTCCCATAATGCACTGGGCGGATGGCCCACAGTGGAGTTCCTGGGGCCAGGGTGAAGAAATCCTGACTGCAGGGTAGGTAGGGGAGGAATCTGCCATGGACTCGCTCCGTGTGATGGTAGTGCCACGGTGGTCTCTGGAAAGTTTCATGGAGTTCCAAAATCTGTTCTTCTCCATATTCCTCCTGTAGGAAGAGGACAACAGCAAGGGCTGGCTGGGAAACCTTATTCTGCCTTTTCCGTTTCCTAGCCACTCTCCTTTCAGACACACGGAAGAGCTGGAGGTCTGGGTGGACCCAAGCCAATACCTTGTCAATGGCCTCCTGGAGGTTTTTGGATTCACCTGGGTCTGTGATAACGTGGACGCTGACAAGGAAGGGATCCTGGGTGTCTTCCACGGAAAGCTCACCTGAGAGAACCATCAGAAACACAGTGTTAATGGAAAACATTTTCTCATCTGTATGCTCGGGAACCTTTTTTGGTAAGGGCTAGGAAGAAAGGGGGATAGAACACACACCAGGCTGCCCTCCATGAATTCTGCCTGTGGCTGTGTCTACATCATTGGGAGGTGTGACCAAATTAAGACTGCCCCAGGGAAAATTGCTCTGCTGTTAGACATTTATTTGGGAAGGACTCTTAGATGGTGTTTTATCAATCTAGGAATACTGAACTGTGGCAACCGAAAATGAAGCATCTACAAGTTTGGGCATGTTAATAGGTCATGGAATAACAACCAACATGCATATATGCTTTGAGATTTGTTTTATCATAAGTTATATCATTTGATCCTTAGGGCAACCTTAGGAAATAAGTGTTATTATTAACCCCATTTTACAGTTGAGGAAACTGAGGCTAAGGGAACTTGTAACTTGGCCAGTGTCACACAGCTAGTAAATTACTGAGACAGGATTTGAACCTAAGTCTTCCTGATTTTAAATCCAACACCCTCTTCATTACATTAATATGTGATATATTCCTCATTAATTTGTTCCCGTCCTGTTTTTTTTCCTGCTTCTACTTTCCTTCTTTGTGTTGGTCTTTTCCAAATATTGCTTCAATGGATATATCTATTTTTTCCTTCATTAGTTACATTTTTTTGTTTGGTTTTTGGGTTTTTTTTGGCCTGGACTTGTGACTTCATTGTCATAGGGAGTTCATGTAGAAAAAAATTCCCCCTAGATGTGGGAAAACAGGAACACTAAATGCATTGTTGGTGGAGTTGTGAAGTGATCCAACCATGTTGGAGAGCAATTTGGAACTATGCCCCAAAACTATAAAATTATGTATACCCTTTGATCCAGCAACACCATCACTAGGTAGTTATGGAGATCAAAGAGATCAAAGGAAAAGGAAAAGGACCTATATGCACAAAAATATTTATAGAAGCTTTTTTGTGGTGGAAAAGAATTAGAAATTGAAGGGATGCCCATTAACTAGGAAATGGCTGGACAAGTTGTATTATGAGTGTAATCTAATGCTAGTGTGCTAAAAGAAATGATGAGCAGGATGCTTTAAAAAAAAAATCTAGAAAGACTTACATTAACTGATGCAAAGTGAAATGGAGCAGAACCAGGAGAACATTGTACACAGTAACAGCAATACTGCAAGATGATCATATGTGAGTGACCTAGCTATTTTTAGCAATACAGTGATGCAAAGACAATTGTTTTTCCTTTTTTTTTAGTGAGGCAATTGGGGTTAAGTGACTTGCCCAGGGTCACACAGCTAGTAAGTGTTAAGTGTCTGAGGCCAGATTTGAACTCAGGTACTCCTGACTCCAGGGCCAGTGCTCTATCCACTGCGCCACCTAGCTGCCCTGATACAAAGACAATTCTAAAGGCCTTATGGTGAAAAATGCTATCTCCCTCCAGATAAAGAACAGATGGAGTCTGAATGCATATTGAAGCATACTTTTTTCTACTTTATTTTTCTTGGTTTTTTCCCTATATTTTCTTTCACAACATGACTAATACAGAAAAAATGTTTTGCACGACTGCATGTGTATAGCCTATATCAAATTGTTTGCCTTCTCATGGTGGGGGAAGGGGGGAGAGAATTTGGAACTCAAATTTTTTTTTAAATGACTATTAAAATTGTTATTACATGTAATTGGAAAAAAATTTGAAAATTTCAAAAGAAAAAAAAAAATCCCTCCTACCAATCCAAGTTAGTGACTATCCTGCATCTTGTGCTCTTAATGCTTTTTGATGTCATGGACCCCTTTGGCAATCTGGCCCAGCCTAAAGAGATCCCTTCTTAGAATAATGCCTTCAAAAAGTAAGATAAAATATCTGGGATCAGAAAACAAATCGTGTATATCGAAATAAATATGTATTTTTTCTCATACCCAAGTTCATGAATCCCCTGAAATATATCCATGGGTATGTGAGAAAATAATGGGCTTTGGAATGCCCAAAGGCCCCAGCTCATCACAGGTCCCAGGTTAAAAATTCCTGTTTTAAGGGGCACCTAGGTGGCTCAGTGGATAGAGCACTGGTTCTGGAGTCAGGAGTACCTGAGTTCAAATCTGACCTCAGACACTTAACACTTACTAGCTGTGTGACCCTGGGCAAGTCACTTAATCCCAATTGCCTCACTAAAAAAATAAAATAAATTCCTGTTTTAGAAAGTTGCCTTTGGGCACTGAGAAATTAAGCAAAATAACTTGATTGGAATCATAAAGCCAGCTTAAGACAGAGGTAGGATCTGAATCCAGGTCTTCCTGATTCCAGGACTGTGTCTCTCTATCCCCTGCTCTACACTGTCCCTCTACATTTAAACAACTGAATCAATACCAAGTTAATAAGGGCGTGACCACCTCTGCCTCATTTAAGCAATTTCCCAAGAATGATGGCCAAGAACTGGATAGTATGGGGATTTATTGCAGGGGCCAAAGATAAAAAAAAAGGTTAGAAATGAAATACTTGTCAGATTCAAACTATTAAAATGATAGGCACCTACTGTTGTTCAGCTGTTTTCAGTTCTGTGTGACTGACTCTTTGGGGTTTTCTTGGCATAGATACTGGAGTGGTTTGCCATTTCCTTCTCTAGTTCATTTTACAGATGAGGAAACTGAGGCAAACAGAGTGGAGTGACTTGCCCAGGGTCACACTGCTAGTAAGCATCTGAGGCCAGATTTGAACTCAGGAAACTGAGTATTCCTGGCCTGGCCCTCTATCCACTGCCCCACCCAGTTGCCCTACTACCTACTAACTATAGAGTATCTGCTTCCAAGGAGCTCAAATCAGTATTTGCATAGAGTTGCATTAACTCCCATCAAGACTTCCTGTAACATGAATATGGGTCATGTATCTTCCTCATTTCCCCACGGAGGAAGTTAAGGAAATAATGAAGAAATAGAAGTTATTTGATCAAGGTTACATAAGGAGTCAGGGGGCAGAGCCAGTTTCCTCCTCTGGGCTCTTTTCAGACAATGTCATGTCTATGTTACCTACAACTATGTAAATACTTTCAATGTGTCATGGGAAAGATTTGTAGCTTCCTCCGTGTTGGAATTCCTTCTACCAAAAGGAGATTTTGGAACAGGTGGCTGATCCAGATAAATCCTCCGGAGTTGCCCAAGGCTAAGATAGGTTAAACGTCTTGTCCAAGGTCATACAGCTAGTAAGAGTTCAGAGGCCAGATCTGTGAACACTGAATTCTGAGCTCAGAACTATTCATTATACAAGTCTGCCTCTGACAGTTAATTTTTTTTTTTTTTTGCTGGGCAATGGGGGTTAAGTGACTTGCCCAGGGTCACACAGCTAGTAAGTATCAAGTGTCTGAGGCCGGATTTGAACTTGGGTACTCCTGAATCCACGGTCGGTGCTTTATCCACTGCTCCACCTAGCTGCCCCTTTGACAGTTAATTTTTAAAAAATAGACACACATTGAACATATGGTTAAAAAGGTAAGAAAACCATCCAATACAAACAAAAATATTTATCTCAAATCCATAACATAAAACAAGATCAAGATGTTGAAAGAAGTATCCAAACAAATAAAATTTTTGATGAAAAAAGAAAAAAAAAGCAAGTATTGATGAATTTGAGATCTTAATAGCTGGAACTATTTCTCAAACATATGGGCTAGGTAGAAATATATAGTTCTCTAAATCATCACTTTTCCTTTCTAAGCCTAATCATATTATTATTATTTTTTTTTTTTGCAGGGCAATGAGGGTTAAGTGACTCACCCAGGGTCACACAGCTAATAAGTGTCAAGTGTCTGAGGTTGGATTTGAACTCAGGTCCTCCTGAATCCAGGGCTGGTGCTTTATCCACTGAGCCACCTAGCTACACCCTAGCTTAATCGTATTCTAAAATACATTGAGGTAAGCAAAGTACTTGGTGCTGAGAAGCCCATGCCATGGAAACAAGGGAGAAACCCACGTGTTACTTACTTCTTTTTCTCCCACCAGTAATTAAACCCTTCCCTCCTCACCCATTTCAAAAGACCTAGATGAAAAAGTTGTAATAATAAACATGTAAAAAATTTAAAATGCAGAACTTCTGGGCAAGATGGCTCCCTGGAAGGAAGTAGCTAGCTACCACATACTTTCTCTAGTAAGAATCCGAAATTCACACCAGCCTTAAGGATGATTAAGAAATTCAATGAGAAACTAGAGTGACTTCTTCCACCTAACACACCAACACAGGCAAACAAGCCAATAACTTTCCAGCATGAGCAGAGACAAAACACAAATACAGGTAGCTTTTAAAGGCATTATGTCAAGAAGTGGCAAGAGAGGAGTCCTGAATTCCTCAACAGCTCCAGGGAGCTCTGAAAATCCCATGGTGATGAGAAAGTCCCAGGGTAAGCACCTTGGAAATCCTAGGGAGTGGCAATAATCAGTGCTAGATAGCAGTGCTCAGACCTGGAGATTCTAGGTGCCCACATCTCTCCAGCGCCCCTAGCACTTTTCTGACATGGCGGAGAAAGTCCTGAAGATTCAGTGCTCTGAATCTCAAAGATCCAGGGATCCCTAAACCCTGGAACGTAGAGGTCAGAACAAGAAACAGCTGACCCAGAGCACTGGAAAAAGCCCCAGTTTAGGAAATAAAATTGGGGGGATTATTAATCCAAAGAAGATATTGATTAGTATACAAAATTACTATAGCTCTAGAGATTCCCCCCTAAAGAGGGAGAAAATAGTTATCACAGAACTATAAGCAGAGACTGAAAAGAAAAAAAAATTTCCACAAGGATTACATGAATTCCTTGAAGAACTGAGCAAGAGGTAAAACAAAATCAAACAAAAACCATGAAATAATAAACCCTAAAGGAAAAAATTGGAAGGATAATTAAAAGAAAAAGTGGTGAACTTTATCAGAGCCTTCCTATAAAGAATAAACAAATCAATTACTCCATGAGACATCAAGACATATTACAAAATCAAAACAAAATTTAAAAAGAACAAAATCCAAAGACTGAAAAAAGTAGATGAAAATGTAAGATATCTGATATCCACGACAACTAACCTGTAAAACAGATCAAATAAATTAGAAATAACTGAACTCCCTATAAACTATGATTTTTTCTAAAAGCCTGAATATTATATTTCAAAAAATCATAAATGAACATTATCTATTAAGATCTATTGGAACCAGAAGGCAGAGTGAAGATAGATAGGATCCACCAATAATATCCTTAAAGGAAAAATACTAGCCATGTCATGGCCAAAAACCCAGAGCTCCCACATCAAAGAAAAAAACACTGTAAGCTTCCAGATAGAAGGCATTCAAGTTCTAAGAAATCACATTTGGGATCACAGAAGATCTGGCAGCTTCTACTACAAATGAGAGGAAATCTTGGAATAGAATATTCCAAAAGGCAAAAGAGATAGGCTTACAACCAAGAATAACCTACTCAGTAATGCTGACTATAATTGGAAGGGGGGGGGGTGGAGAAAGGAATCTGTAATATAATAGAGAACTTTCAAGCATTCCAGAAAGGAGGGGGGGAACAAGCAGAATTAAAATACAGATACAAGAGCCAAGAGAAACCTAGAAAAGTAAATTTATTTAAGCAATTGAAAGAGGCCATATGATGTTGTAGTGTTAATATTCCAATGGGGGAGAAGAAACAAGTGTCTATTCAGAACCTTACTATCTTCCAAGTGTACTAATGGAATTAACTAAAAAAAAAACATCAGAGGGGAGGGGGAGGTTGGTTTTATTATGATGGCTTAAAAAAGATAAAGAGAAAGGAAGGAAAATGGAGCAACAGAAATGAAAAAAGGAGTATAGAAAGGAGGGAAAAGAAGGTGTAACTTGTTCTTTTTCATAATTGGGCTGAGTGAAAAGTGTGTATGGAGGAAGGAGTAGGGGGAGTGGGTTTCAGGTGAGTCTCACTCTTATTTGAAACAAGCAAAAGTGTGTTGAACACATACACACACAGAGGTTGGTGTAGAAATACATCACACTCAAGAATGAAACCAGTGGAGGTAGAAGTGAGAGGAAATAATGTTCAATGGTAGGATAACAAACTTCCTGATCCCAAATTAGGGTAAAAGAGAGGGGAAAAAAAGAACTGGCATCTAAGGGAGTGCCTTTGATGGTTAAAAAAAATTGAAGTATATGAATGTATTGGAATATTACTGTGCCATAAGAAAATGACAAAAGAGATGAGTTCAGATAATCTTGGCTAGTATGAACTGATGCAGTATGAAGCTAGCAGAATCAGGATAATAATTTATATAAGAATAACAATATTTTAAAGAAAAAAATCCTGTAGAAGACTTAAGAACTACGACCAATGCCACCATGTCTCTAGAAGACCTATGATGGAGTATGGTCCCTACCTCCTGGCATAGAGATGATGGACTCAAATACAGAAGGAGATGTAGTTTTGGACATAGCCACTGTGCAGATTCATTGTGCTTGTCTTAGTTGTTACTAGATTTTTTCCCCCTTTTTCTACTTTTCTAATTGGGAGGATACAGTAGGGGTGGGGGTGGTTTAGTGATAGTGATGTCATGAAAGAGGACCACTGAAATATTTTAAAACACATAAAAGAAAACCCAAGGAAGTTCAGAAAGGAAGCACAGAAAAGCAAGACAGTTTTGAAAGCAACCTGTGGAATTTATTTTACATATCTATACTTCTATACACATATTTTAAAGCAAATGGTATGAAATGGAGATTCATGGTTTCATAAAACATCTTCTGTGTTCAGCTGTATATTTGGAAATGCTCTTTTGGGTGTTTAACCTCAAAATAAAAAAAACCCTATAATAAAAATAATATATATTAAGAAAAATAGATACTTTAAAGACTGAAGTTATTGCCGGAAAACCAACTATCTGAAACTCAGTTGTACTGATTAGTGTAATTGGTCTGTAGGTCTAGGTGGTCCAGTGCATAGAGCACCAGACTTGGAGTCAGGAAGACCTGAATTCAAATCCAGCCTTAGATGTTTACTAGCTGTGTGACCCTGGGCAAGTCACCTACCCCCATTTGCCTCAGTTTCCTCATCTAAAAAATGAGCTGGAGAAGGAAATGGTAAATCACTCCAGCATCTTTGCCAAAACTCCAAATGAAGCATGAAGAGTCAGACACAACTGAAGTGACTGAACAGCAATGACAACTGTAGGTCTACTGAACATAAAGCTGTCTAGCCATGCTTTCCAGAAGGATTAGCTGAAAAATGCTCCCTCATGGCCACTATCCAATTTACTAGCTCTCATGTCTTTGTGGATTCTGGTCACATGCATAACTATATTAGGAAGAATTGATTTTCAACATAAAAATAAACTCATTGCACTTTAGGGCAAAATCATGGGTCCAACAAGGTCTAGGATCCCACGGTGGGGAAAGAAGAGGAGGCTGAGTCAAATACATGTTTATTTGGTGTGCTGCATCAAGAGTCAAAGATTAAAATCCATATTCGTGGTGACTCTTTGACTTCTCCTGTTCAAATGCCCAACTTCAGGGGAGGGATGAGCAACGCTTCCCAGCAGAGTGGGGGGCTTTATTTGCTGTGCTGCCTGGAGAGGCACAAAGGAACCATTGGCAGGCCATTTCTGTTTTTTGCCCCTCCACTCTTATTCTTGGTGCTAGGAAAAGTCTGGGAGTGAAAGAGGTGAAGCTTCCATGTCAATGCTCTGTCCATTTATTTTTTTGACTGGGTATAGGGCATGATTTCTGTGTCATTTGACCCAAACCTAAATCTACTGCATAGCTTGGCTACTGTCTTCTTGCAAATCAGTGAAGTGAGGGTCCACTAGCCCTGGAAGCATGTATGCCTGGAGTCAGCTGTTTCAAGTGGCCTAACCTTGTAACACTAACACTTCTGGGGATGTTTCACCAAAACAATACTGTTGCTTGTTTCAAGAGCCATAGATTTTTAATTTAGTTAATTTTGTCCCACAAGGGATGTGTTAAACAAAGGAGGACTAATTTGAATTTACACAGGGTTACAGGCAGATTAAGTAGATTTTACCCAAGAGATATCATGTGGCCTATATATGACTTTTTGTTCTTGTTGTATAGTTGTTTCAGTTATGTTTGAAGACTCTTTGTGACCCCATTTGGGGTTTTCTTGGCGAAGAAAGTAGAGTGGTTTGCCAGTTCCTTCTCCAGCTCATTTTATAGATGAGGAAACTGAAGCAAACAGGGTTAGGTGACTTGCCCAGGCTCACACAGCTAGTAAGTGTCTGAGGTTGGATTTGAATGCAGGTCTTCCTGACTCTAGGCCCAGCACTCTATCCACTGCACCACCTGGCTGCTCAGACAACTCATCTGGATTACACTAAACCTTATGCATAGCTACTTTAAGAACATTCATATAAATTATAATGGCCAATCTTGGTCCTAGAGAAGAGCTGAGACAATACCTCTCCCTAGCCCCTTTTGTAGGAGTGGAGGAATACAGATATGGAATAATACCTATACTGTCAGATTTTGATTGAGATGTTGATTGGTTTTGCTGAACAGCTTTAAATTTTTTCTTAATTCTTGTTATAAAGGATGATGACTCACTGGTAGATGGAGGGACATTTAACTGCAAATGAGGATGATCGAACAACAAAAGGAGGCAATAAAAATCATCTAAAAAATTTAGACAGAGACAGTTGGACTAAATTGATCATTGGGCCTTCAGTCCTACATCTCCAACAGAAAAAAAACATCATTCTTTGGCATAATCAGGGCAATGCTGCCATACAGTTCACAGCTAAAGAGAAAAGGCCCTCCAGGAGATGCTAGGATAACATGGTGGGAAGTACACTGGATTTCGAGTCAGAGGACCTCAGCTCAACTCTCCGGTCACATACTGCCTATTTGCCTGGTAAAAGTTACATACCCTCTATGGGCCTCAATTTCCTCATCTGTAAAATAGGAGGGTAGATGACCTCCAAAATCCTCCTTCTTGCTCTAAATTTATGACCCTTTGACATCTAAGTTTTCATCCTAACTCTGAAGTTAGAATCAACCAATCAGTCAATCAATCAGCATTTATCATAATCTATGCAAGCACTGTGCTAGATTCTTGGGATGAGAAGCCCAAAATGAAATGGTCTCGGCCTTCAAGGAGCTCACAGTCAATGAGGGAGATAACAGGTACATATATAAATACATACAAAATAAATGCATGACAATTTGGGGGCAGGAGGTACTAGATGCTGGAGAGATTAGTGAATGCTTCATGTAAAAGATGCTTTTAAAGTTGTTTTGAAGGAAACATAGTGATTCTAAGGGATAGATGTAGGACGGATTGCATTCTAGGAATGTATGAGAGTCATTGAAAAGTCATAGGGGTACCTAGGTGCACAATGGAGTTGAAATGCAGCCTCAGATACTTACTAGCTGTGTGATCTTGGGCAAGTCACCTAACTGATTACCTCCAAAAGGAAAAAAAAAAGAAACAAAAAGAAAAGAAAAGGATTAGAAATGGCAGATGGAAGTGAGAGAAAGAATTTCATGTGGAACAATAAGGTCAATCTAGGTTATACTATAGCATGTGGGATGGAGAATAATATGTATATAATATAATAATATATAATATAAATGTGTGTGTATATACATATACATACATACATACATACATATATATATATATATATATATGGGCTAGAAATATGGGTTGGAGCTGTAACGATTGGAATGACGCCACCTGCTGGAGACTTACTGTAGAAGAGTTCTGCCCATGAAGTGAAGGTCTTTGAGGGCAAGACCAGGAGCCTTTTCTTTGGCATCAGGAAGTGACGCCAGCTAGTGGGAGGAGGAAGGAAGAGACTGGCGCTCAGTCTCGGGCTCTTTCCTCTGGACTCGGGTGGAGAGCGGAGCTAGAAATGTGCTCTCCCTTTAATAGATAGGAATCTAGGCCTTTCTCTCTCTTTACCAAATTCTTATTCTCCTTAATAAATGCTTAAAAGTCTAACTCTTGCTAAAGCTTATAATTTATTGGCGACCACTCATTAGATATTTTAGACAGACTAGCTAGAATTTTAGCCCTTAACAGATGGCTGACCACGAAGAGGAAAGCTAAACCTCAGTCTTCTTCTGATCTTCTGGTTGGGTAAGAAATTTTCCCTACCCTATCCCTTTAAATCCGAAGTACTGCTGAATTGCTGGGTGTTTCCCCTTTAAATTTTTTCAAATGGACCTTTTAAACTCCCTAATTACCCTATTTTTGATTTTAGTCTGTTTAACCAGACAAATTGGGGATAAGATCATGTTAATGCTTTGTTTTTGTGGATTTTCTATTTTCCTTTTTATTTTTGTTAAAAGAGCCAGCAACTTACTCACACAAGGAAATATCTCTTCCTCTCCCAACCATGCTTTTTCAGAGAAACCTGAAGAGATTCCTGCAGCTTTTCCCAGTTCTAACATTAATTGTTGCTTTAATTTTGCATGCCTGGAGGCAATGACCCACCCTCTAGAAGCTTTTGATCTCCTAGCACCTAGAGGCAAAGTGGGGGAAGAGGAATCCAGGCCTGAGTTCAAAATCAAGTCTGATTCTAATTGTGCTGGTCCCTCCCCTCCTCTCCAAACCCCACCCTCTACTCCTCCCATGGCCAAGCCCATTGCTTCCCCTGCCTGGGAAGTCCAGAGATCTGATGCGCATGTGCAGCTTTCTCTACCTGCATTTGCAGCTTTAGGCTCAGCCCTTCCCCAGCCTGGCTGTGCTTCTGAGACAACCTTAGAAAACCCTTTAAATTCCAGATATGCTCGATTTGTTCATAATTTTGCTAACCTGCTTTTGTCTTTAATTAGTAATCTTATAAAGCATTTGTATGGTGAAAAGACTGACAGACAATATAGAGGGGTTAAAGAAGAAAAACTTAAGCTGAATAAGAATGACAATCATCACCATAGTTCAAGACTCCACTTCTTTTGCCATGGAAGGGTACATATTTTACAGAAATGTAGAAGTAAGCAGCAAGGTATTGATATGAGTATTGGGGATTTTAGATATCGGAATCAAAAGTGTTCTGAATTCACTCAGAGTAATAGTATCAGTTCAGAGGTTACATAGGATTTCTATGCTATTACATATGCATTTTGAAATTAATGGTATGGGTTTATTTTCATAGAGATTTTCATGCTTTTGAGATTGTGTCTTATACTTAGTTTTTAAAACAAGGAGAATATTTGTAAAAGCTTTTTATAGTCATGTGATCAAGTTTATATTTTATAATACTCTTATTAATATTAAGTTCATATTCATTTAGATTTCCCTAGTTTGGATTTCATTGTCTTTATTGTTCCATGTGTATTTTTTTCTATTTATTCATCTCTAATTTTGAAACATTGCAAGATGGTTTTGATTTCATAATACAATGTTAATTCTAGGAGTATTGTGCTCCCATATTCTGAGTTGTTTGTTTTTATTATTTTTTCTCAACTGATTATTTGATCAAACTCTTTGAAGCATTTCCCTGGCAAATTGGTTGCCATGGCAAGTGTAAAGAAGTATTATTTTTGATAAGCATATTCCAAAAAAAAAAAAAAAAAGAGGGGGACATTTGTAAAAGTTTTCTCTTTTCAAAAAAAAAGTTTTCTTTGAGATTCTGTTGTGCTTTAACTTGTATTTAAATATGTTCTGATTTTTCACAAAAGTAATTGTATACTAAGTAAAAAAAAGGGGGTATTATTTGAAATTGTTGCATAATTATATATTGTGTTCTGAGTCAAGATGTATTCACATTTTTTGCAATCATTTATTATCCTCAATTTTTAAATCCATATGAGACTTGGATTATGGGAACTTATCATTTAAGACATTAATTGCCTTTATTCTGAGTTATCAGATGCCAGTTGGCCAAGATGCCATCCAATCACAAGAGGAATACATGCAAAAGCAGACACTGAACTGTCACATGAGGGGAGACATGCATGAAGTCAAGGTATGGCTGAGGGAACGGCTTTTGACAAATGTTGAGGTTGGATTCTCTTGGTTTAATATTTTATTTTATTTTTCCCCACAATATTGTACGGATGGCTGGAAGTATTGATCCCACCCATCTCACTTCTACACCTGGCTTCTATGCTCCCTCCTATATGCCTGATGCCATGGACATCTCAGTCCCATGCATCTGATTAAGTCTGACTCAGTTTCCTCCAATATGTTCGGTGGCATGGACATATATTCCATCCACCTATTTTAAGCCTGGCATACTGCATGGGCAGTACATATTGCTCAAGTGTGGGAATGCTCATATCCCATCATTTCTCTGTTCTTTTATGGTAACCCCCATAATTATCTCAGGTGTCATGATAGATAACAGTGTTGAATTTGGCCTTGACACCTGTTACCAATTATATTAGATTTTCTAATTTCTCATAATGGCATGAGGATAATTAGGCAGATGATGCAAAAAGTGATGAAACAAAGATAAAAATTATTTTTAAAAATTAATATCGCAGCAATTGTCTTCTCAATTACTCTCCATAAGGGGGGACTATAATAATAATATAATTTTAAAGAATGGTTCAATTTTTGTTTTATTGTATGTTTCACGTGTTAACAACTAAGATTCTGTATTCCCTTAGACATGTTTTTGAGAACTTTCATTGTTTGATTTGATTATTGACAAAGCTATTTTAAAGTTGTGTTAAGCTCAATTTTGTAGGAAATTTTCCTGGCTGATTACCAGCATCCACACATCAACCCCTGAAAAGACTTCCATTCCATGACTACACCTAGAGGACATCTGAGAAAAGACTTTCAGAGACTTTAAATGAACAGTTTTGATTTGTTGTTTTTGTTGTTTTTTTCTCTTTCTGTTATAATATACACAATCTGTAACATGTATTCTCTGCAGAGGCCCTCCCTTTGCAAGACTAATGTCAAAGCGTCGGTTTATGAGGACAAAAAAAAATCGCCCCTCTGGACAAAACTTTCCTCTCTTCCTTTTCCACATTGTTGTTCACATTATTAGTTAGCAATAGTTATTATATTGTTTTTACTGTTCCTTCAAGGAAACATTTTGTTTCTTGAGGAACAACAGGGGGGACTGTAACGATTGGAATGATGCCACCTGCTGGAGACTTACTGTAGAAGAGTTCTGCCCATGAAGTGAAGGTCTTTGAGGGCAAGACCAGGAGTCTTTTCTTTGGCATCAGGAAGTGACGCCAGCTAGTGGGAGGAGGAAGGAAGAGACTGGCGCTCAGTCTCAGGCTCTTTCCTCTGGACTCGGGTGGAGAGCGGAGCTAGAAATGTGCTCTCCCTTTAATAGATAGGAATCTAGGCCTTTCTCTCTCTTTACCAAATTCTTATTCTCCTTAATAAATGCTTAAAAGTCTAACTCTTGCTAAAGCTTATAATTTATTGGCGACCACTCATTAGATATTTTAGACAGACTAGCTAGAATTTTAGCCCTTAACAGAGCCATATTGTGAAAGTCTTTAAAAGCCAGAGTAGTTTACATTTTATCTGAAAGTCATTAGGGAACCAATGGAGAATATGGAGTAGGGAGTGACATGATCAGAACTTTGATTTAGGAAAATCACTTTAGTAGGTTTGTAGAAAATGAATTGAAGTGGGGAAGAAACTTGAGGCAGGGAGACCAATTAGAGAGTTATTGCAACAGTCCAGATGAGAGGCAGTTCAGGCCTGAACTACTTTGGTGGTCCTTTGAGTAGAGAAGAGGAGAAGGATACTGTGTATATAGAAACAACAGGGTTTGGCGTCTGATTCTCTATGTGGAGAATAAAGGGACAAGGATAAAAATGAGTCTGGGACTCCGGGTGACTGGAAGGATGACAGTAATCTTGACAGAAATAGGCAAGTTATAAGATCACAGTGCTAAGAGGGTCATGGGCTACATCCGGGTGTTGGGGGGTAGTTGGCTTCCATCTGTTTCCTAACCACAAGTTGTGTCCTTGATTCCAGTCAGCTGCCTGGCAAATGTGGGTACTCAGTCATAAGGGATACTTGGTGAGAGAATGCATATGGATCTATGTAAATTTCTTATCTCTCCTAGAAAAAAAATGACTCCAAATTGCAGTTTATTCAGCCTCATTACTTTGCCTTCTCCCTTTGGCTGCATGCCCTTTGGCCATTTCACTGATACTTAAGCTACTATCAGAAGAGCATGGGAAACAAAAAATGCTTAAACTAAAACCAATTAATTTTTTCCACTTGTCAGCCACTGTGGCAAGAGATTTAGCTGTGGGGAGGATATTGACACTATGCACTAAAAATGAGGTTTGGGGATTTTATGTGAATTTCAACTATCTAAGCTACCTTTGCCTCCTCTGATGATGAATAATTGTGGTTTGTTTATATATTAATTGATGCTCAATCTTAATGAAACAGGGAGAACAAAGACCTCTGAATAGTTGGGGGAGGGGGGACAAGAAAATCATTTAGAGAAAGACTCCTCTCCTCATCTGATGCTTCCTTATTGATGTCACCCCTTCAAAGGGGGCAGTGTTGGGATACAGAAGTAGAAAGTAGGACTTTGGAAGTTGGGGATAAAATAAAGCAGTGAAGCAAAGAGAATCGATCCAGTGGTATGAAGAGCCTTGAAAATTGAGATAAAGATAATTTTGCTCTCTTCTAAACAAAGCCATCAATGTGCCTGGTTTCCCAACATCTCTTAGTGAGACACAGGTTTCTGAGAAGACAGTAACAAAGGTCATCCTCGATGTCCATCTGGATGAATGAAACCTTACTGCCTTAAAAGGGATCAAGACAAGAACACTGGAGCAAAGAGACAAGGAAGAAATTTTAGCTAAGACACTTTTCCTATGAACAGTTATATCGGTGGCCAAAAAGCAAGCAAGCAAAGAAAATAGGATTGAAAATTACTTCTCTGCTTTCCCTTTGCTTAGCAAGAAGTAGTGGCTGTGAATACCCGGACTAGGATCAGCCTTGACATTAGTATTCTAGAACCAAAGGAGCCCTCAGCACCAGAGGGTGAAAAGGCCTCCCAGGGCAACATATTAGGTGTTAAGATTATCTACTCACCAGTGAAAATACTCTCAGGAGAACCAGCAGCAACTAAGTGTTATAGTTAAAAGAGAGGAGGGAAAATTAATGTCACTCATCAATAATTAATAACTATTAATAATTAATAATAGTTTTGCTTTCTAGAAGCAGAGACAGCTATTTTATCTTCATGCCTTCCATTATAATCTTCCTTAAGGATCTCTTATGCCAGCTGCTCAGAGAGGGAGAAAAAACAGCCCACCACCACCACTACCACAAACACAAAAGAAAAAAAATCTGAAGAGTTGGCTGAACTTTTCTATAGTGGATCAGGGAGTATGTTCACAGTGAGTTTGGCTTTCAAATAAGTCTCATCTTCCCAAAACATCAACATCAACATTTATTAAGCACCCACTATATACCAGGCACTGTGTTTAAGTGCTAGGGATACAGCAAGAAGCAAAAGATGATCCCTGCTCTCAAGGAACTCACAGTCTAATGAAGAAGGAAAAAAATTATATATATATATATATATATATATACACACACACACACACATACATATACATATATACATACACACACACACACATATATATATAAACTTCTTTCCATGTAATTATATTCTCTCCTTTCCTCTCCCCTTCCTTTTGCCCCCTAAGAGATTCTACTTGTGGGGTTGAAGAGAAGGATCAAAAATAATTAAGGAGAACAGAAAAGGATTAAGAAAAATGAAGAAAAATCAAGGAGGATTGGGGAAAGATCTTGAAGAAGTATAGTCAAGAAGAAAAAGAAAAAGGTAGTTGGCAAGACAAGGCAAGGTAAATAAGAAAAGGTAAGTGAAAGAATTAAAAGGCAAAGCAAATTGATAGAGGATTAGTGAGTGGGGTAAATTAATGAAAGAAGGCTGACAGGGAGGTAAATGTGACTAGAATTGTTGAGACTAAGGAAAGGAAATTGAGTACCATTATCAAGTAATTTAAGGAGACAACTGTCTATAAAAGGCTTAACTGGGTTGAATTAAGTGTGAATACCAACATATATATATACACACATACATACATACACACATACATATACATATACATATATCTATATATCAGGGCAATGGGGGTTAAATGACTTGCTCAGGGTCACACAGTTAGTGTCAAGTGTCTGGGGCTGGATTTGAACTCAGGTCCTCCTGAATCCAGGGCCAGTGCTTTATCTACTACACCACCTAGCTGTCCATATATATATATATATATATATATATATATATATATATATATATATATAACCAAGACTAAAAATCACAACCATTATGGAGCAGAGGAGAAAATTTGTACAGTGTGAGATGTTTGTATTTATGCTATAGTTGAACCATCTCCCCCCTGGAAGAAAAGGTTTAAAAAACAGGAAACATCTCTCTTTTTTGCTCTGTTCTTTGGCCTTACAACGTACCCTGCCCTATCTTAGCCCTTAACAAGGACCAAATCACCTTGAAAATACCTGTAGTGGAGAACAAGGGGTCCCAAGTCAGAGTGTGGATAAATCAGGGCTGAAATATACCACAAAGAAGTTGGCTTAGCGATGGTGGGCCAATAGTGTCCTCATTGTCTTAATTGTAAAAGAAAGATGTCACAAGCTTACATCATGTCACTCACTTTGATGACATTTTATGTCACACATGATGATATCACATGCTTTGGTATCATATGTTGCATGACATCACACATGATGATGCCACATGATGACACCGCTTTTGGAATAGTAAAATTTTTAAAAAAGAAAATACCTCTCTACTCTCTAGGTTACTAAGGAGCATGACATTTTCCTAAAGGAAAGAGCATCCAGGTTTCACTGGGGAACAAAGGGATCTGAAGTGGAGGAGGAGAGGGGACCTAACTGTGGATTTTAGAGAATGGAAGAGTTTTAACCTAGAAAACAATAATTCTGTTGTAAATACAAACATCTCACTACACAAATTTGAATTGTTTAACTCCTTTGGGGAGAATAAAGATCTAATCTAGTCTAATGAGTAGAAGTTGAAAGCAAGATCATTTGGGCTTAATGTCAGGAAAAACTCCCTAATAATTCGGACCTGTCCATTGTTTATATATAGTTATTTGCATGTTATCTCTCCCATTAGATTGTAAGTTCCTTGAGGACAGGGCCTTTCTTGTTATCCTCAGCATTTGGCACAGTCCTTTAAAGACAGTAGGCACTTAATAAATGTTTATTGACTGATAGTCTGAATCTACTGCCTGTAAGAGGTGGTAGTTTCGCTGGTCCTTGGAGGTCAAGTAGAGATTGGACAACCGTTTGTTTCTTGGGCATAATATATAGTGGGGATTTCTTTCAAGTGTGATTTGGGTTTGATGGCAGAGATGGTCCCTTTCAAATGATCCACTTTTGTGATTCTGTGACCCCTGGTAATGAATAAAACCTAGCAAAATAAAGCACCAGACCGGATTTAGGCCATTAGTTCTAACAAGCTGTATTACAGGATAAATGAGGAATAATCAACAGAGAGACAGTACTAGAATTAAAAGGGATTAGGAAAGGCTTTCTTCTGAAGATGGAATTTTAGCTGGGATTTTAAACCAGGAGGTGGTGATGAGGGAGAATGCATTCCAGGCATGGAGGACAGCCAGAGAAAATTCTCCGTTAGAAGATTGGGTGTCTTGTTCAAGGAGCAGCAAGGAAGCCAATATCACTGGATGGAAGAGTGACATGGAAGGGGGGGAGGTAGAGATAATATGGAAGGGTGGGCTATTATGTTTAAGAAGACTAGAAAGGGAGGGGGGCAGGTTGTAAAGGGCTTTGAATGCCAGAGGATTTTATATTTGATCCTGCCTTCCCAAGCACCCAGATAGAAAATAAGCATTTATGTGCATGATTAATGGGTTATTCTTCTCCTATTTCTGTGTCATTTTTCTTTCATGCATTTTGTTCTCTGTTGTGTGATTTTGACTTGACTTATGGGGTTGACTTGAAATAGCAACTTTAAAAACACACAAACATTATTTTACACTTATTTCAATTATTTTTCAGCAAATATTGACTAAATATGGGCAAGGATTATTTTATTTTTGTCTTTGCAAACCCAGCACCTGGCCTGGAAACTGGAATGTAGAAGGACCTTAATAATTGCTTGTGGTTGATTGATTGAATATGAATGGACCAACTAAAAATTTATGTAACATAATCTCCACTGGATCTTCACTGCAGCAAGGCGACCTTTTATACCTACCTAATCGATTTGTTTTCTGTTACCCTAATTGATTCATTATCCTATTCACCACAATGGTGATTCATTCTTCTTCAAGCCTCCCATGGAGACTTTCCTCAATTTTTCAACTGAGGACCTTGTATCATACTTTATCAAAAAAAACATTGAGGTGAGTTCCCTCTTCTCCCCACTTCCTTATCTCATATCACTCAAATGTCTTCTCTCATAATCTCTTTCACCCCTGTCTCCCATGAGGAGGTGGTCCTTCTTTTTAAGTGTAATCCACCCTAAATGCGTCCTTAATTCCACTGCATACTATCTTCTCCAAAAATGTTCCCTTCTATCATCCCACTTTCTCTCTAATCTGCAATCTCTCTTTGTCTATTATCTACCTCCCTTATGCCTACAAATACTCCCATGTTTTCCACATTCTTAAAAAAAATCATCACTTGATCTTGACCATCCCCACTAGCTATCTTCCTATATCTATCTTTCTTCCCCTTCCAGGCTAAATTCCTTTAAAAAGTTATATACACTTGGTGCCCCTACTTTCTCTACTCACTCTTTTCTAAACCCTCTGCAGTCTGGCTATCCACTGTACCATGAGCTGCCCCAGAGAAGTAGTACTGTTTGGAAAGGAATGAAACCAATTGAACATGGGATTCAAGGGAAGAGAGCTATGTAAAGTTGAACTGGTGACCAAAAAGGGTTAAGACTTTGAAGGGAGGAGAGTGAAGCTAGAGTAATAGTGATAGTCTAAAACAGAGAGGAGGGGAATGACCATAGGCTGCAGAGAGGATGAATAAGTTTAGAAAGGACAAAGCACAGGGAAAGATAAAAGGGATAATCAAAGGCTCCAAGTAAGTAGACAGGACAAGTAGAGTTTTGTCCTTATGAAAAAAGGTCAGAAGTGCTTTCCAGAAGGTGGGCAAATGGCAAATGGTTTATCCCTTCAGGGGACATAAAATCTAGGGTCTGTCCCTAAATGGACAAGAAGCCAGGAAGACCACACAGAGGGGTGAGGATCACTGACTTAGGGGAGAGGGCTAAAGGGATCAATGATTTCTCTATCAGAGCTTTACAAGTCACTGATGACTTGGTCAGAGGGTCCAATGTCTGACACAAACATATTGAGCAAGAAATTGCCAAAGACACAGCCCACTAGAAACCAACAGCAATAATAGGGATAAGAACATTGCCACTATCTGTCACACATGGTTGTTGTAAGGAAAGTGCTTTTCAAACCTGAGACACTATAGAGGCTGTCCCAAAAGTCTGAGGGCATTTTTAAGCTTTCATACCTTAAATACTTATACAGTGTGTTAAAGAGTATATAAGGGTGTCCCAAAAATTTGAGGGCAGTTTTAATCCTTTAAAGTTACATGGTATCTCAAAGTCTTAGTGCAATTAATTATAAGCTTTAAGATCTTAAAATTCATTTAGTTTTTGGGATACCCTGTATATAGGTGATCATTATTATTGTGAAAGCAAACAAAACCCCACATTCTTTTAGATCACTGCTTATATTACAGATGAAGAGCTTTGCTTAACATGGATTTTAGAGACCCCAGACATTAATCAAGAGGTCTGTCATTACTATCAGTACAGCAACTCCCAGACACCAGGTATCGGCACCCAACACACTGGGAGGCCAATGGAACCTGGAAATGAGCCAAGGGACAGATCTTGGCTGACCCAAGCTGCTGACACACTGGTGTCTGGGACTTTATTTTTGGAAAATTGGCCCCGGACCTTGGCTGGAGACCTTTTCAACCTCAAATGCCAGAGGTTGAATAAATATCTTGATTGCATCATGTCGCTTATTAGTTCAGTTATGCTGCCAGTAGGACTCATTTTCCAGAAAGGGGTCAAGTCCCTGTTGAGGCCATGTACCAGCATATCAAGCATGTAACATAAAGGTGAATAGGTCACTACTGCATAAAAGTTCAGACTGTGAAAAGAGAGAAGAGAATGCTAAGAAAAAAGGATCAGCATTTAAAAATATAAAAAAAAACTAGATAACTAAATAGAAATGGCAAAGTAAGAGAGGCAGTAAGGCACTGATAGTGATTTAGCCTCAAAGTCACAAAGACCTGGGTTCAAGACCTGCCCCTGACACATGCTAGTGCTGTGATCATGGACAGATCCTATTGCTCCTCAAGTGTCCCAGAGAATTCCCCCAAACTCAGTCATGCAGATTAGGTGCCACTTACCAACTGTGTGACCCTGGGCAAGTCACTTAGCCCCAATTACCTCAAAAAGAAAAAAAAAGGAGAAAAAGGGCATGGAGATGGGAGATGGAGGTGGGAGAAAGAATGTCATGTATGAGGAACAGCAAGGCCAATCTAGCTGTACTATAGCATGTGGAATGGAGATTGGGATGGGGGATTGCTTCTCTCTAAATTCCCTAAATTGATGAAATCACAGGTCTAGATTTTTTTTAAAAAGCAAAATAACATATGACCCAATCGTCTTCCCAGTCTCTACTGTCAAGAAAAATGTCAGAGGTTTCTAAATTCCTCATTGCTCAATACAGCAACCAGTGAGCAGGGACTTGTGAATTGCAGGATGGTAATGTAAATGGGTCCCAACAGAACTCCCAAACATTAATAACTCATACCAATAATAAATGCACAGATATTAGTAATTAAAATTGCAATGAGAAGTAAAGCTGGTAAACAATTTCACACAGTGTAGAGTCTTCTGAAATAAAAGAGAGCTGAATGAAGACCAAAGCCCTTACCATCATCACTCTAGCCTGTCCTAGACAACTTACCAGACAGGCCTCCATTTTGATCTGTGGTGGTAGCCTAGTGTGGGAAAGGTGTGGAATTTGTCTAGCCTTGTGACAGAGAAGATTGTGGGACTTGGAGCTGGAAAAGACATCGGAGGTCACGTAGTCCAACCCCATGGTGCTGCCACCTCCTCCCCTTCCAACTAGGGAGTTTAATAACTTACCTAGGGTCACAAAAATAGTGTGTGGGGGGAGGAAGAAATGGGGGAAGGGAAGTGAGTGCTGGTCCACCACACCATGAAAGGGTAGACAATTTTGTGTTTGAGGTTCAGCAATGCAAAGCTGGTCTTCCCTGCTAAAGGAAGGAGGAGTATAAACCCAGCTATGGTATCTCCTAGTGGAACTTTCATGAAATAGGAAGTCAATTACAGACTGCTACTTGGATGTGTTGATAAAGGTTTAACAACCAACTCTCAGGGGGGAAAAGGGGAGGAGCTCATTTTAAAGTTTAATCTGCATTATTAACATTTTCTTCATCACTTTCCTAAATCTAGATGTCAACAAAACAATAAATCAAGCCCTGATTTGCAGTTTTGCCTATTTCAGAGGTGTAAATACTGCTCTGGAAAATTTAACAATCAGGGAGATTCAGTATCAGCTGGCTCCAGCCCATCACAGCCTCCTATCCTTCAATGCTCTGAATATTTTGAAGGAAGGTTTTGAAGCTGCCGGACTCTAATGGGGAAAAAATGTTTACAGAAATGTCTGGGGAGGGAACAAACTGTGCTGAAACCTAATATAATGCTAATGATCAGAAAGGAAAGGGCAGTAAAAGACTGGGGGTAAGCTGTAGCCCCAAGCTGCAAAAAGGGCTGAGGCTCATAAAAACAGAAAGGAAAACAAAATCTAGAAAAATTTGCAAAACAATGTATATATATAAAACAGAGAAAGCAGCCCAAAAATCCTCAGTGAAAAAAAGAGCAAGAAGACTACTCCAAATAATGGAACAACAGTAAGAAATTCCAGAATAGTTATAAAGAGAAATAAGAAAATTAAAAGATGAAATATGAGTGGAAATTAGGATCAAAATCCAGGCAGAACTTAACCCTTATTACCCCGCAAAAAAAGAAAACAAAGAAAAAAAAGAAAGAAAGAAAAGGCAACATTTTTAAAAAAGATATAGTTAAAAGAAATAAGCAGGGAAAATTCAGGCAGAAATCATATCTGGCTCTCAAGAAAATAATATCATATAGGAGAGAGCAAGCAATTTAGAACACAAACAGGAGAATCTGTCCAAAACCATAGAGGCTCTGTGAAAGAGAATGGCAGTTGCAGAGCATAAAAATATAGATGTGGGGGAAAATTTGATAGAACAAAAGACAGTATCATTGGAAGAACATGTGACTTCTATACAATCCAAAGCTATTGACCTTGGGGACTGGATAGATAGAGATAACTTAAGGATCATGGATCTCCCAGGAAAACATGGCAAATTGAACACCCTGAAAAATGTACTGGAATAAATATTACAAGCAAATTGTTTATAAATATTGAAAATAAATAGTAAAGTACTAATTGGTAGAATTTGCAATTAATAACAGAAAGAAACCCCAAGATTCAGTCATGAAGGAATAGTGATTAAAATATGGTTAAGGGGCAGCTAGGTGGCGAAGTGGATACAGCACCGGCCCTGGAGTCAGGAGGACCTGAGTTCAAATCTGGCCTCAGACACTTGACACTAGCTGTGTGACCCTGGGCAAGTCACTTAACCCCAATTGCCTCACAAAAATATATCTTTTGGTTAAACTTCATAATGTAAATGACAAACAATATTAGAGCAAGCCAAGAAAAAGACGTTTAGCTTTCAAGGAAAACTAATTTAAATAACCCAGGACTACTTTTTACTGAAAAGGAATTGAATAAGAAATTGGAATGTGATATTCCAAAAAAGCAATTAGATTGCATTCTAAAATAATATAACCCGTGAAGCTGAATTTCAATGAAACAAAAAAAATTCTCTGTCAGCAAAAGGGAAACATTTTGATTATTCTTCAAAAAGAAAATAGAGTTGAGCTATTTGACATGCAAATACATCAAATAAGAGAAATACAAGAAAGGTAAATAAATATAGTTTAAAACCAAAAACTAACTAAAGAATGATATCCATACTATCAGGATGCTAGGACAAGACAAGGATAGTGTAAAAAAAAAATTCTCACATTTGTTAAGTACCAGGATGGAACAAGGAGAATTCACCTAGAGCAAAGGTTCTTAATCTTTAATACATGAACTTTTTCTTTCTTCCTTCTTTCCTTCCTTTTTTTTTTTTGTGGGGCAATGAGGATTAAGTGACTTGCCCAGGGTCACACAGCTAGTAAGTGTCAAGTGTCTGAGGCTGGATTTGAACTCAGGTCCTCCTGAATCCAGGGCCAGTGCTTTATCCACTGAGCCATCTAGCTGCCCCTGAACTTATCTTAATATTTTAGTAACTGTTTTCTAATATAATATTACAAATATTATTCTCATTGGTGGGGTATGGAACTGGAGGTGAATTTCTTTAGATGGGAGAATGGCTGGGCAATATCATAATATGTGTAAGTGAAGGGGATGGGGAACAAAAACATCTTCATTGTTGGTTTTATTCAGGGGGAAGGAGCACCCCAGGAGTAAGGTCTATGCTTTTGAGGTCTGAATCTCATTGAGAGAGAGAGAGAGAGAGAGAGAGAAAGAGAGAGAGAAAGAGAATATGCCTCATGGGTGTCCAGCATTCAGGGCAGACAGGGGGATAGAGACCCAGAAGCAAGGTATATAAATATTAAGATAGACAATGGTGCATGCAAAGGTACGATTTGGAACCAGTGACTCAAAGAACACAGTAACTTTCACTAGATGGTCCCCAAAAGGTTTGCAAAATACCTCCATACATTATCTTATTTGATCCTAATATGAAAATACTCAAGGATCCATTGATTGGTACTGCTGCCAGTCATACTTATCAACACTGAGAGACATTTTAGTGATCTATTATTATATGCTCAGAGCATAGTCCCACAATACACAACAATCAGTGGCCCCCAATGACATTTTCAGCAACCCTAGTCTCCAGTTCTATCTGCGAGATGGATACAGTTGGAATTCTACAGAAGGAAAGGGAAAGGGAAAGATTTACACATCAAAGAATCAATAGCAGAAGGGGAAGATATATAAAAGGTAAAATGCTAAGGGATTTAACAGGAATTTGCAGAAAAACAAAACAGAAACTAACCAGATAGCTACAGGGTTACAGTTGATGTCTCAGCTTAAGTAATTACGCGTAATAAAGCTGAGATGGAAATTCTTCTATTAGTGACCAGTTAATTATCTAAGCTAAAATCTGATGTCTCTGCTAAATTCTACAAGCTCTGGCTTATGATGTGACTGGCTGTCTTAAGAAAATTTCAGCAATGCTAAAATTTCCTTACCAAAATCCTCACAACAATGCTGTAAAGGAAGCATGATAATACAGGTTTTACCCCTTTTTACAAAGGAGGAGACTCAGGAAGACTGTATGACTATATGATCACACAGCTAATCAGTATCAGGGTCAGAATTTGAGCCCACATATTTCTTTTTTATTGTTATTAAATGTTTTTAATTTTTAGTGAGGCAATTGGGGTTAAGTGACTTGCCAAGGGTCACCCAGCTAGTAATTGTTAAGCGTCTGATTTTGGATTTGAACTCAGGTCCTCCTGAATTCCGGGCCGATGCTCTATCCACTGTGCCACCTAGCTGCCCCTCCCACATATTTCTTGATCTCATGGCAAATGCTCTTTCTACTCTGCCATGTTTGTTTACCAATAATACTAAGAACAGAGATCTCTTTAAGAATTAAAGCAATATAAAAGATAGCTAATTGGCACAGTAGGTAGAGCAGTGGGCCTGGAGTCAGGAAGACCCATCTTCTTGAATTCAAATCTGGCCGCAGACACTTATTGGCTGTGTGACCCTGGGCAAGTCTCCTGACCCTGTTTGCCTCAGTTTCTTCATCTGGTAAATGAGCTACAGAAGGTTATAGTGAACCATTCCATTATCTTTGCCAAGAAAACCCCAAATGGGGTCAGAAAGAGTAGGACATGACTGAAAAACAACCGAACAACAACAAAAGATGTTAGTTAGAACACCATTAAGTTTTATATAGTTTGACATTTTATACATGAAGCTCCAAATCTCCCACTTCTAGATCTATCATTGATCTCAAGATATCACATTCTCAAATTTTATCATTTATTCACTTATCTTCACTCATTTATCCATCCATCAATCTATCCATCTATTATTTCTGTCCATCTGTCTGTCTACCTGCTTATTTATGAGGCAGTTCTCCATATCTAGGTCCAAGCTGGAAGCGCAGTGGCCACTCACTGGCCAATCCCACTGCCCACAGTTTATCAGCACAGAACCACCCCCACCCCCACCCCAATCCCAGGGACTCATCATATTGGTGCTAGATTTAGCAAGGACACTTGATTGGCTTTAGCCTTATTGTTCCTCAGATCTCCAGAGCTCAAGCAACCCAACAGCCTCTGGGATTACAGGCATGCTCTGTGACATCTGGCAAATTTTAATTAATTTTAACATTAGAAAAGTTAATTTATGCAAGCAGCAAATTGAAAATCAAATTGTCTTTTGGAATTTCTGTACCAAAAAAAGATCTGAAATTGTGGCTTACATGCTTAACAGGAACCCAGAAATATGCTGGATAAACTTTAATATCTATTACTGATCTTTTAATGTCTACATTAAGTAAGGAACTAAGGCAATTATCTATTCCAGAGGTGTCAATTATGCTGCCAGAGTAGCCACAACTTTCCGAGTAGCACCCCATCCCTTGCCAGATTAAAATGCAAAATAGTTAATAAAATAAATTATAAATATAATAGAACATATTTGCTATTAATATGTGGTTTTCTACATCGATGTAATGCAAGCAGAGATTTTTTTTATGGTTTTGTGCTCCTGTTTCTTTTTGAATTTGACACCACTGATTGATACCACTCAAGGAAAACATACTTTTTTCTCAAATTATGTCAAATATTTTGATAATGTTTTATTTCATGTTGCCTCAGATTGCTGTCTAGAGCAGTGGTATCCTACTCAGATGGAAAAGGGGGTCTCTATTCCATACAGAAAGATCCCTGCAGGCCCCACAAAGACTTAAAAAAACATATATCAACATTATCTATGTTCTGTTGTATTTTTATTTATTTTGCAAAATACTTCCCACTCATATTTTCATTTCTTGGGGGTAAGGGGAGAAAACTCTAGAGTATTGTAGGCAACAATGCAGTTGCTGGACATCTGTAGTCCAGCTAACTGAGAGGTCAAGGGACTTTGACTACACGTCAAAGGGAGAACTTGATCCCTGTCCTTTCTGTCTCCAAGGCCAGCTCTCTACTCTCTACACCATATTGCCTCTATCAATACATATACAGTAAGGAGATAAAATTAAATATGTTAATATATAAAATAGATACAAGGTGATGAAAGAGTTAAGCCCTTGTAGTTGTAGGTTTCAGAAAAATCCTTAAGTATGCTATGGGAATTTCTTTATTTCCCTTTACAATTTGGGACTCAGGGGAAATCCTCCTACAATTTTTAGTTAACAAAAAGTCTTTTAATATTAACCTCACCTGGGGGCAGCTAGGTGATGCAGTGGATAGAGCACTGGCCCTGGAGTCAGGAGAACCTGAGTTCAAATCTGGCCTCAGACACTTGACACTTACTAGCTGTGTGACCCTGGGCAAGTCACTTAACCCTCATTGCCCTGTCCCCCCCCCCAATATTAATCTCTCTTGAACAAAAGTTGTCTATAGGATGTAAAAATTTATTTAAGAGTCTTAGGCATTCCTTAGATACAAAGTTGGAGAAAGAATCTCAACAGTCCAGGGCTCCTCAGATGTGTAAATCCTTCTTAATCAGCCTAACTGAATCCTCTAAATGTATTTTAATCTGTAACCTGATTTTTTTTCTCTTTTCTTTTGGTGGGGCAATGAAGGTTAAGTGACTTGCCCAGGGTCACACAGTAAGTGTCAAGTGTCTGAGGGTAGATTTGAACTCAAGTCCTCCTGACTCCAGGGCCAATGTTCTATCCACTGCGCTCCTAGCTGCCCCCATCCTGACTTTGTTCAACAGAAATCTGTTTCCTTAGGGGATGCATGAGATTGTGACTCTGTTGAACAAAATTTGTTCAACTTTTATGACAGAAGAAAATGTGGGATTACGAATCTATCTTCTTTGTAACTTTTATGGCCTAAGAGGAATGTACAAGATTGCGATGTGTCAAATCACTATTTCTCTCTATCACTCTGATGCAATTTTGCCTAGGAGAATCCTTGTCAGAATCCTCATGATGGTGCAGGTTATCTCGGAGGCTTAAACCTATGCTTGAGTGTAATCATAAAGCTTAGGCTTCTGCCCCCATAATTTCTGCATTGTGGTAAATATATATCCGGCAGCAGTTACCCACACATGAATTCAGAGAGGAGATATTTCTCCCAAAGAAGTAGAAGACAATGGAGAAGATGATTGAATTATTACGGAACAAAAGAAATAGAAGGCGATGTTTGAGCTGAGACTTGAAGAAGACTAGGGATTTGAAGAGTCAGAGGCAAAGAGCAAATGTATTCCAGGCACAAGGGACAGCCAGTGAGTGCAAGGGCATGGAGATGGGAAATGGAGCACAACAGTTTGCCTAGACCATAAAGAATGGGGAGGGGAATACTGTGCAGTTTGGCTGGGAAAGTAGGTTGGGGCCAGGTTGTAAAAGGTTACAAATGCCAAACACAGCAGTTTACATTTGATCCTAGAGACAATATGGAGCCACCAGAATCTATTCATAAGGGGAGCGACACATGCAGATTTGCAAAGCAAACAATTCTCCAGGAGTTGCAAATACTATATTGTTTAAGAGCTGCGCTTTTTTTCCCAGGATGATCTTGAATTTTCTGGACCTATGTCATAGGAATTTACAAAAGCGTATCATCATTGGTGCCAAGAATCTGGGACTTCAGCTAATTCCACCTTCTGGGGGCTGTTAGTGCCATAGCATTACCACAATAGATCCCTTCCGTCACGTCCTCCCTTCTGATGGAGTCCCAAAAGTCAGTGGTTCAAAAAGATAGACTTTGTTAAAACCTGAAAGTAAGGAAGTTTTCCTGCAGAACCTTATCCAACTTTACAGCCTGCCTTGATAAGATTGTTTTTTCTACTTTTTTTGGCGGGGCACTGGAGCATTATCATGTCATTTTAGCTGGAAAACAAAAAAAGAAGGGACGTGGCATGATGTAGTAGGAAAGAGCATGGAATTTGAACTCAGAAGATTTTGGATCTACTAGCTGCATGATCCTGGGCAAGTCACTTAACCTTCATTGCTCAGCAAGAAGAAGAAGAAGGGGAGGGGGAGGAGGAAGAGGAAGAAGAAGAGGAGGAGGAGGAAGAGGAAGAGGAAGAAGAAGAGGAGGAGGAGGAGGAAGAGGCAGAAGAAGATGACAATTTTATCAAATCACAGTTCTGCACTTAGTAGCTATGGAACTTTGGACAAATTATTTAATCAATCTGAGCCTCAGATTCTTCATCTGTAAAATGGGACTTATAATAATTGAGCTGTGTTTCTTATGGGGCTGTTTCTAAGAAAACATTTCATAAACCTTAAAGCACTCCAGATCACTAATTAATATATACAATATGGGATATGTGCAGATCATTATGCTATGTGATGCTGGGGGCACTGAAAACATTTTAGATTGCAAAATTGATCATCTGCTCCAAGCCCATCATTTTGTAGGTGAGGAAACTGACCAAAATAAAGGAAGTAACTTGCCCCAAATCATATAAGAAGTACACAGTAGAGCTGAGATTTGAACCCAGGTTCTTTGAATCAAAATTGCACTGTCATTACTTACTGGGAGGATGGGGTAGGGGTAGAGTATGGAACTGGAAGGATGGGGAAAAGTATGGGAGGCCCAAAAGGGAGGGGATCATAGGAATTTAAGCTAAAGAGAACCTTAGAGATCACCTGCCAAACCCTTCATTTTGTGGATGAGAGAACTAAGGCTAAGTCTTTGGCCTAAAATCACGAAGGCAGAACAAACGGCACGTTTGAGATTCTAACCCAAGTTTTCTGATTTAAAGTCTACTGCTCTTGGTACTATCCCTGATGCATTAGGCACTACCCTAGTGAATCACAGCCCAACACACTGATTTTCCCCTATCACAGATCAATTCTAAGGGCCTACTCTAATTCTTTTCAGAGGTTTCCTTTCTTGTTTTCTATAGTCCTAAGAGGCTGCTCCCTGCTCACCTAGAAGGCACTAGGTTACCTGTTGCTTAATACACAAACAACAAGTTACTTGTTTTAAACAAAGTCTCTGAAGGGATATGGGATGCAGAAGAACATATACTCTATTATCTTTCTGTATTGTGTACCAGGATAATTTTAATACTCCCTTAATAAAATCTCTTTTCATTTTGAAGCTGCTAAGTAGGGTCTAAGAGATACTATGACCTTAGCTTTTGAATTTTTTTTATACAAGAAGAGAATTTTATTTTTTAATGATTCATTAAAAGTATTTTAAAATATATTTTTAAATTACATGTAATGCCAATTTTTAACATTTAACATTCATTAAAATTTTTTTGAATTCTAATTTTTTCCCTCCCTCCTTTCCCCCTCCCTAAAATGGTAAGCAATGTAATCATGTAAATAAGTAGAGAATTTTAGAACTGAAATGTCTTTATAGATGATCCAATCCAACCTCCTCATTTTACAGATGAGGAAACTGAGGGCCAGAGAGGTCAGGTGATTTGCCAAAAGGACTACATAATGACAAAGCTAGTGTTTAGACACAGGTTTTCTGACTTCAGATCCAGTCTTCTTTTCATTAATCACACTGGTCCAAGTTAAAACTCTAGGAATTATAGACACAATCTATGGAGATGCTATGGTAACAAGTGAATAACTTTGATTTTTCCAGCTAAGCTAAACTATTCATCATGAGGTAGGACCAAACAGGGGTTTCTACTCAAAAAGAAGAAAATCCCAAAAGGTAAAGATTTGGGCAGGAAAACTGATTAGAGGGGCTTTATACATAAATGCCATTATATTCGAAGGTATTCATATCACATAACTATTTCTTCTTCCTAAAACACATGAGATAAAAGAGAATTCAAAGAAGTCAAAGGGAATGGGTTGAGAAAAAGGACTTCTAGATGATCACGAAATAACACTCTTTCTCTTTTGGCAACTAGGTGGCACAGTGGATAGAGTGCCAGACCTGGAGTCAGGAAGATCTGAATTCAAATCCAACCTCAGACACTTATTAGCTGCGTGACCCTGGGTAAGTCACTTAGCCTTGTTTGCCTCAGTTTCTTCATCTATAAAATAAGCTGGAGAAGGAAATGGCAAACTACTCCAGTATCTTTGCCATGAAGACCTCAATTGGAGTCATGAAGAGTTGGACATAACTGAAAATAACTAAACAACTCTGTCTCCCTGCCCCTCCCCCATGCGCTTTTTCTCCTTTTCTGTCTCCCTCCCTCCCTCCCTCCTTCTTTCAATAGACTAGAATTGCTGAAATTTCAATACTCTATTGCAAACTACGATGTCTATTCTCAGAGCATTGGTTAGCCCTATGCCTAGTACATAGCACTTAATAATGATTTTTGAATTGAATAGCTTTACTACGATGTCAACAAGGGAACATGACAGACACATTAGAATGGCTAATCCATGTGGAATTTTAAGAAGTAGAATATTTAACAATACCAATGAGTGGATGGTTAGGCCAAATTTTCTTCTTGTGGCTACTCTAAACAATAAACACATGGCTACTCGGATAGAACTTTATTGGTAAACTAAAGGATACTCTGGACTTTCCTTTTTTTTTTTTTTTAAAGTGAGGCAATTGGGGTTAAGTGACTTGCCCAGGGTCACACAGCTAGTAAGTGTTAAGTGTCTGAGGCCGGATTTGAACTCAGGTCCTCCTGACTCCAGGGCCGGTGCTCTATCCACTTAGCCATCTAGCTGCCCCTGGACTTTCCTTTTTAACAAAGCAAAGGTTAATTTCATGCTAAGTTTTTGTTGTAATAGGGCCCCAAAGTAATTTTTAAAGCTCATTTTTTCATTAATAACTCATTTTTATGCATTCTATTTTATTTCCTCTTTGATTCTCAGAATTTGTGCTTTTGTGTTTGGTTGGGGCTTTTATTTTCTTGCTTTCCTAGTTTGCTTTCAGTTGTATGCCCAATCTCTTAATCTGTTACTTCTTTCTCATTTTTTTTTTGTTCCACAGTTTAGCCATTTCTGGCATATAGTAAATGCTTAATAAATGTTATTTCTTGATTGCAAGTGTTGAGAAATATACATTTTCTTCCCACCATCCTCCTGGACTGCTTTGGCGAGATATCAAAAGTTTTGGTATGTTGTCTCATGGTTGAATCTTCAAGATCAAATGTAAACTCCATTGTTTGACATTTAAAGTGTTCACCAACTGGCCCCTTCCTACTTTTCCAGTCTATTTATATTTTATTCTCCCCTTCTTTCAGTCCGCACTTATCTACCCAGTAATGTTCTGTATATGCTGCGCTTCACTAAACTCCCTCCTCTCATGGCTCTGAACTGGCTGTCCCCTGAGCCTGGATTATACTATCTCTTCGACTCTGCCTCTTGATCCTCCTGGTTTCATTCAAGAGTCACCCCTTCCTCATGAAGCCTTTTCTGTTGCCCACAGCTGCTAGTGTATCTCTTACTCAAACTACCTTGTATCCATTTTGTATATATTCTGTAAGTATTCATTGTGTCCATGTAGTCTTTCCCATTAGAATGTCAGAATCCCCAGGGCATGATGGCACATTGCCCAGCACATAGTGGGTGGTCATTAAATGGACTGATGAGCAATACTCCTGGGATCCTTTCAGATAACCCCAAACTTAGACATAAGCAGTACCAAATTTCCTGCTGCTGCTGAAGCTAAGCAAATTCAAGGCCAAAATTACTCCTCATAAAAGCAAGCAAACAGGCTCCTATTTTATTTAAATTTTATGTGATTAGAACAACAGAGATTATTCAGCAAAACACTGTGTGCTGAACACACAGTGTGAATTAGAACTGCTGAATTTTAGCTTCTGTTTAAAATTGAATCCAGGTAAGGCACGGATATACCATGTAGAAGATAAGATGTTTTCCACTGTGTTAAATTCACAAAGGAAATATAAAGCTAATCTGACTACTATAAGCCTCTTTGAGGGAATCTGTGTCAAATGCTGCTTCTGTATGTGAGTAAAATCTGTAAGTCACTATTTCCTATTATGGAACAGAAGAAAAACAAACGATTGTCATTAATTTTAGTCTTAATCTGACTCTTGGATGTTGTACGCATCTCATGTACAATATTCTAAAGCATCCATTAATTTTGCAACATGTAATCAGCTCTTCAATTTCCTTGCTTATACCCCCCCCCCAACCCAACCACCCCTTTTAAAAAATCAGCTCACTCACATTAGCTAATTTCTTTTTAATGCAGAAAAGCTGAGCAGATGTGCACAAAAGCAGATGTGGGCACTTGACGCTTTCAAAATTCCTATTATAGCTTCAGCTATCAAAGCATGCTATGTTTCCATTTCTTCAAATTACAAGGTAATGATGTAATTAAAGGAAGGTTAGCAAACATGAGTGAGGGAAAGAACCACTGCAATAATTATTGGGGAAAGAGGTTAGTGAGAGAAAAAGCAGCAATGTGTGATCTCAATTCCTTCTAGGCTACTTCTAATGAAAAAGCAGTCTGCCAGACAGAAGAAGTTCACAAGTGCCAATTCTAGACCCCCTGTATTGGCTAACACAAGACAATTAACCTTTATGTGCCTCAGGTTCCCACTTTGGGAGATAGTGGACTACGGTAAACCTCAAAGTTGACATAGGACTGTGGAAGAGGATAGACTTGGTTTCTGAACAGTGTGGGAGTAACTACTCACAACCATCTGTTTCCATGTGCTTACAGACATATGGGAGCCATGGACACCCCTGGGGAATTTTCCTTCGGGCAGAACAGTGAACCCAACTCACCATCCCCACCTTCTGTGTCTGACGGTGTATTAAAAAGTATTAAGCCTTATTTATACAGATGCTATAGAAGGTAACATATAGGGTACCAGACCAGAGATTTGAAAGGGAAAATTGTGGCAACTCTTCTTTTTTTCTCCACTAAGGAACACTTTCAGATGTAAGGGAGGGCTAAAGTGAATAATCTCATTTGCCCAGTGCTTAGTCTGAGTTTTAAGATCTGAAGGTCAAGGGTTCTATAATAATAATAATAGCTAGCATTTACAAGCACTTAAAGGTATGCAAAGCACTTTACAG
This sequence comes from Dromiciops gliroides, assembly GCF_019393635.1. NCBI lineage: Eukaryota > Metazoa > Chordata > Mammalia > Microbiotheria > Microbiotheriidae > Dromiciops > Dromiciops gliroides. Next base: position 572,122,322 of record NC_057863.1, on the reverse strand, counting down.
GTATCTTATCTGAGCCTCATAACACTTCCAAAAGAGGGGCAGCTAGGTGGCAGAGTGGATAGAGTACTGGGCTTAAAGTCAGGAAGACTCGTATTCCTTAGTTCAAATCTGACCTCAGATACTTCCTAGCTTCGAGACCTTGGGCACGTCATTTAACTCAGTTTGCTTCAGTTTCTTCATCTGTAAAATGAGTGGGAGAAGGATATGGTAAACCACTCCCATATTTTTTTAACGAGAAACCTCCCAAAATGAAGTCACAACAGAGTCAGACACAGGACTGAAAAACAAACACTTCTAGGAAGAGTAGGTGCTAGTACCATTCTGATTTTACTGATGGGGAAACTGAGGGAGACAGGCATGATGACTTGCCCAGGATCACACAACTAGTAAGGGTCTGAGGTCAGATTTGAATCTAGATTCAATGCTCTATCCACTACACCACCTGGTTGTCTAAAAAAATACCTATGCTGATAACAATATGCCTACTATGAAAATACAAAGTAGGGTATTCAAGATTGTATTACCCTTAACAAAAAAAAAAACCCACCAAAAAATGAAAAACTGAGCCTTCAGATTCAGCTCTGAATAGTTTAATGACCACAGTTTTATTTATGAGGAAGTATTTGGTCCTATCATGATGAGAATTTTACTGGCATGACATGCAAATACTGAGTTTCCTTGGCATAATTGTTGTTTTCTTTTGGTCCTGTTTATAAATCCGCCCCCTCTTGTTTAAACCCATAAGAACCCAAACTATACACTGTGGCTTGCTAATCTCCTAACCAGACCTTCTGGAAACAGTTTAATATTCTGAGAAGGTAAATTCAGCCCATCTTCCTGAGGACAGATTGTGATTACTAAAGATTCACCAAGTGCCAATGATGCATCTCACTTTTTCAGAAAATGTTAAGAAAAATCCCGTCTGGTCTGTCAATCTAAAAAAAAAAAAACAGAGACCCATTTAGAGGGGGGGATTGGGGGGGGGAGAAAACCCAAAACAAAACTGATGTTAGCCATGAAAGTAAAGCACCCAAGGTGGAGGGAAGGACAACAGAGAGATCGTGCCTTTCCAGATAGAACCATCCTAGTAGAAAGGGGGAAGCCTGTGGCTTGGCTACCTACAATGCCAGAGGCCCAAATGACTGTCCTGGCCACAGCACAGCCTTCACCACTCACACATCCTCACCTCACATATTATCTTTGTACCAAAGGGAATAAGGTAAAAGGCCACTGCTGCCAAGACACATGCTGTTGCTATAGTAACAGACATATAGATGAGAAAAGCATATGGAGTCACTGGGAACTGCCTTGTGCTTTCTCATTAATACCGAAGGCCAAAATAGGTATTTTCCACACCCTGCTAACCAACTTCCTTCTGCCAGGTTTTTAATTTGACTTGGAGGAAGTGATATGAAAGAGGATTTCTGTCTTTCAGAAAATCATCTCTATGACATGCAAATTGATTTAAATCTAATTCAGTTAAGAGAAGAATGAGGAGAGGAAGGGAGGGCGGGAGGGAGAGAGAGCGAGAGAGCGAAAGAGAGAGAGAGAGAGAGAGAGAGAGAGAGAGAGAGAGAGAGAGAGAGAGAGAGAGAGCGAAAGAGAGAGAGAGAGAGAGAGAGAGAGAGAGAGAGAGAGAGAGAGAGAGAGAGAGAGAGAGAGAGAGAGAGAGAGATCCACTGCTGTGTCAGAAAAGAGGCCATTAAATGCTAATGCCTGATACTGGAGGAAGAACTTGTAACAATTTCTTGTTAAGACAGAGATTTTTAAAACACCATCTTTTAGATATAATTTGGCTACGTATGTAAACTGCACATTTGCACAAAAGTTATGAAGCATTCATTATAAATGAGACATCTCACTCCATGAACATGGGGGTGGTTGTGGCAAAAAAATGCTATTGCTTGAGGTGGTGATTGGCTTGGATCTACTAAAGTAACAACAACGAAGAGGCTAAGCTCCTGGAGCTAGCCAGGTCATGGTGGGCTGAGCTTTAGAACTAGCTAGTTAGCTCTGGGCAAACGATTCCACATTAAGGGGTGTGTGTGTGTGTGTGTGTGTGTGTGTGTGTGTGTGTGTGTGTGTGTGTGTGTGTGTGTGTGTGTGTGAGAGAGAGAGAGAGAGAGAGAGAGAGAGAGAGAGAGAGAAAGAGAGAGAGAGAGAGAGAGAGAGAGAGAGAGAGAGAAAGAGAGAGAAAAACCATAAACACAAGGTATAAAGGAGGGAGGACTATATGCATATCAAAGAACAGCTATGGGACAAGGGGGAAAATTCCATTTTCCTTCATCATCTTGTTCAGTAAAGGGTAGGCCAAGTCTGCATGTGCTCATTATGCACTTTATATCAATGCAGAAGTCACCATACAAGTACGGAATATGTCACATGGTCAGTCTCCCGTGTAAACAATTCCAACGGCAGAAGTCTACAGCACAATTGGCTGCACAGGCTGCCAGCACCAAACACTAATCCCTTTCAGGACTGACAAATGGTGCTTGTGAAAGCCCAGTGGTAATCCCTACCTTCTGGATAAAACTGGTGGTGGTGGTGGTGGTGTGTGTGTGTGTGTGTGTGTGTGTGTGTGTGTGTGTTCACGTGCATGTGAGTAAGGAAGTAGCATCTCTGAGCTACATTTGCCAGCTGCAGGGCTTATGAAGCAGAATTTCCTGATGGGATAAAAAATAGTTATTCCCCTCATAAGAAGGTTAATCAAAGCCAATGTTACTCTTGGACACTACCACTTTCAGACCACTCAACCTGAAAACACTCAATTATTTGCCCAACAAAGTTCTCATTTCTACGGAGGTAAAGTTTCAAGGATGTACTCTGAAAACACTTTTCCTTATGCCTAGAGCCATATTGCTGAGGTTAAGCTGAAGTTATGAGCACCCAAGCAAAAATTTTTGGAATGGTCACCTTTGTAATCTTCTGTTCAATGAAGCAAATAACCAGAAGTTGGGAGTAAAGGCAACAGTAAGGAGCATTGCACATACTCATTCACTTATAACACAACATCCCAAACTGAGAATTCTACTGATTTTTAAGTGGAAAAAAATTTATAATGGGACACTGATACCCATTGTGGCTTTGTGATCACATGCATACATGTCCGAACCAGGGAAATGCAATTGAAAATAATGGTGATCCTGGAGAATAACTAACAAGCATTTAGTAAGTACCTACTGTTTCCTAGATACTTAGAATTTCTCAGGGCAAACAATATGATACACACACACACACACACACATCTATAGGTATAGGTATAATTATATATGGGGCAGCTAGGTGGTGCTGTGGATATAGCACCAGCCTTGGAGTCAGGAAGATCTGAGTTCAAATCTTATCTTAGACACTTACTAGCTCTGTGACACTGGGCAAGTTATGTAACCCTTATTTGCCTCATTTCCTCAACTGTAAAATGGGCACCCACTGGAGAAGGAAATGGCAAACCAATCCAGTATCTTTGCCAAGAAAACCTCAAGGACATATTCATGGGGTCACAAAGAGTTGGATACAACTCAACAACAACGATATTTTATACACATATTTATGTATGTGTATAAATATACACAAACATGTAAAATGAATATACAATATATTTTTGTGATAGAAATATACACATATATTTTAAAACTATGTCTCTCTATATTCCTACATACACTCAAACACACACACACATATATGTAGGTAAATATCTGTGAAATAGGTATAAACTCATTTGGGATGGGGAGCTCTCAGCTATGGGGAGTCTGGGAAAGCCTCTCATAAATGGTAGTGGTTGTGGTGAGTCTTAAAGGAAACTAGGGGTTTTAAGAGATTTGAAAAACACTGCTCTCTCATGATTTCCTTCTTATTTCTACTGCCCCTGCTTTATGGATTCTAGCTCATTGTTCCTCCTTCTTGCAAGAAAATGCACACTAAGTTTCTGTTAAGCCTCTTGCCTCTATACACATTCTACATTAATTGGGGAAGAGAAAACGAGTGAATCTACTCCTTTGGCTCTAATTATCATTTCCTATGCAGACAATCCTCAACTCTATATTTCCACTCCAACCTCTCCCTAGAACTCCAGGAATTTATTTCCAGTTGTCTACCAAATGTCTCCACTATAAGATGGGGGTAATAATAGCACTTACCTCAAAGGGTTTGTTGTGAGGACCAAATGAAATAATATTTGTAAAGCACTTAGCACAGTGCCTGACACACAGTAAGAGCTTAATAAATGCTTACATCTTTCCTTTCTTCCTAAATGCCCTACTGGCATTTGAAACTCCATCACCAAAGTTTAACTGGTCATCTTCCTTCCAAAAACTACCCCTCCCCTGACCTTCACTATTTCTATTGATAGTATAACCATCCTCTCAGCCACCTAGGATTAAAATCCAAGAATTGCTTGTGATAGTTTCCTATCCCATGCCTTCAATGCCTAATCAGCTGCCAAGTCCTTTTGAGTGTATTTCTGCAGTCTTTCACTTTGGTGTCTCTTTTCCCATTCCCACTGTAACCACCAAAGTTGACACCTTTTCTCATTTTTTTCCTTCCAAAAGAGAAGAGATGAGGAAAAGAATACTGTAAAATTACAAATGACCATGCTTGACTCCAAAGAAAAAAATATGAGAAGACCCCTCCTTCCCTCCTTTGCAGAGGTGAGGAGCTGGATGGAGTATAGGGCACTGCAGGTCATGCCAGAGGTGGGGAGGTCTGGGGTATTGAATACTATAGGTAATGTCAGAGGTGGGGGTTTGGGGTATAGGAAATGTCAGGCAATGTCAGCCATTTTTCATTATATTAGCTAGTTTTGCTGAACTGGGTATTTTTTTCTTTCTTTTAAAAAATCTGTTATTAAGAATGGCTCCATGGGAGAAGGAGGGCGGTAAAATACATGGAGAAATGAAGGTGATTTAAAAATCAATAAAAATTTTTTTAAAAAAAGGAACAAATCAAATTCTCTGTGAACAAAATAATTTAATTAGGTATTTACCCTTTAAAAATAGCCTAGTATGCTAGTGAAATAACCCAAATCAGATCAGGACTAGAAACAATGTTTACTGATTCATTAAGAAAGATTCAAATCTTTCATTGCTTCACAATTATTTCATTATATTTATTTAAAGAAAAATGACCAAGCAGTGACAGTAATCATTCTGAATACCTCATGAAAAGAAGAGAATTTACTAATGGTATCTAGTTGGAACTTGAAAAATATTTTCTCCCAGAAAGAATGTTAACAAGTCGTGTTTCTGGTCCCAGACCAACCTACAAGAAGTTAATTGACCCAGAATGCACCTGACATATATACTATGGTACTTGAGTACAGCATAAACCTCTAAGGGTTCCCATTTTCTATGGGAAAATGTATTCCAAATATCAACTTGTCATGCCAGAAGAGCATCATCCTGCTCCCTGCAATGGTACCAGTGACTTTTCCCACTTTCTCTCCTAACCCAGGCTTTTTCCACTTGTCACCCCTTTTCACCCAAGAAATTTTTGTGTGATCCCAGATATATAGGTAGATAACAAATATGCTTAACCTTTTACTATTGCCAAGTTTTTCGTGACCCCTCACATTCAGTTATTCAACCCCATACGGGGTTGTGACCCACAGTTTAAGAAGCTTTGTCCTAACCAAATGTGGGATTAGGGACTTCCCTCCCTGCAAGACATTATCAGTGACTCTCTGGGCATGGGGCTCCAGCAGAGTGACTGCTAGAAGGTTAAAGAATCATAGATTTTGAGATGAAAGAGACTTTAAAGATCATTTAGTTTAACCCCTGCATTTTGCTGAGACAGAGGGCATTTTGTTTTGGGGTTTTTTTTTTTTTGGTGTTTTTGTTTTGTTTTGCAGAGCAATGAAGGTCAAATGATTTGCCCAGGGTCACACAGCTAGTAAGTGTCAAGTGTCTGGGCTCAAATTTGAACTCAGGTCCTCCTGAATTCAGTGCCAGTGCTTTATCCACTGCACCACCTAGCCGTCCCCCATGGGGTGTGTTCTTTTAAGATCACAAAGGTAGTAAGGGGACAAGACTGGGATTCTAATGTGGGTTCTTTGACTTCAAATCTAGTGTTCTATTTGGAAAACAAGTGGGAGGGATAAAGTCCCTTGGTTAAAGAGACTGTGGGATGGCAGGAGCTGGAGACTGGGGAGTTATGATCACTGGGGTAGGGAAGGATGCTTTACTCTCTCCTTCAACCTCACCAATATCTCCAACAAAGACTAAAGACTTTGTCCTGGGCTGGTTCTTGTGTGAACTGAAAATTAAGGGATAAAGTTAGGGACGATTTAGTTCCAGACAACCAAGATTTTTATAGCAAGACAAGGGAAATGGAGAGCAAAGTATCACTGGGACCCTACTAGGGCATTTGTCAGTATAGAAGAAACATATACCAAGTAGACTGAGGGAAACTCAGGAAGACTTATATGAGCTAATACCGAGCAAAGTGAACAGAACTAAGAGAACAAATTAAAAAATGACTATACTCATGTAAACAACTTGGAAAATAGCCAGTCTTTACTCTCCCCTCTCAACAGAGAGGAGATGGACTATAGGCACAGAATGACATATGTTTTCAGACACAGCAAATGCCTGGATTTCTTTTATTTGTGTAACCTTGTGTCAAAATTACCATGCTGGCAGAGATGCAAAATCCATTGGCTTGTGATATCATGGGATTAGGGTATTTAGGGTTGTTTGCAGTGAATCTTGGGAGAAGAAAGGAGAAGCTGGGTCTGGAGAGTGTGAAGTTTCTTCCTCCATCTTGGCCCCGTGTGGACTTTTTTTTTAGAGTCTAGCACTTAGCTGGCCGCTGATTTCTGCTCCTCTGGGCTTCCTAAAAGATGCTGAGAGATAGCTGTGGCAATGGCTACCATTAACAAAGCAGTTAACATTAAGCTGTCTGTGAATAGTGAGTGTAGGGCTAACTAGACCTGGTTTGGTAAGATGGTCTCATTAACCCCTTAAAGACAACATCCCTCTCCCAGAATTTTAAGTTGGATAAGGGAACAACTGCCCTGACCTCTCTCTGGGAGAGGAAGGAGTTAAATAAAGCAGCCAACTAGTTCTCTGCTGCAGTTGGCAGCATCCTATGCTATGCTGCCTGAATGCACCCAGAGACTATTCCCTTCCCCCATTGCTTCTCTGTTCTTTTCCTCACTGCTGTTTATTTCCATTTTTACAAGAAGAAATTAGTGTCTCCTAACCCCCATTGTGTGGATAATGTTATCCACAGCAATGGCAAATGGAAACTGGGGGGGGGGGTGCAGCCCGAGAAAAGTCAATGGCACAACTAGCACTTAACATAAGGCACAGTATGGGAAGTAGTCAAACAGTGATTTCAGCCCTGGAAGATTACAAACCTTTTTAGTTCCATTGCTATAGCTAGCATTCCTTAGCCAGCCTATGTAGGTGGTAAGGAGAAATAGCCTAACCAGGACGAAGAAAGAGAGGAGTGTCCTCCTGGAATCATTTACTGGTGCACACTGGATTCCCTTCCTAGAACTACCTCCCCTATAAAGAGCAGTTAACAGATGGGTGAAGATACTTGGTAGAGTGAGGGACCCTGCTCAGTCCCCTCACTCCATGTCTACACCCATTACCAGTATTTTATGTTATACATGGAGGCTAGTATTCATGGAATTATTATTAGTCTCTCCCAAAGAGACCAATCTTCTCAAAATTTATATGCAGGAGACTGGGACAAGCCTCTTAAATCATGGGGAGCCGTGACTCATACATTACATGTCAGAAACACTCTTTTATTCAACTTTACACTTGACTATGTTTATTTTATTTTTACAAGAGAGGTCTTCTGTTTGTGGGGAGAGGGGGTCTTGAGGAATTGGTAGTGGTAGTGATGAAACACAGAAGGAAAGGAAAGGAGTGCTAATGAGCCATTAAAAGTATGCACAGAAGAAAGCAGAAGGGAATTCAGGAGGGACACAGACAGCAGGGAAATTGTGTTGCTATTAAGTTTGCTATTTGTTAGATTTGGAGTTTCCTGTGCGATCATTTTTTTTAAGTGAGGCAGTTGGGGTTAGGTGACTTGCCCAGGGTCACACAGCTAGTAAGTGTTAAGTGTCTGAGGCCGGATTTGAACTCAGGTACTCCTGACTCCAGGGCTGGTGTTCTATCTGCTGCACCATCTAGCTGCCCTGATCATTCTTTTGATTATACTATGTTATGGAAATGCTGGTTTTATTCCATAAGTTCAAAATAAAATAAAAATATAATTGGCAGCATAGGAAAAAAATTTGCTATTGTTAAGTTTGATCTGCATTTTTTAAACCAAAATATGTCATAGAAGTTCACAGTTTAATATCCAGGTCTCTTCTGTTTTCTACATATTGAAATGTTCATGTTTGTTGAGGTTGGGCAAGTCCAAAGTTAGAAAGGTAAACAAGAAGAAAAAGAAATATCTGTCAGGCATTCATGAGTCAAGGTATACAAGAGACATGTCTCTGTTTGATATGGAGTAGTCATAATGTTTTGCTCCCAAGCCTGCTTAAACAAAAAAGAATGGGAACACAAGTCTTTAAGCTTGGAAAGGGCTACCCATCTACTCATCTCGTGAGTCCCGGAAGAGTCCCTAGCAAGCACCATCTGCTCCAAGAGAGCTCTTCTGCAGGGAGCAGCTGATAACAGCAGAGCAGCACCGTCAGAAAGAAGACAAGAAGGGGCTACAGGAGACAGGGAGGCCAGCAGGGTGGGGGGGAGGCACCACTCCTCTCAGGAGGAGACCTGAGGCTGAGCTGTACAGCCCCAAACAGTACCACTGTGAAGAATCTTCCCTCCTTACTGCCCCCAGCCCCCACCCAGGGCAGTACTGTCTGACTGGCCTCTCCCCTGGTGAGCCTCACTGCGTATAAGACAAGCTAGTCCCCATAGGTAGGGACAACAAACCAGACAAATAAACAGTCCCCAAAGTGTAATCAGTTCTTCTTTTCTAACAAAAACAATCATGTTTCTGTTGCTTTCATTTAAAAGCCAACTTCATCTAAGAATGACTTAGAAAAGACTTTAGAGATAAATGGAAGCATATTAGTTGAGGTTTCTTTTTTCAAAATTCTCTCTCCTGTCTCATTCTTCTGATTTTGTTTTAGATCATGTTAAAGGTAAAAAAAAAAAAGTTGGCTACATTCTCCCCATCTATACTGATGTTTATGTCTAAAGGACTCATTTGCAGGAAAAAGTTTCTCTAAATACTGAGCATCTTTTAAACACAACCACAATTCTCTCCAAATATAGACACAGTAGAGGGGAAAATCCCATAAGGATTCTTGGTAAATTAGGTGAGAGTATAACCATGTGAATTTCCATCTGCCCTTAATGGACTTCAGGCTTCAGAAGCTTTATTAGAAGTTGACCTTGCTGAAAACCCTAACAAATTTTCTTTCAGCCTAAATTGCATATTCCTCATCCCTCAGTTAGTTAACCTCAAGGATCACAGAGCAAGGAAGGGAGGTCATTTCACAATCTCATGTCATAAGTGAGGAAACTGATTCTTAAGGGGGTAACTCAAATCAAGTTAAGAAGCATTTATTAAGCCCCTACTGTGTGACAGGCACTCTATTAAACAATGGGGATACAAAGAAAGGCAAAAGACAGTCCTTGCTCTCATGGAGTTTGCAGTCTAGTGGGGAGGACAGCATGCAAAAAAACCTATATACAAACAAAATGAAAAACAGGATAAATTGGAGATAATCTCAGAGGGAAGACACTAACATTAAGGGGGATCAGGAAAGGCATCTTTTTTTTTTTTAAGTGAGGCAAATTGGGGTTAAGTGACTTGCCCAGGGTCACACAGCTAGTAAGTGTTAAGTGTCTGAGGTCGAATTTGAACTCAGGTACTCCTGACTCTATCCACTCTGCCATCTAGCTGCCCCAAGGAAAGGCATCTTGTAGAAGGCAGGATTTTAGCTGGGAATGAAACCAGGAAAGCCAGGGGGTTGAGGGCGGGGGGAGGGAGAACCTTCTGAGCATGGGAGACTGTAATGAAAATGCCTGGAGTTAGGAATTGGAAAAATCTTATGAGAGGAACAGCAAGGATGCCAGTGTCACTGGATTACAAAGTATTGGGGAGAGGGGGGCAGCTAGGTAGCGCAGTGGATAGAGCACTGGCCTTGGAGTCAGGAGGACCTAAGTTCAAATCTGGCCTCAGACACTTGACACTTACAAGCTGTGTGAAGTTGGGCAAGTCAGTTAACTCTCATTGCCCAACCAAAAATCAAACAAAAAATCAATAAACAAAGTATGGGGGAGGTGGGAGCCACATGTAAGGAGACTGGAAAGGTTAGAGGGGGGCAGGTTATGAAGGGTCTTAAAAGCCAAATAGAGGATTTTGTTTTTTATTCTGAAAATGATAGGAAGGCACTGGAGTTGATCAAAAAGACGGATGACATGCTCAGATCTGTGCTTTGGGAAGATGAATTAGACACCTGAGTAGAAGATGGGCTGGAATACAGAGAGACTAGAGGGAGGAAGGACAACCAGCAGGCTTTCAAAATAGTCTAAGAGTGAGAAGATGATGGCTTGCCCCGGGGTGGGGACAATGTCAGAGAAAGAAAGGGGAATATATGGGAGATGTTTTGAAGGTAAAACCAACAGGACTGGACCACAGAATGGATGTGTGGGATGAAAGAAAGTAGAGTCAAGGATGACACCTGGAATTGTAAGCCTGGGTGACTAGAAAAAGGGTGGTGCCCTCCATTGTGATGGGAAAAATAGGAAAGGGAGGGGGTTGGGGGGAAAGATAAACAATTCAGTTTTCAATAAGTTGAGTTTAAGATGTCTATAGGATATCCTGTCAAAGATGTTAAATACACAGTAGGAAATTCAAGTCTGGAAGTTTGGAGGTAGGTTAGAGCTGGATAATTAGATCTGAGAATCATCATCAGAGGGATGATCATTGAATCCATGGTAGCTGATGAGAGCACCAAACAAAATAGTCTAGAGGGGAAAAAAGAAAGCCCAACACAGAAAACCCTGGGAGATGCCCACAGTTATTGGGTGTGACTTACCTGAAGCCCCGGCAAAGGAGACTGAGGAGTGGTTAGATGGGCTACAGTGGGGTCACAGAAACCTAGAGGGAAGAGTGTATCAGCGAGAAGAGGGTGACTTCAGAGACATCAAGAAGGATGAGGACTGAGAAAAGGTTGTTAGATTTGGCAGCTAAGAAATCATAGGTAAATTTAGAGAGAACAGTTTCTTTTTTTCTTTCTTTCTTTTTTTTTTAAGTGAGGCAATTGGGGTTAAGTGACTTGCCCAGGGTCACACAGCTAGTAAGTGTTAAGTGTCTGAGGCCGGATTTGAACTCAGGTCCTCCTGACTCCAGGGCCGGTGCTGTATCCACTGTGCCACCTAGCTGTCCCCCTCTTAGTTAAGAGATAGGAGGGACAATAGCTTGCAGGGGTGGATAGATCAAGTGAGGGTTTTTTGAGGATAAGGGAGAAAAAGGCATGTTTGTAAGCAATAGGGAAACAGCCAGTAGACAGGAGAGATTAAAGAGAAATGATAGAGTGAGGATGAAGAGGGTCAATCTGTTGGAGAAGATAGGAAGGGTTGGTTTCATTTGTACAGGAATAGGGGTTTGCCTTGGCAAGGAGAAGGGTAATCTCTTCATGTGAGATAGCAGTGAAGGAGATAGTGGCAGAAGGGAATAGAGTGATGTGAAATGAAGAAGACGAGAGAAGAGGGAATTCTTGCCAAATGGCCTCATTTTTTTTCAGTGAAATATTAAGTAAGATTCTTGCGGGGGGGGGGGGGGAGGAAGGATCAAAAAGTTTACAAAAGACATTGTGGTAAATAGGAGAGTGAGTCAATTTGTCACTGTAGTTGATCAGTCACTTTTCAGACACGTCTGACTTTTTGTGAGCCCATTAGGGGTTTTCTTAGCAGAGATACTACAGTGGATTGCTATTTCCTTCTCCAGCTCATTTGTACAGATGAGGAACTGAGGCAAACATGGTTAAATGACTTGCCCAGGGTCACACTGCTAGTAAGTGTCTGAGACCAGATTTAAACTCATGAAGGTGAGTCTTATTGATTTCAAGACCAGTGCTCTATTCTAGCTGCCATCAAGTGAATCAACTAGGGACTATTGCCTTGCTGCAGGGAGGGTAGAGCTGAGATTATGCAACATAAATTTGTAGTAGACCCATTCAGTACTTTTATGACTGTCTCCAGCTTCTTTCAAGAACATGTAGATGGGAGTTAAGGTAGCAAATCTGAGAATAATCCAAAGCAAGGGTTGTCAGGGAAAGATAGGCAAGAGGGCAAGAGGGCAAGAGGGCAAGGGACTCAAGAGAAGAGGACAGTATAGTGTTGAACTGTTTCATCAAGGAGTCAAGATGGGTGAGGGAGGAGGGTGAAATCAGTGCAGGAGTGATGGCCTGGCAAAGAACTGAGGGTTTAAGGAATCAGAGATCATGGTGAAGACAAAGAACAGGGTTTGGGGTTGCAAGGCAGACGGAGAGGTGAAATGATTGTGATCAAATAAAAGAATTTGGTTAGTTCCAAGAACCCAAAGATAATAAATAATGGCATCAAACCAAACGAGAGAGAGAGAGAGAGAGAGAGAGAGAGAGAGAGAGAGAGAGAGAACATTATGAAACGCAAAACAGATAATTCTGATCACATTAAATTAAAAAGTTTTTGCACAAACAAAACCAATGCAACCAAGATTAGAAGGAAAGAAGAAAGCTGGGAAACAATTTTTGTAGCCAGTGTTTCTGATAAAGTCCTCATTTCTCAAATACACAGAGAACAAAGTCAAATTTATAAGAATACAAGTCATTCCCCCAATGATAAATGGTCAAAGGATATGACCAGACAGTTTTCAGATGAATAAATTAAAGCCTATTTATAGTCATATGAAAAAATGTTCCAAATCACTATTGATTAGAGGAATTCAAATTAAAACAACTCTGAGGTACCACCTCACACCTATCAGGTTAGCTAATATTACAGAAAAGGAAAATGATGAATGTTGGCAATGTGGGAAAACTGGAACACTAATCCATCGTAGGTGGGGTTGTGAATTGATCCAACCATTCTGGAGAACAATTTGGAACTATGCCCAAAGGGCTAGGAGACTGTGCATACCCTTTGACCCAGCAAGACTACTACCAGGTCTGTATCCCAAAGAGATCATTAAAAAAACAAAAGGGACACACATGTACAAAAATATTTATAACTGCTCCTTTTGTGATGGCAAAGAATTGGAAATTGAAGGGATGCCCATCAATTGAAGAATGGCCAAACAAGCTGTGGTATATGTATGGAATGGAATACTATTATGCTGTAAGAAATTATTAGCAGGCAGATTTCAGAAAAACCTGGAAAGACTTAAGTGGATTGATGCTAAGTGAAGTGAGTAGAACCAAAAGAATATTATACACAGTAACAGCAACATTCTGTGATAATCAACTATGATAGTCTTAGCTCTTCTCATCAATACAATGATCCAAGACAATTCCAAGACTTATGATAGAAAATGCTATATACACCCAGAAAAATAAATGTGGAATCCGAATGCAGATGGAGATATACTATTTTCACTTTTTTGTTCTTTTGTTCTTTTTTCTTTCTCAAAGTTTTTCCTTTTTGTTGTGATTTTTCTTTCACAACAACACTAGTTTGGAAATGTTTAACATGATTGTACTCTATAACCTATATCAGATTGCTTGCTGGCTTAAGGAGGGGGAAGGGATGGGAGGGAGGGAGAAAAATTGGAACTCAAAATCTTACAAAATGAATGTGGAAAACTATCTTTACATATAATTGGGAAAAAATACTAATAAGTGAAAAAATAATGGATCAGGGCTTAAAATCAGGTCAAAGGGTCATAGACCTAAATCTAGAGGCAATCTTAGAAACCATCAAGGCCAATATACCCATTTCATAGATGAGGAAACTAAAACCTTGAAAGACTAAGTGACTTGTCCAAAGTTACACAGATAGTAAAAGGCAGAGTCAAGATTCAAATCTAGATGCTCTGATTCCAAATGCACACCCTTTTTACTTGAAAATTTTTTTTCTGACACCAGTTCCAGTGATTTTCCCCACATATTCCATGCTGCCTATAATTCTCTTAAAGATTGCCTTCTTTGGGGGCAACTAGGTGGCACAATGGATAGAGCACTGGTCCTGGATTCAGGAGGACCTGAGTTCAAATCCAGCCTCAGACACTAGTTGTGTGACCCTGGACAAGTCACTTAACCCTCATTGCCCCCCCCAAAAAAGATTGCCTACTTCACCAAAGTACTTTTTTTTTTCTTTTTGTGCAGGGCAATGAGGGTTAAGGGACTTGCCTAGGGTGACACAGCTAGTAAGTGTCACGTGTCTGAGGGCAAATTTGAACTCAGTTCCTCCTGAATCCAGGGCTGGTGCTTTATCCACTGCACCACCTAGTTGCTCTCCACCAAAATACTTTCAAGGTAATAATAATAATCAGAATGGTTAACACATTTGCCCATAGCCCCACTAATAGCAGGTGTCAGATTTGTGACTGGTATCCGGGTCCTCCCACCGTCCCATATATACATTAGAGGGATAGAAACAAGGAGAGGAATAACTTTTAAGAAAGTGAAGAAGGATTTTTTAAGTGATACTTACTGCTGGTAGAGGACATATGGCTGTAATCCGACCTGAAATATAAAAACCTTAGTGTAAATATAGTTGTACCATCCAGTTTTCTTTATCCACACAATAGCAACAATTCATACTCATAGAGCACATTAGGCTTTCCAAAGCACTTTCTCAACAACAGCCTCATGTGGTAATATAATTCCCCCTCCCCATGTTGTATATGAGAAAACGGATTCTGAAGAGGTAGGCAGCCTGCCCATTACCATACAGTTAGTAAACTAATCACAAAGCCACAATGTAAAAACCAAGACTCCCAGCTCTAAAACCAATGCTGTTTCTACTACGTCTGATGCTTCACGTACATGAGTGTTATGCATATAGTCTTTTTAAAAAATATATTGAACCAGGGCTGTTTATTGGCATGTCAATCTAAACAGACAGGTGTTTTCCTTTCAACAGAAAAACATGAAGTGAGACAGTTCCCAATCTGCTATAACATAGAACTAAAAAGCTTCACCTTGAAAATGTAGTATTGGGTTATATTACTCTTTTTAACTTTCCCTATTTTCCTGCTGCTGCCTGAAGCATTTTCAGCATTTGCTTTGAATTCAGTCTTTAGTGCATCTCTTACTTCTTTGGCACAGATCTGGGAATGTTCTTGTGTCTCTCTTATGAGAATGTAAACACCTTGAATAGAGGCCTGTGGGAAAATATGGGCCCCCCTCAAAAACTGATTGAAGTTGTCTGAGAAACAATTAATGTCGGGCTCCTCCCCCCCCAACCCCCAGCAATCAGGATCACATGATGAGAGAGACCCAAGACTGGTCTAATAAATGATTGATATTCAATTGATATGTAAACATTCCTCAAGATTATGTAATAAAAGTCACTAAACGGTTGCTAGCCTAGAAATATCCCACTAATGGATTAATATCCTGAGAAAATCCAGGATAGACAAGCTCAATAGATTATAAGTTCCTTGAGGGTAGGGACTGTCTTTTGCCACTTTTTGTAAAGTCAGCATTTATCACAGTGCTTGGTATATACTATGTGCTTAATAAATTTTTATTGATCAATTCATATGTCAAAATAGTCATAGTATCATTTTTATATACATAATAAGAGCTAAAATTTATATAGCGCTTACTATGTGGCAGGTGCTTTATGAATATTATTTCAATTGATCCTCATGACAGCCCTGGGAGGGTTATTATTATCCCCATTTTTACAGATGAAGAAACTGAGGCAAACAAAGGTTAAGTGACTTGTCTAGACACATAGCTAGTAAGTGTTTGAGGTTGGATTTGAATTCAGGTCTACTTGACACCAGATCTGGTGCTGTATGTGCTGCATCACCTAGCTGCCCAGAAAAAATATCTGGAAACAAAGTGCGTGTCCAGGGTCTGGGGAATAGCTTAATAAACTGTGCGATTTGAATGTAATTGGATTACACCTCTACAAGACAAGACAAATACAAGGAATTCAGAGAAACATAGGAGGATTATTGGTACTGAACAAAGAAAGAACAGTGAAATAATATACATAATGACTACATAAAATAAATTAAAAGCAACACTAAATATCAACCAAACTCAGATTAAATTCAATGACCCATCACTTTTCAGCCATTTCCAAGCCATTCCACCCACACTCTAGCTATCTTCTTCATCCCCATCCAGTAGGAACTCAGACTTTGTCCCCAGGGTCCTCAGCTCTGAAAGGTGACCTTTGATTTAACCTTCCCAGAGCCAACCCACCATACCACCTCTGGGCCATTGCTAAACCATGGGGCTGTACTCAAATCCACCCCTCCCTACTTCCTGCTCTCTCTTAGGAGTTGTCTTCTCCCATTAGACTATAAGTAAAGACTATCCTGCTTGCTTGTATTTGTAGCCTCAGGGTTTATTTAGCACAGTGACTGCCACTTAGAAGACACTTATTAATGCTTTTTTTTTTTGCACTCATTAATTGGTCTTGAAGTTTATTCTAGGTGGAGAGGATTCTGCGTGTGTGGAATGTTACCTCTTATATCTGACATGATTTTGCTTAACTATTGTTTGTTAAAGGTGAGGAATTTATGGGAAGACAAATGGGTAAAATATAAAAAACAAAAGGTATTAAAACAAATAAAAGCTTGCCTTATTATAATTTTGTAAACTCTGTAGTTCAATGATTATCATCCATAATCCATATGTGGAGAAGAAAATAGAACACAGGGAAGTTGTCACTTGGCTGTGCTCTCATAAGTAGTAAATTAGGTTTCAAACCCAATTTTCCTGGCTCCAGGACCAATGTATTGTGTACTGTTGCATTTGAAAATTAAGGTAAACTGAGGGACAATGGTTTGCACATGATCAATTTATTGTTTAGTCTAGCAGTAACCAATAAATTGGCTCTATGAGCTCTCAATAACAAAAGGCCCCAAGATAGGGCTTTCTAGGCTTTGTATGTTTTGGGAAATAGAAGAGAACAAAGAACAGTGTTGGGTAGGTGGGAAAAACAATGCAATTAGTTACAGGGTAGACAGCATCATGGGGATGGGGACAGCATGATTGGTTACATCAAAGAAAGCAAGCTAGCACCCATGTAAGACTAGTAACCTCACCTCTCTGGCAATTAAGGAAAGTTAATTGTTTTATGGGACCCATCTGCATCTTGTAGTCTTTGCAAGGGGATCAAAACTACCAGACTTACTGTCTCCTTGGAAGAGGTAAAAACTCTCCTAATGGCACGAAGACAGTGAAGGACAGCTGAAATATCTTTTGGAGATGGTACCAAGTTAACTTGTAGGGTTTAAAGACAACAAACATGTCCTATAAGCATCTTATGGGTGACCTGTATAGAGATAAAACCTTTTAACTGTGATTTTAAACTAACTCATAGGGAAAGCTAAATTCCTGAGCTCAACTCAAGGGCATAGAAAGGTGACTTTAGACAGATGCATAGTCAACCGTAAACCATAAAATCAAATACATTGTAGAAAGCAATATGGAAGAAAACCAAGGTAATATTAATTTGATATTTTCAGTACCCATTCCAACTGCCTCTCTATGGAAATGTAAAATTGCAGCACAGTTATATTAGAAACACATTCATAAATATGAAACACAAATACAAACCTTGGAAATGTTCCCGTAATGTTGTAGATAGAGTGCCAGAATAAATCCTTCACAATGCAACATTCTACTTTGGCAGTGGAAGGTAGGTACCACTATTGTATCTTTGGTTGTTTGGCACAATGAGGAAGGACATTTTGACATATTTCACTTCAATAAGAAACTGCAAGAATACCAGGGAAATAGCGGCAGAGAGAGGTGATGTGAGAGCTGATGGGAAACTGCCAATTGCAAGAATCCACACTGAAAAAACTGCTGAGTGGAATTTGTCTCCCTGAGAAGAGGAACCTGCCTAGGAAACATTTATGACTTTATCTCCATTAAGTTCCTACTCTAGGGGTATGGATTCAAAGTTATGCCCAATTTGGAACTTGATTCATGAAAATAAGTGACTTATATGTAGGGGATGATCGAGGGGGCTGAATTGATCCCTTTGATGAGTTTATAGGGTGGTAAGACTTTGGGACTTGTGATTGTATATGCCGGTGGCAGGTATGGACATGCTTATTAACATCTTTGGTAAGAGGACTGGAGCCATGGGGCTCAGTGATATTTTGGGGTATCCTCCAAGCCTGAATCTGAGTCCAGGACTTAAGAGTTGCCATTGGAGCTGAATTACTCCCCTTAGCATCATGTGAATTAAAGCAGTTCAGCTAGGATTGATTTTTTTGGTTCTGATTTTATTTTGTAGACCTAAACTTATTTCTTTGGTGTAGTGTGTGCCCAAGATCCAACCCTCAAGACAGTCTGACACAAGGATATCTGGGAATTCCTGCTGGGTTCAGGTCGATAGGAAGGGGGTTGATGGACTCCCTAGCAATCCCCAAATGCTTTCTCTTTTGAAGAGAAGTCTCTTCTTTTCTTTTTTCATTTAGCCTTTTCCCCCTCAAATGTAAGTGTCTAGTTTCACTTTTCCTTTTTAGTTTTGCTTTCCTCAGAAAAAGGAAAGGTGGAGGAGTGTATAGAATACTGGGCCTGGAGTCAGGAAGACCTGAGCTCAAATCCACCCTCAAACATGTACTAGTTGTGAGACCCTGGGTGAGTCACTTAACCTCTGCCTGCCTCAGTTTCCTCTTCTATCAAATAGGGATAACAATAGCACCTATTTTCCAGGGTTGCTATAAGGATCAAATGGGATGTTGGTAAAGTTCTTTGCAAGCCTCTAAAGCACTATATACATGCATGCTACATATATACATATACACATATGTGTAGATAGTGTCTCATGGACACTGTAGTGGATTCCATGCAGAGACAGCTCTGGGGAAAGCAATCTCTGAAATGGAAGCGCCTGCATCAAGTGATCTGCCCAACACTGTGCAGCCTCCACAACTCCAGAGAGCGGCTCAAAATTGAGGTTATGGGCTAATGCACCCAAAGGCATTGCTATTTGACTGTCAGGGGCCACTGGTAATTAACTGGGGCAAGAGTGTAGTTAATCAAGGCCATTACTTGTTTGCCTTTAAAAACCCCTTACAATATAACTCCAGTACACATTTGAAAGCTTATTGCACATTTCTCTCCCCCATGCACTCTAGGTTTTAGTTAAACCTGCCTATTTGCTTGCTGGGGGCAGCTAGGAGGTACAGTGGATAGAGCACCAGGCCTAGAGTTAGGAGGACTTGAGTTCAAATCCGGCCTCAGACACTTGTTAACTGTGTGACCCTGGACAAGTCACTTTAACCCTGGTTTACCTCAGTTTCTTCATTTGTAAAATGAGCTGGAGATGGAAATGGCAAACCATTCCAATATCTTTGCCAAAAACAAACAAAAAAACAAAAAAACAAAACCCAAATGCGGTCATGAAAAGTCAGACCTGACTGAAAACCAACTGAGCAACAAGTTTGCTGGCTATTCTCTATATTTGACAAACCATCTCTGATCTTTGCACAGGTTGGTCCCCATGCCTGAAAATGCACTACTTCCTTGGGTTTGCCTCATAAATCCCTAATTTACTTCAAAGCTCCACTCAAGTGCTCCTACAGAAGGCCTATCTGGATCCTCCTGGTTGCTAGAGGCTTCAATTTTGAAATTCTTCTTAACCTGTTATTGTTGTTTAGTCATTTCTATTGTGTCCGACTCTTTGTGACCCCATTTGGGGTTTTCTTGACAGATACTGGAGTGATTCACCATTTCCTTCTCCTGCTTTTTTTTTTTTTGCAGGGCAATGGGGGTTAAGTGACTTGCCCAGGGTCACACAGCTAGTAAGTGTCAAGTGTCTGAGGCTGGATTTGAACTCAGGTCCTCCTGAATCCAGGGCCGATACTTTATCCACTGCGCCACCTAGCTGCCCCCTGCTCATTTTACAGATGAGAAAACTAAGGCAGTCAGGGCTAAACCCTGAACCCAATATAATCCCTGTTTCCTTCAGGGCTTATATGGGATCTGGGAGACACTGTAAAATGAGGAGAATGACCTAGATGGTCTCTCACGTCGCTTACGACTCAAACCTATGACCCTGTGAATCTCATTCATAGAGTCTTAGACACAAGATATATTCTGAGATTTCTCTAGGTATGGGGCTGAAGTCCACAATTCCTTGGTTCAGCCTCCAAGGTCACTTAGGTAAATTGTTATTTCTATAAAACGAGAGCTTGTTGTGTTGGGCCATCTTTATTATGCTGTAAGATTTACCAAATGCTTTCCCTACAACAGCTTGTAAGGTAAATAACAGACATATAATTCCCATTTTATAGATGAAGAAACTGAAGGTTTGTGAGGTGAAATGACTTGCCCCGTGGCATAGCCTGCAGATGTTTGAGTTACAGTTCTAAGCTAAGTCTTTCATTTTTTTTTGGTGAGGCAATTGGGGTTAAGTGACTTGCCCAGGGTGTGTCATTTAAGATTCTAAATGTGGATTCTAATCTGTTCCCCCAGTTTGGGGGAAACTGACTAAAAATCACTGATAAAACAAGTTTAGGTTTTTAAGGGTTTATTGGAAAATAGAAAGAAAAAGATTGAGAACAGAATTCTAACAGCCTGGCATTCCTATCTTTCCTCAAATTTCCTGTGAAGTCCTCTGCCGCCACCACCATCAAGTCCGGAAGCCAAAAAGCCCCAGCGCTCTCTGCGAAGGCTCCCTTTCCTCCTTCCTGTCTCCTCCCAGACCATAGGAGGCTCCTCAAGTTGATTGGCTGGTAGCCTTGATAGACAGCACCCATGAGCAAACGTCATTTCCTGATGCCAAGGAAAAGCCACAATGCCTCTGAGGCATTTTCCTCATGGTGGAGCTTTCCCATAGCAAGTCTCCAGTAGGTGGCGTCATTCCAATCATTACACAGGGTCACCCAGCTAGTAAGTGTCAAGTGTCTGAGGCTGGATTTGAACTCAGGTCCTCCTGAATCCAGGGCTGGTGCTCTATCCACTGTGCCACTCAGCTGCCCCTAAGCTAAGTCTTTTGACTGTAGTTCCTGCACTCTCTCATTATGACATGCACTCAGGCCTACAATAGCACACCATTCTTCATAGATCCCAAGTCAGCCCTGTTGGTCAACTAAGGTCTTAGGCAACTCAATGACAAAAGCATTAGGACGAATTTCTGGATTCCTCCTACTTTTACTGAAGTATATACTCAATTATACTCTCTCAACTCCAGAGCTGCCATTCAGAGCTAAAATGTCATGGTTCTTTCCATATTAAAAAAAATGTGAACATATTGAACTAAAAATATTTTCAAAAGTATTCCTCTTGCTTATTTAAATGACCTAACAGAGAACGTGATGTCAATGGAACAGAATGGAAGGAAAATAACATTTGGCTTTCTCTTATCAAATGAAATTCTTTAGTAATTAAAGAATTTGAAAAATAGAAGAAATCTTGGAGATCATCTAGTCCAATTACCTTGTTTAATGCATATGGAAATTGAAACCCAGAAAGGACTTAAGCAAATTTCCCAAGCTTACTATGTCAGCTATGATGAAGCTGAGGGAAGAGCTAAGTTTTCTGGACTTATTATACCACAGTCTCAGATTTGAACATTTTAAACATACAAAAGCAACATTATATTTAAAGAATGTCCATTTTGGTAAATGCCAAAATATGACAAATCTACTTGGCTAATATAATTATGAGATTAAGATAGATTCTTAAGATGTTTGATGACTTTTGGGGATAAAATAGGGTAACAATTTTGTAACCAAATGTTTAATAATTTTCTAGTTTTTTCAGCTGAAATGATTACGAAAATCATCCTGAAGCACATAGGAGGATACAATAGATTGCACATATATAAGATGGGTTGTTATAAAATAATCATATAATAATTATTTTGTTGATTAGTCATATTTTAGTTGTGTCTGACTCTTCATGACCCCATTTGGGGTTTTCTTGGTAAAAATGCTGGAGTGCTTTTGCCATTTCCTTCTTCAGCTCATCTTACAGATGAAGAAACTGAGGCAAACAGGGTTAAGTGATTTGTCTAGGGTCACACATCTAATAAATATCATAGGCCAGATTTGAACTCAAGAAGATGAGTCTTATATTCTTCTCACCAATGCAATGGTACAGAAGAGTTCCAGGGAACTCATGATAGAAGAGGATCTCCAAATCCAGGAAAAAAAAAAAGAACTGTAGAGTATAGATGCTGAATGAACCATACTATTTCTTTTGTTTTGGGCGCTGATGTTTTTCTATTTTGAGGTTTTTCGTCATTGCTCTGATTTTTCTCTTATAACATAACTAATGCAGAAATAAGTTTAATGTTATTGTGTATATATCTATATCTATATCTCTATATATCCTATATCAGATTACCTGCTGTCTAGGAGAGGGGGGAGGGAGGGAAGGGAGGGAGAAAAATCTGAAATTGGAAAGCTTGTATAAACAAAAGTTGAGAACTATCTTTACATGTAATGGGAAAAAAATACTTTATTAATTTAAAAAAAAAAAAAGAAGATGAGTCTCCCTGGGTCCAGGGCTGGCTCTTTATCCACTGTGCCACCTAGCTGCAAGGACTTAGTATAACCATAGGATTTAGAGTTAGAGGGATCTTTAAGATCAATTGGAATCAAACTCCCTCATTTTATAAGTACAGAAACTCAAGCCCAAAAAAAGCAACATGACTTGCCTAGGATCAACTAGGTGGTAAGTAATCAGGATTTGCACCCATGTCTTATAACTCCAGAACTAGTGCTCACTCTTTATCACCCCACATTCATCTCAAGTTAGTCTCAGTGGATTTAGATGGGGCCTGCTTCATTTCTGACTTTGCACCCTCAGCACCTAGCATGGTACCTGGCATACAGTAGGCATATAATAAATGATTATTGATCGATTGATTAATATATTTAATGACTTTTGTATGGGACACATTTTATGAATAGCAAAGTGGTATGGTTGTGTTTTAGAACCAACAACTAAGATATTTGTGTCTGTATATACACATATACATACATACACATAATATATAAATACATATATCTATATCTTTCTACAAACAAATATCTATAGATACAGATAAATAGATATGGACATTAGCTAGATGCCATATCAGAGCCTCTTGTTCTAGCCTGTTTCTAATTCAGGAGCCACTTGAGAAGCCTCCAATAGGGCATAACCTAGTATCAACTCAACACTATAGGGGGTGGAAAATTAGGATTGATTGACTCCATAGTTATGTAATTAGTAGATGGAACAAAATTGGATTAATCTGTCCATAACAGATATGAGGCAGTTTAGCTTAATGGCTAGAGTGCTGGTCTTGAAATCAAGAAGACTGGGGTTCAAATCCCATGTTTGATACTGACTAGCTATGTGCCCTAGAGCCAAGACAAGTCCCACACCAAAGATCACAGCTTGTAAGGTCATCCAGTTGACTTGGGAACTCCCCATCACCCTCTTCTCCCTCACTTACACTTACATCATATGCACACTAGGTAAGCACAAACAGTGAAGAGTAAAGGGGTTTTTTTTTGTCTAATCTCTGGGTTTCCAATTATATTTTCCTAAAATTTTCTTTTCCAGGAAATTGGCATAAAGCTTAAGATTGTAATTGATGAGCCGCTTTGCCTTTATGCATATCACTGCTTCACAAACCTCATTGGTGTTACCTTTCAGCAAGTGCCCAGGGCACTGGACCAGATACTATGTAAATTTAGCTAACTAAGGAAAACAAAGGTCTACAGTAATAAATGTATCACCTTCTCTTGATCAGAGAGAAAAAACACTGATTTCTCCCTATCTATTTCAGTCTTGGTTTCTTCAGTTTATTCTTTCTCTATCTGCCCATTCGAAAAACACTAGATGGCCCTGGCTCTCATCTCCTAGTTCTATGATATCATCAACTGGAGAGGAGCCATTCGTAAAAGGCACCATATGACCTTGATTCAGTGGTTCAGGAATGACGTGAAGGGGGCGATTCTGTAATGCTTGATTACAGTGTCAGAAGAAATGAATCCACTTAGTGTAGTCCTACTTGAAAGAGTGGTTCAGTGGACAAATCTTACTAATGGCCATTCTAAAGCCAGGGCTCACTTGTTCTATGTCCTTTATGCAGATATAAAACAACCTTGCCTGTCCCTTTGTTAAGGGGATTCGGTTACTTAAAATAGTTTACTACTGTCTAGCAGTCTGCTTGTCAGCTGTAGGCACTAAAAAGCATGCTTGAAGTACAAAGCTTGCTTTCAAGTAGATTTGGGAAATTATGGCTTCCAACCGAAATCAATTACCAGCAAAGAATACCGCCTTCCTTACAATCTTGGCTTGTGGGATATGTTGGGCAGCAGTGATGCCTTACCAAGCAAAGAGAAGAATGTTGGGGCAAAAAACATGAGAACTAATTAAAGACTGAAAGGGTACAACTATTTAAACAAATGAACAGTATATAGGTAGCTGGGGAGATAATACTGGCCAGAAGATGTTTTTTTGTTTATTCTGATCTATAACATTTGCTGCTGGGCAAATGGCGAAAAGCCAGTCGAGTATTAATGAAAAGACAAAGTCTATCTTTTTTTACATCTACACAAGGTACATTTTAAACTGTCACTTTCATTCAAACAGATTAACTGCAATCTATATTTATAGAGTGCCAGGCTCGGAGTCAGGAAGAGCTGAGTTCAAACCCATCCTCAGACACTTACTAGTTGTATGACCCTGGGCAAGTTACTTAACCCTGTTTGCCTCAGTTTCCTCATTTGTAAAATTAGCCAACCATTCCTGTATTTTTACCAAGAGAATCCCAAATGGGGTCATGAGAAGTCAGATACAACAGAACAACAATTGGAGGGGAGGGATAGCAACTGTGGGCATGCAGAAAGGCTTTGTGTGGAAGGTGGCTCTTGAGCTGAGTTCTGAAAAGGGCTAGAGATTCTAAGAGCTGGAGGAGAGGAGGGTGTACTTTTCACTCATGGGGGATGGGAGACAGAATGTCACAGGCACTGACCAGCAAGAAGACTAGTGTAGTTAAAACACAACATGTGTGAAGGTGACTAATGCAAATAAGGTTACAAAGGCTGAGGGATGTCTCTATAAGCTTTACACTGCTAGATAAATGTAAGCTATTATTATAATATAGATAGAGATTTGGGAGGGAAGCGGGAAGGAAGGGAATAAGCATTTATTAAGCACCTACTATGTGCCAGGCACTATGCTAAGCACTTTTAATAAATATCTCATTTGATCCTAACAGCAACCCTGAAGGGAACTGCTATTATGACCCCCATTTTACAGTTGAGGAAACTGAGGCAGAGGTTAAGTGACTTGCCCAAGGTCAGATGGCTAATAAGTTGTCAGAGTGCAGATTGGAATTCAGGGCTTACTAACCTCAGTCCCAGGTCTCTATCCACTGAGCTACTAGATACCTCTATTTGGCCTTATGGTCAAGTCGTTTATGAATAAAATGAATTAATTAAAAGCATTTATTAAACACCTACCATGTGCTAAGCACTGTGATAAACACTGGGAATACAAATGCCAAAGCAAGATACTCTTTGCCCTTAATGAGTCAGTTAACAAGTGTCTACTATATACTAGATTGTGCTAAATGATAAAGATACAAATTAAGGCAGGAAAACACTAGTCCCTGGCTTCATAAAGCATACTTTCTTATTATGGGAGATGACATATAAATCATTATATGTTGTTGTTTAGTCATTTCCAACTTTTTGTGGCTCCATTTGGGATTTTCTTGGCAGACATACTGGAATAGTTTGCCATTTCCTTTTCCAGCTTATTTTCCAGATGAGGAAACTGAGGCAAACAGGGTTAAGTGACTTGCCCAGGTTAACTCAGTTAAGTGTCTGAGGCCAGATTTGAACTCATGAAAATGAGTCTTCTTGTTTCCCAGTCCAATGCTCTATCTACTGTGTCACAAATCAATAAGTACAAATAAGATATACAGGGAGTAGATGGAAGATACCCTCAGAGGGGAAGGAAAAGGTGTGGGTGGGGGAATAGAGAGACCTCAAGAGATCTCTTGCAGAAGGTGGACTTTGTTATGAGTTTTTAAGGCAGCTGAGGAAATTATGAGGTATAGATGAGAGGGCAGAGCATTCTAGACTTGAGGGTATGGCCAGTGACAAGTCAGAGTCAAAGATGGAGCATGAAGAACAGCAAGGTCAGTGTCTCTGCTAGCAGAGTGCATGGAATAGAGTGAAGTGTAGGAAGACGGGATAGCTAAGAAGGGACTAGGATATGCAAGGCTTTAATTCTCAAAACAAAGTTTAAATCTGATCCCAGAGATAATAGGAAGTCACCAGAGAAGACTGAGCAGGGGAGTGGCGCAGTCAGACCTATCTTTATAAGAAAAATTACCGTAGCATCTTAGCAAAGGAGGGATTGGAGGGGGGAGAGATGAAGCAGGGAGATTAACTAGAAAGTTAATGTAGTAACTCAAGTAAGGAGCAATGAGGTCCTGAACTAAGATTGTTTCTATATGAGTGGAGAGAAAGAGATGGATGTGAGATGTCATGAAGGAAGATTTGAAAAGAGATAGGATATGCCGGGCAATTGAGAGCAAGAAGTTGACAATGACACTCAATGTGGGAGCCTGGATGACTGGGAGGATGGTGGTGCTCTGACAGAAACACAAAAAGATGTTTTAAAATGAGAGGGATGAGGGGGAAGTAGATTATTGATTTGCACTGTGTTAAAGCACTTTACAAATATTCTCTATTTGATTGTCACAATTCGAAAAGGTAGGTAATATTATTATCCCTGTTTTACAGTTAAGGAAACTGAGACAAAGGTTAAATGACTTGCCCAGGGTCACACAGTTAGCGAATGTCTGAGGTTGTATTTGAACTCAGGGATTCATAATTCCAAGCCCAGTTCTCCTACTCATTAGATTTGGTGATTAAGAGATCATCAGTAAGTTGGAAGACTGACATTTCAGTGAAATAATGAAATCAGCAACAAGATTGCAAAATGTTTAGATGTGAGAGAGAGGAGACAAAGTAAAGGCAATGAGTGAGGGCATCATTCTCAAGGAGTTTAGCTATAAATGGGAGGAGACATATAGGACAACTGTCAGTGAGGATGGTAGGATCAGGGAGAGTTTTTTAAGGATGGGGGAGAAATAGACATGTTTCTAGACAGAAGGGAAGGAGCCAGTAGATAGAGGGAGATTGAAGATTAGGAAGAAAGGAGTGGTGATAGTAGAGGACATTTGCTAGAGATGTCAGGAAGGGTTGGGATCAAGGGCACAAGAGTTTACCTTGGTAAGGACAAAGGCTACCTCATGAGCTGAGACTGGAGAGGACATGATAATGAAAGGTGTGAAGAAGAGTGAACTTATTGCCAAATGGTGTGTGTGTAGGTGCATGTGCATGCACGCATGCGCATGTGTGTGAAATATGAGTTAGTCATCAGTAGAGAGGGTAGGAGACTTAAGAAGGGACAAGAAGGTTTAGCACAGCTGTAGAGATTAGAATGTTTGCCTTGCTGAAGTGAGGGCCCAGGTGAGATTAGATAACAAAAATTTGAAAATCTGTCTGCATAGGTTCATGATTTCTTCCAGCTCCATTTATCAGCATGTGAATAATTGAGGAGGTAGGCAGTGAGATTCAAATCAGGTTGGGATTCAGTAAGGCATGATCAGCAACAGGACAAGTAGGCAAGGGATACAAAGAGGCTGGGGCAGCTAGATGGAGCAGTGGATAAAGCACCAGCCCTGAATTCAGGAGGACCTGAGTTCAAATCTGGACTTAGACACTTGACACTTACTAGCTGTGTGACCCTGGGCAAGTCACTTAACCTGCATTGCCCCACAAAAGCAAAAAAAACAAACAAACCAAAAAACAAACAAACCAAAAACCCAAAGAGGATAGTAAAGACTTGTTCACTATCAAATTTTTCCACTATCAAGTTCACTATAAAGAGTCGGTTAAACAAGGGGTTGAGAGAAGGAAGAAGAATGTAGCTAGTGCCAGAGTGGTTACCTGAGAAAGAACTGAGGGGTGCAGGGCATGGAGGTCATAGTGAGGAGGAAATGTGTGTTGTAGGGACAGTAAAAAGGCATAGGAAAAGATGAAACAATAAAAGGTTATGATCAGAGAACAGAATTTCAGAGGCCATGAAGAAAAAAGTAGACCCCTTCTGCGTGATGGCAAGATCAAGGGTTTGATCATCTCTGTTTGAGATGGAGTGAAGGAACATGGAAACTGAGTAAAACCAAGGAACTGGGAAGTTAAGGTGTTTGAAGGGATATTGATATGCATGTTGAAGACCCCTAGTATAAGAGAAGGAGATGAGAAGGTGAGAAAGACAATGAACCAAACACTGAACCCATTGCAGAAGGAAACAGAATAATCTGGGGATCAATAGGCAATAGCCACCAGCATCTGGAATGGGTAATAAATTTGGAAATCATGAACCTAAAAGGGGAAAAAGGTTGTTTAGAAATGGCAATGATGAGCTAAGAATATTCTGATTTACAACCAATGAATTATAGGGGTATAGAAGTGTGGCAAGTACTGGAAAAGGTGGTGAAGGGAGCTGTGTCGCTAGCAGGGAGCCTCGTCACACTGAAGGGCAGAAGATGGAAGGAGTGAGAAACAAAGAAGTTACCAATGAAAGAGACTTCAAGAATCTTGCATTTAGTGGGAGAGACTACACATGGAGTGGAATGATGGCCAAGGAGTGGTGTTATGGTCTGGGAAATCACAAAGACATTGTGTGGAATGATAGGGCAGACCCTTTCCAGAGGTAATGGCAGTACTGATTATAATTCAAGACTAGGTTCTGACACATGAGCTGTGTGAACATGGGTAAATCAAGCTCTTTAAAACTATATTGTAAAAAAAAAAAAAAGGGTGGGGCATTTAGGTGGCACAGTAGATAAAGCACTGGCCCTGGATTCAGGAGGACCTGAGTTCAAATCCAGCCTCAGACACTTGACACTTACTAGCTGTGTGATCCTGGGCAAGTCACTTAACCCTCACTACCCTCCCCCCAAACCCACAGAAACAAAACAAAAACAAAAACTATATTGTATTCTTGTACAAAAAGACTAATATGGCAATGTTCTACCTAATTGCACAGGGAGGTAAGGAGGGATAACATTTGGAATTCAAAACTATAAATAAAAATGTTTATTATTTTTAAAAACCCTATATCGTAGATAGGTTACGGATTCATTGGAGGGGGAAGTTTTCACACCAGGGGGATTGAAGTCACTGGTCTCCACAAAACTACATAAGGGATGTGGTAGATAAGATAGACAGAAAATTGCCGTGAAAGCTTTCCTGCAAAACTCAATCCAAGCGTTAATAAATTTTGTCTCTTGACTGAGATAACCATTAAGTAGACTTGAATTCTGAAGTAGCCAATACTTATTGGAGAGAAGAGTAAAGGCTGGTATAATCTGACAAACAGAAATTTTGCTTTGTGACAAGAAACTGAAAAAAAATTTAGAAACTAGAGTTCTTTTGGTGACAAAACTAAGATTTAAATACAAATGCTCATTTAAAAGAGGAGAAAATAAAACCTGCCTGCCAAAGATCAGGCAACCTAATAAATATAATTCATGATAGCTTACTTAAATGCATCTTTTTCACTTCTCTCCTCAAAGTTTAAGGATGATGCTGAAACAAGAAAAATTTGTCTTCGAAGCCTTCACGATGGGAGCCCCAGTTTTAGTACCAGGGGCTCTAAAAGAGCTCCATAAAACCATCAGCATTAACAACCCATTGCTGGCAGACATAAGCAGATGTCCTGCTGACTGTCTAAGTCTTAAGGATAATGCCACCATCTGGGTCAGTGCCTTCCACCAGCCCAGCCAAAATCCTTTTTCATCTGTTTTAGGTGGGAAGTGCAAAAATTGGAAGTGAATTGAAATGTCAGAGGTTTGAACCAACCAAGAAATAGGCTGCTTAGTTAGTATAACTTCTTGGATTCACATTCAGGGTCACAGGAGGTAGAAAACAAAAACCCTAAAAGTTGATAAACTTCCCAAATTTACAAAAAAAAAAAAGAGCTGAAAATGAGAAATGATTGTCTCTTTAGATTATAATTAACTTTTGATGTTAAAGTTGAATACTAGTTGGGAATTCACCCTGCAAAGCCAATACCATCATGGTTAAATTGTTCAGGTTTGGGATGGGGAATTCAAGAAGAGCTTGCAGTCCCACATTAGTTCAACTCCAGTGCTAAATAGTCCAGTTATTTAGGCCCATTCAAAGGCTTTTAGAGGGTACCTCTAGGAACTCCCCAAGTTCAGCAAAACCCCAGAAGGAGTCCTGAACGGTCCCAGACTCATTCTCTGATTTGGAAATAAGATTCTTAAGCCCTCCGGAAAAGATGCCACCCTTTCCCCTCTAGGTCATCCCAGGTCAGAAGCTATATCCTGAGGGTTGGGCAGGGGAGACACGGGGAAACCCAGCCCGAGATAGGAGCTGGGTAGGAAGCACTGGCAGGAGCAGTCAGCCTTTTGTCCTACACAGGAAAACAGTGGTGGTTAGGAAAAGAGTAATTATTCTTCTACTGATATTTTGAGCTAATTATTTTATTTTGCTAACTGATAGGAAATGATATGTCATTTAAATAATCACAAGCCTATTGTACTAGGTTAACCCACCTCCCCTTTATCTGAAAAGTTGAGAGTCTGAGTCTCAGGAAGGGAGGGAGACACTCTAATGATTCGACTGAGGTGGGGAGGACTCCTGGGGGATGGGGGGGGGTGGTGGCGGCCAGGAAGTCTGCACTAAAGCCCCACTCTAAAGCCAGACAGAGGGAAAAATGCTAAATACTTAGCATGTATGTATCCATAGAAATATACAGCTATGCCTCCACATGCATGTATACATATATACATACAAAACCGTGTGTGTGTGTGTGTGTGTGTGTGTGTGTATTTATAGGTGCCAGATGCCAGCAGTCTTCTACTCCTGCCCAAACATCCCAGACAGAATTTAGTAGCTTGGGCAAGAAAGCCAGCCATGGGCAGCAACAAGTGCAACAGCATCTCCAGTTCTTCTTGGTAGGAGGTTCAGAGGCAGGAAACAGAAGACAGTGGAGGTGGGTGGTGGAGTGAACGGTGTTAGAACTCTCGTGCCCCTGGACACCCACTCCTAGACTCTATCCCCAGGCCTCGGGCCAGCAGGTCCCAAGCCCCCAGTCGCCCTTCAGTTCGGGTCTGGGGTTCTCCTTCCCTAGCGACTGCCCCCAACCCCACCCCTAAAACTTCTGCTTCTCGAGAAGGACTGATCTTTCCCCATGGGGGGTGCTTGATCTACAGCCCAGCCCGGAGAGCAGGTTAACACCCACATGTAAACTCCCCCTACTCCACTCTAGCTCTCCCCCCTCCCCCCGTGATGGAGTAGGGGAGTTCCCAGGATGGAGGGGGGACCCCACCGCCCTGTCCCCGCGCCCCTCCGACGCCAGCTTCCCCGCGGATCTTGGGGGAGCCCCTGCCGCCCCCCCTCGTCGAGTCCCCAGCCGCAGCTGAGCCTGCGCGATCGCTCCCCCGGCGTCCCAACTGCGCTCTGCGATCCGTATCCCTCCCATCCCTCCTCACCCGCCGGTCTCAGCTCCCGAGTCCACACAGTCATCCTCCTCCTCTTCGCCCCCGCCCGCCTTCGGGTCCATGGCAGGCTCGACTCACGACTCCTCCTTGGGATCCCGGGGTGGCGGTAGCAGCAGAGGTGGCATTAGCTTTTCTTTCCTTCCTTCCCACTGGGGCCCACCTGGGTCTCGTCCGGGCACTGGGGTCGCTCCCAG
The DNA here is from genome assembly GCF_019393635.1 of Dromiciops gliroides. Lineage (NCBI taxonomy): Eukaryota > Metazoa > Chordata > Mammalia > Microbiotheria > Microbiotheriidae > Dromiciops > Dromiciops gliroides. Next base: position 572,090,476 of record NC_057863.1, on the reverse strand, counting down.
CTCTCGGACCACAACTCTCGCACCCGTGCTCAGGCAGCGGCGGCGGCGGCGGCCGGCGCCTTTGCCTCTTTTCTCCGCCTCCTTCTTTCTCCTCGCTAGGCTGTGCACACTGGGTGTCAGAGCGTCCCCCTCCCTCCTCCCCCTCCTCTTGCTCCCCCTCCTCCTCCCACCCCCTCCCACCCCCTCCCACCTCCTCTCCTGCCTCTCTGGCCACGCTCCTCCCTCCCAGAGCTCTGTGAGTGTGTTTGTGTGTATGCATTTGTGTGCGTGCGTGCGTGTGCATGGACGGACGTTTGTGTGCTGCCCACGCCTGTGTACATTTTTCCTCCTGTCCATAGTTTCCTTCAGCTCAAGGACTCTTTGTGGTAAGAGAGCGTACATGATGTAGTACGTCGAGTCTTGGAGGCAGGAGGACCTGAGTTCAAATTCCATCCCATTTATTTTCTAGGTATGTGATCCTGGGCAAATCACTCTGAGCTTCAGTTTCCCTTTCTGCAAAATGAATAGGTCTAGCTTCAATGGCTTTTAATATTCCATCCAGCTCTCAACCTGTAATGTGGTGCAAAACGAATGGGGCCGGATTCCATGGCCTCAAGTTCCATTCAGCTCTAAATCAGTGATGCCCTGCCTCAGTGGTCTTATCTGCAAAATGAAAGGGTTGGACTCTATAGGTGCTAAATTCCCTTTTAGCTCTAAGTCTCAAATGTTCTGATGGAGAGTTGGAGGAGAGTGCTAATATCAACCCTTACCAAGCTCCCTGGTCTCCCCAAATTACAAGTTTGAAATAGAGGAGAGAGGGCAGCTAGGTGGCACAGTGGATAAAACACTGGCCCTAGATTCAGGAGGACCGAGTTCAAATCCGATCTCAGACACTTGACACTTACTAGCTGTGTGACCCTGGGCAAGTCACTTAACTCTCATTGCCCCGCAAAAAGAAAAGAAAAAGAGGAGAACTCTGAAGGTGAGACAAGATGCTCCAGCATCTCTTTTCTACCAGTGACCTGGTTTGACACCTATGTGTTTTTCTCCCTTTTTCTTCGCAGTTTGCGACACTGAATTCATTATTACCTATTTCAAGATCAGTCTAACTGCCATCCACCCCACAAGATTGCCCCCCTCTCTATCTTAATTTGGCTCTATTTTAAAAAGCATTCTTTAAAACAAGCAGGCTGGAATCATACTTGTCTCCAGAGCTTGTTGTATTAATGAAGTCACCAATATCAGTAAATCACCTTGAACTCCCGAGAAAAAAGCCCTAATAAGTGGGAGGCTACTCTGTTTGAGGGTAATTAGCAGACTCCTCTGCTGGAAAAGCCCTGGAGAGGTCAGGGTAGTGCTCACTGGCAGCTGGCAAGTTGGAGTTCATTTAAATTACCCAATGATGATGTCCATAATATGGTCTTGTATAAATCCTGCAGACTTGGATATTTCTCTAATGACTGCCTTTATGTGCAGGGAAGAAGCCTGCTTCTGCTTTTTCTTTCTTACTAAGACTCTGGGGAAAGCTTAAACCAAATTCTTCACTTTAAGCCGGTAAAATAGACCAGCAGAGGGACCTGATGAAGTTGAATAAGAAAATGCCTCTAAGGGACTTAGTCTCCTGATGATCGATGTTGTATATGTAGCACCTGGGCCCCTAGCAAAGCTTTCCCAGTTTGGAGACATTCTGTGGGTCAGCACCCACTCTAAATTATAGCTGTAAATCATACTCCTACGGTATGTACCTTTTGCCAGTAGGCAAGCCAGAGGAAGCATTAAACAAAAACCATTTAATCAAACGGCCTAACTCTCTTCCTCAGCATAGGTGATATGTTTACCTGTGGAAAGAATGACTGTGGCTTCCCTAAAAGATTCCAATTATTGCCACCCTAGTTCCTCTTTGTTGGAGAGGAATCGAACTTTTCCTCCTAGTTTTTCTCTACTTTCTACAAAATTACCACTAAGGTAAATCCATAAATGATTGGCTGCTCTGCTTTAGGAGGAGATAGTGCATCAGCAGATGTCCAAATAATAGAAGGCAGTCCCCCACCCCCACACCTCATCACTATTATGTCAAGTGTTTGTGATCTGTTTTCTTAATTTCTCATCTATTTTCCTTTTCAGTTCAAGTGGTCTATAGTGTATGCTATGTCACCCTGGAGAGAGGTCTCTGATTCTGTCCCAGAAATGAGCACTTAGCACTGTACTGTTTAACATTTTTATCAGTGATTAGGATGAAAATAAAGTTATATATTTGGCAAATTTGCAGATGCCACAAAACTCTGCTAACCTGCAGAACTCACCCAGTTTCTTTATTTTTAATTTTTTTAATGAACAGAAATCTATTTTCTTTCGCTCTTACCTCCTCCCTCACCTCTTTGAAAAAAGAAAAAGAAAAAAATACCTTGTAACAAGTATGCATAGTCAAGCAAAACAAGTTTTCTCATTGGCTGTATACAAACAGATACATATATATCTATATATCTATATATATATTATCTGCTCACTTCACAGTGCATTTGCTCATACAAGTCTTTCCATGTCTTTTTGAAATCATGTATTTCCTAATTTCTGAGAGCACAATGTTGTTCTGTCACAATTATATACCATAATTTATTCAGTCATTGTTCTTTTGATGACCATCCCTTTAGTTTCCAGCTTTTTGCCATAACTAAAAAAGAACTGCTATAAATATTTTTTATGTGTAAGACTTGTTCCAATTTCTTTGATTCCTTTAGAGTACAGGCCTAGCAGGGGTATAGCTGGGTTGAAGAGCTCTTTAGTAATTCTTTGTGTTTAATTTTGAATTGTTTCCCAGAATGGTTGTGCCCATTCACAGGTTCACCAAGTGCATCTATGTGCCCATTTCCCCATATCCCCTCCAACATTTATCATTTTCCCTTTTTTGTTCTCTTTGTCAATCTGATGGATCTGAGGGGGAACCTCTGAATTGCTTTAATTTGCATTCCTCTAATTAATAATGACTTGGAGTAGTTTTTCATTGTTTTGAAATGATGAAAAGAAGTAAGAACAAAGGAGGCTTAACTGTGCCTCAGTTTATACTACAGTGCTGTAATTCTCAAAGCTCTTTCGTCCTGGTTAAAAATAGAGAGCACAGTCTGTGGAATGGAGTAGCTATACAGCATAACATGCAGTTCTCAGGGAAGAAACCTAGTACAAAAAATGCTCCAAATCAACCCTGTCATTTTCCAAACCAAAGTATACTCCTTGGCCACCGCATCCCAATATCCCTTGGGCAATTTAAACTTTGTTTTGGTGAAAGAATAGGTTATGAATTTTAGAGCAAAAAAATTTTAGGAGGAGAGAAGAAACCTAAAAAACAAGAGGTTATGAGTTGGTCTGGTGATAAACTCAGGGTTAAGGAGTTAAAACAGGCTAAATTTGTTGAGTCATTTCAGTCGTATCTGACTCTTCGTGAACCCATTAGGGATTTTCTTGGCAGGATACTGGAGTGGTTCGCCATTTTCTTCTCCAGCTTATTTTACAGATGAAAAACTGCAGCAAACAGGGTTAAGTGACTTGCCCAGGGTTACACAGCTAGTAGGTATCTGAGGCTGGATTTGAATTCATGAAGAGAAGTCTTCCTGCTTCCCAGCCCAGTGCTCTATCCATGGTGCCATCTAACTACCATTTCATATTTCCAACCTTGCTACCTGAGTTGATGCCATGAAAGCAGTAACCATGCACACTTTTAAGTGAGGCGAATATTCATTATCTTTGAAATCAACAGTATTTCGAATCAGTCAATAAACATTTATTAAACAACTACAATATTCCAGGCACTGTGCTAGGTGTTGGAAGAGCTGAAAGAGCCATTTTCTTGTTTTAGAAAAGTCTCTAGACAAATAAAGTCTTGGAAAAAAATGAGAAAAACCCAGAAAATAATTTTTTTTGCCAAGTCCTAGAAGAGCCTGCCACATGGAACGTAAATATTATGACCACGACAAGAAAAATGATCAACTATTGGCAAATTTAGTTAGACAAAGGAAACCACTAGCCCTACATGTAAGCGGAAGGAGAACAGATGGCAGAAGGATAAATGAAGCTAAAGAGAAGCTGTTAAGAGTTACAAAGTCTCAGGACAATACCAATAGCTCTTTTTTAATGAATGAGAGCTCAGTTCCTGCTCCCAGTGGATCCAGCCCTGAACCAGGCACTCTCAGAAGGTGAAAAGGTATCAGTCTAGATTCTGAGCCCCATACTCTCACGTTTATAATATATAACTTCCAGGGACACAGCGAAATAACATTTATTAAAATGTTTGGAAAAAACAAACGGGCTTGGGCAAAGAGCTATGTTAATCAGGAGACTACTGATCAATTGAGTCTTCCCAGTCTACCTAATGAAATTATAGAATGTAAAAGGCAAGTAACCAAGACAATGAAATGTGAAGGCTCACCTCTGCTAGGCGTTGAGTGACCTAGCTGAACCTTGTAAAGGATAGTAGGGGGTCCTAGGTGACACAGACAATAGAGTGCCAAGCCTGAATTTAGGAAGACTCATCTTCCTGGGTTCAAATCTGGTCTCAGAAACAAGCTGTGTGACCCTGGGCAAGCCACTTTAAACCTGTTTGCCTCAGTTTCCTCATTTGTCACATGAGCTGGTGAAGCAAATAGCAAATCACTCCAGTATCTTTGCCAAGATCCCCAAAATGGAGTCACAAAGAGCTGGACACAACTGAAATGACAATAACAAGAAGATATCTATTTATGTATATCTATAAAGATAGAGATATAGATATATAATAGGGTTTTGAAAACTGGCAACTTGAGTTTTGTAATTCAGTGGGATAAGCACTGAGACTGATTTGCATTTGGGGGAATCTCTGAGCCAGAAGGCAGATGGTGAAGTCATACACAGGGGTTTTAAAAGAGGCATCCACAGTCTGTGAGAGAAAAGACTGAAAGGAAGGCATGGGGACTACAAGAGCTAAGCAGAAGCAGTAACAGCATGGATAGAAACACTGTCCTTGCCCAGCTTGGGACGTAAGGAGCTGAGTGGGAAAGAACTAGCCACATGGGAATAACAGATAAAATGAGAATTTGAAAGGAGATTGGAATTATGACCAAGGTGGGTCAATGGGCCCTTGCAGGTGACTTAAAAAAAGAGAACTTAGATTAGAGTTTCTGGTAATAATTGCCTCTTCAAGGACAGAAGGAACTTCCAAAAGGTCTATGCCTACAATTTTCTTCCCTGCACCTTTCTAGTCAAACACCATAATATATCTTCTCTGCTCCTTTTATTTAAACATTTCCTGTATCTCAATTTTGTCTCACATGGAAAGAAATCAGTGATGATCTAGACAAAAGTGAGATTAGACCAGTGGGCCAAACCTCACTCTGAATGCTAAAAATTTTCTTAAGTGGGCTTTGAGCTATTGTGATCTTATTAAGAGTTTTTCATCTGTTGTATGTTACATAAAATAGCAGAGAAAGAACATGGATCCAAGGGCCATTGTATCACCCCATTAACTACCATGCACTTAATCAGTGCTTGACAAGAGTTTCTTTTCTTCTTTCTTTCTTTCCTTCATTCCATCCTTTCTTTTTTCTCCTTCCTTTCCTCCCTCCCCTCCCCTCCTTTTCTTTTCCTTTCCCTTCCTTTCTTTCTCTTTCTTTATTTCTTTCTTTCTCTCTCCCTCTCTCTCTCTTTCTTTCTTTCTCTCTCTCTCTCTTTCTTTCTTTCTTTCTTTCTTTCTTTCTTTCTTTCTTTCTTTCTTTCTTTCTTTCTTTCTTTCTTTCTTTCTTTCTTTCCAAAAGACAAAAGATTAAGATTTACAATCATAATAATTTAGCCTACAAGACAAAATATAATCCTGGGGGGGGGGGAGTAGTGTATCTTGGATGGAATAGAAAAGGTTTTCAAGCATTTCTAAAAAAGATCAGAGTTGAGTAGATAGAAGTGTTTACTATGTTTTAATCACTGTGCTAGGTGTTGGAGATACGTATATCAGTAAGCAATACAGATTCTGACTTTATGAAATGTACTAATAGGATAAGAAAGCATATTTAAGGGGGTTGAAAAGCAGGAAATGGGAGGGTTATGTGTACATTAATGTGACCAGGAAGTGAGATGGATACAGGAACAAGATATAGCAAGTCTCATAATAAACAAATTAGAGGAATAGAGGAGATAATTTTGACAGCTATGGATAGGGGAAACTTTCTTTACCAAACAAGAGAGAGAGAATCAATGGAGATAAGATGGCCAGTTTTGATTGAGTAAAATTGATAAGTATTTGCAGAACTAAGATCAATGCAGTCAAAATTAGAAGGGAAACAGTTGGAAATTGGAAACAATCTTTAAAGCAAGTTTCTCTGATAATGGTATGAAATATTAATATGTTATAGGGAAATGATTCAGATACACAAGAATATGAACCATTTTCCATTTGATATATGGTTAGAGCATATGGATAGGAAGTTCTCAAGGGAAGAAACCTATACTATCAACAACCATAAGGGAAATAATAAAATGTTCCAAATCATCAATAATAAGACAAATGCAAATTAAAACAATATAAGTTTCCATATCATACCAATCAGTTTGGCAAAGATGACAATGGAAAATGACTATTGTTGGAATGACTCTGGGAAGTAAGAACACTGGTGTACTGTTGGTGAAGCTATGATTTGAAATGGCTCTTCTGGAAAGCAGTTTGGAATTTTGTCACAAAGGTCACTATAGTATGAATACCCTTTCACTCAAGTATACCACTACTGGGCATATATCTCAAAGAGATCAAAGAACTCATATATACGAAAATGTTCATAGTAACACTTTTTGTTCTAACAAAGAACTGAAAACTAAGGGGGGGAAGTACCTAAATATTGGGAATTTTTTTAACAAATTAAGGTATATTAATGCAATGGAATAGTATTGTACCTTAAGAAATGACAAAAGGGATGGATTCATAAAAAGTTTGGAAGGCTTATATGAACTAATAGAGAGTGAAATGAGCAGAACCAGGAAAACAATTTATTTATACAATGGCTACAACTTTGTAAATAAAAATAACTTTGAAAAACTTAAGAACAATGACTAATGCAGTGACCAACTAGGAAGCCAGAGGACTGGTGATGACACACGCTCCCCACTTCCTAACAGAGAAGTAATGGACTGAACCTGTTAAATGAGGCACTTATTTTTGGACATAGCCAATTTGGTGGGTTGGTTTTATATGACTATGTTTCCTTGTTATAAGAAAAGATTGGGTGTGAGGGGAGGAGTATAATGATAGTAATGGAAATAAAACAAAAGAAAGGAGTGTTATTAAAGAATTGTAAAAAAAAAAGATTTATGAAAGAGAACAGAATATAGTTCAGGGGAAGATATAAACAAGCAGTAAATTTTTGACAATAGTATGGCAAATTTACTATATATTTTTTAAAATCTATAACCTGTATACAATTGAGATAGTTTTATATCTAGTCCTATTTTTCTGTTCTTCTTTCTAAGCATAATGTTCATCTTTGTTGGTGTTTTTGAGTTCAGAATAACCAAAAATAAAAATAAACAACCTTAAAAATACAATGATGTTTTGGTATTTTCTTTGCAAATGAATTCATTTTCTTCTCAGTCTTTTTTTTTTTTTTTTTGGTGCTTCTCAGCCTTTCTGCTCATTCATCTCTAATTGTGGCAGCATACATAGTTCTGGGAGGGTGGTTGTTTAGTTGTTTCAGTCATGTCCAACTCTTCATGATTCTATTTGGGGTTTTCTTGGGAAAAGATGAGGAAACCGAGGCAAATAGGGTTAAAATGACTGTCCAGGGTCACTCAGCTACTAAGTATCTAAGGCCAGATTTGTACTCAGAAACATAAGTCTTCTTGACTCTAGCCCCAACACTCTCTACTGTGCCACCTAGCTGCCCTCTAGGAGCATAAAGGTTGTTAAATGTTGGAAATGGTTACTGACATACACAGACGGCTTAGTGGAAAAGCAACCCAGGGACAAGATTCCTAGCATTGCCTTGATCTGTTGACCCCATTCTGTCCTGACACCCAGAAGTCTCATCTGGTTCTCCCTGTCTCATCCCCATGGGACACTTGGATTGTGTAGTTCTGTCTGAGGAAATGGGATAGATTAGTTAACATTCCAACCTTTCCTCCTGTGCTATGGCTTAAGTCACTTAAACTCTCTAGACCTCAGTTTCCTTAGCTATAAAATGTGTGGATTAGACTAGGTGGCCTTTGAGATCCCTTTCTGCTTTAGATCTATGAGCCTAAGATCCCACAGTTCCATGTCCAGTAGAAGGTCCAGTTTATAGCAATTCTATGAGGCTTCTGATGTTTTCTATTGTTGAATAAATTGGGAGAAAAAAAATATATGGGGTTTTGGTTTTGTTTTGTTTCTAATCATGTGCTTAGTAATAGTGACTAACTATAGTGTTTGGGAAAGTTTTAGGGAATGGATAAACCCCAAAGATCAAGGCAGAGTTCTTATATTAAGCTAGCAAGGTAGAGACATGTCTATGGGTCTACCAGACAGCCACTGGCCATGTATATGGAATTTCAGATAAGAAACTGTTAAATGCAATAAGACATCAGTGTTTCTCTACGCATGTGAAAGGGAGCTATTGAAAAATTTATCTTTATTTATTTATTTATTTTTGAGGCAATTGGGGTTTAGTGACTTGCCCAGGGTCACACAGCTAGTAAGTGTCAAGTGTCTGAGGTCAAATTTGAACTCAGGTCCTCCTGACTCCAGGGCCAGTGCTCTATACACTGCACCACCTAGCTGCCCTGCTATTGAAAATTTTAAAAGAAAAATTAGAAACACATCCACATATTTTTGTCCATGCAATGCTAAATATTTGAATGTTTCAAAATATCTAGATGTTTGGCATCATGTAAACAAAATACACAAACATCTAATGGACTTTTTCATGATTCAGCTTAGTTTTGGCCTTGCTTAAGACTTTCCCAATCATAATTTCTTTTCTCAAAATGATTGCTCCGTGTCCTCTTTGCAGGGTATATTTGGCCAAGGGGGTGAGTTGGGATGGGTACTAAACATTTTTTTCCTTCATTTTTCAAAGGGAAACATAGTGCCCCCCAAATTGCAAATGAGTGCATTAAGAGGTTTTGCTGGTGTAAATGGCCTGTAGTGGATCTTCAGGAAGGGTGAGGGGAAAGTTAAGGAGATATATTCTAGTTGGCCAGAAACTAAAAGGCAAGAAAATGTTGTGCAGTGTGATTGTCATCATGAACATCTACAGATATATTAGTGCCATTGGAATAATAAATTTGGTATGGTGATGAATATATAAAAAAAAGACTGCTCCAATGCCCCACCTCTTCAGTTTCATGCCAGGGTTCATATATCACTAACTAGGGAATGATCAATGTCAGTTTCCCCAGACTCATAGATAAACATATTAATGCCTATATTCTCTAATAGCATGAAGTCCAATCTAAGATAAATACCAAATCAGTATTATAAGTCTTACAAGACCTACAGTTATCTTGGCATTGCCAGCATCCTAAGTGATGAAATAGTTTCCCTAATCACTGAAAAAAAATGCTCAGGAAACAAATAAAAAGATATATTTCCCCCCTTTTTCCCAGTGTCAGCTTTAGGAAGAAAAAAATATGTGTCCATAAAATTGTACAATGTAGACATCTTTTCTGTTGAATTTTTAATAGGATCTTGGAATCAGAATAGGGAGTAAAGATAACTTGAGATCACAGTCGGAGTTGGTGGCACAGTAGATAGAGTGATGGGCCTGAAGTCAGAAAGGCTCATCTTCTTGAGTTCAAATCTAGCCTCAGACACTTACTAGCTATGTATCTCTGGGCAAATCACTCAACTCTGCCTCAGTTTCCTCATCTGTAAAAATGAGTTGGAAAAGGAAATGGCAAACCACTGCAGTATCTTTGCCAAGAAAACCCCAAAGGGGGTCATAAAGAATCATACATGACTGAAAATGACCAAACAACAACAACATTAGGATCATTCAAATTACCCATCTATCAGCATGTATCAGCCCTATTTAAGGCAACTGAGAAATTGTGAGGTATGTTAGAAAGAGGACTGGATTTGAGTGACCTTGGGCAAGTCACTCAATCTTTCTGGGCCTTGGTTTCCTTATCTTTAAACAAGGGGATTAGAACAGATGAACTCTTTGAGGTTTTTTATGGCTCTAAAACTTACAGTCCCTATGTTCTTTGAATTTCAGGGTCCCCATCTTTAGGAGACCCCATAATATAGTAGAAAGAACAATCCAGTATTGAGACCTGGTTCAAATCCTCTTCCTCACACTACCTGAGTAATATTGGATAAATTACTTAACAACAAAAAATATTTGTTATGTGCCTCCTATATAAGTGCATTTATATCCCCAAGAGAGAGACTATAGTCTATAGGCACTGTATACTATAGTCTCTCTGTTGGGGATATAAAGGAAAACAGTCCCCGCCCTCCAGAAGTTTACATTAAAAAAGATTTCTCATTGATATAATTTGTTTTTCACAATGCTTAGAGGCACATGAATGCATTGTTGGTCGAGCTGTGATTCAATAATGCAACCATTGTGGAAAAATAGTTTGGAACTAGGCAAATAAAGTGGCTTAAAATGCTCACGCCCTTTGACGCAGAGATTTCATTGCTAGACCTATGCCTCAAAGAGGCCATGAACAAAAAGAATGACTCCATATACACCAGAATATTTAAAGCAGCATTTTGTTTTTTGTAGCAAAAAACTGTAAACAAAATACCCATTCAATTGGGAAATGGCTAAATAAATTGTGGTACATAAATGTAATGGAATGCCATGCTTCTGTAAGAAATTGTGGGTGTGGTGTACATAGGAAAACATAGAAAGACTCGTGAGAACTGATACTAAATAAGAGTAAGCAGAGGCAGAAAAACAATGTACACAATGACATTAATAATGTCAATGGAAAGAAACATACAATGAAACAATAGAAACTCTCATGAAATTATAGAAATCAAGCCTGGTACTAAAGAAGAGATATGTGAAGAGATATACTCCCTATTCTGTTGCAAAGGTGAGCGGTCTTTGGGTGCAGACATCGAATATGATGTCAGATTTTTTTTGATATGTTGATTAGTTTTGCTGAAATTTTTCTCTTACTCTTTTCCAAAAATTCTTTGTTATAAGGGATATCTGTAGAAGAAAGGGAAGAGATACTGGGTGGAATGTAGGTGATATAAAAAATAAGTTTTTATTATTTTGGCTTTATATCACCTGTATTTCCTTTTGTATCCTCTCCTCTTCCAAGAGAGCTATCTCTTATAACAAAGAATAAAAAAAAGAAAAGAAAAAAAATTAAGCAAAAGCAATCAACACATTTCTCCCTTTAGCCTTCCCAGAGAACTTTTCCTTATAACAAATACATTTTTATAAAAATAAAAGAAGAGAAAAAATAAACAAAATCAAATGATACACTGAAAAAAAATAGATTCAATGTTCTGTACCTAGAGACTACCCTACCCCACAGGAGTTGGAGCAGGTGTCTTCATATGTCTCTTCTTTGGGGCCAAGCTTGGTGTTTGTAATTTAGCGACATTCACTTTCAATTGTTTCATGATTGTTCTTCTTCCCATTTATGTTGTCAATATCATTGTATAGGTTGTTTTCCTAGATCGGCTTATTTCACTTTGCATCAGTTCACTGATGTCTTTCCATGAAAAACTTACATTCTTTTTTCTTTCTTTCTTTCTTCTTCTTCTTCTTTTTTTTTTTAGTGAGGCAATTGGGGTTAAGTGACTTGTCCAGGGTCACACAGCTAGTAAGTGTTAAGTGTCTGAGGCTGGATTTGAACTCAGGTACTCCTGACTCCAGGGCCGGTGCTCTATCCACTGTGCCACCTAGCTGCCCCTAAGAGCTTACATTCTTTTGCAGATTTCAATATGTAAACAGATAAGTAAATACAAGTTTATTCGTGGAGGGAGGGAGCATTAATAGCTAAGGGGCTTCAAGAAAGGGTTTGGCAACCTGGTTGAGGCAAGGAGGCAGTTAATGATGGTAAGAGAATGGAGCCTCTTGGTTTTTTCACCTTCAAAATGGGGGATAATAACACCTATTATTACCCTTCTGGGTTGCAGTGAGGATCAAATGAGAATGCCAGTAAAACACTTTGTAACCCCCAAAGTGATATAAAACACTGGCTAATATTTAGTAATGCCCTCCTTAGGACTGCAGGCTTTCAAGTTTACTACCAGTCTCCTGCACCAGCTTAGGGGGAGGGAGGAGGGAAGGAGGAAAGGTAGATTTAAAAGTGATTTTTTTCTGAAAACATTTGTGTGCCTGAAGGAAAGCCTTAGTTGTACATCCAGATCGAACAATTGTGCCCCTGAATGACAGGGCTAGTCCCTCCATCTCTCATTTTCTTACTTCAATAATGAAGATGTTTAATATCTCTGCAGATAGCATGCTGAAACTGTAATTTATTAAATAGTACTCTGAAGTACCATTTGCACAGTGGCAGAATTGGATTAATAATTCAATTTGATTCAATAAGCATTCAGTTAATGGAGCCTTCTTGTGTAATCCTCGATGCATTCCTCAGTCACAAAGAGGAGAAGAGCCTTTTTGGAATCTCAGCAGGGGGAAAGATTCTGGCTGAGCTCCTGGGGGCCTGACTGTGTCCAACAGTGAGGCACTCCTTGAACACACAATTAGCACAGGGAAGAAAAGTCCTATGCTCAGAGGAATAGTAATGGCAAGTTCCAAGGGATCTGGGGCTAGCCAGGCTCCCTTATTGTGAGGTTCTTCTTATGCCTGTTCTTCGAAGAGGAAACAGAAGCTGTGGCCTGAACAGAATTGGGCTCACCAGAATTAGAGGAAGCGTGAGAAGCTCTGTCCCTATGGTCACTCACAGCTGTCCAGAGCTTCATGGGCAGTCTTATTAGCTAGGGTTCTTAACCTGGGGTTGACTGTCCATGAAGAGACTGTGGGAGGTTCATGAACTTGAATAGGAAAAAAATGACATCTCTTGTCTTCACTAACCTCTAAATAAAATTTAATATATCCTTCAATTATCTTTAAAATGGTCTTCTGAGAAGGGGGCTATAGGCTTCACCAAATTGCCTGATGGGTTTACAATAAAAATGGTGGTACATCAGAGTTTTAAAGGAAACGTGAAAGAAACTAAATGCCAACAAAGCACCAAACAGCCCCCCCCCCAATACTACAAATAGAATATTGGCAAAAAGAAAGTAAACAAGATTATATAGAAATATCAGTATCATTTAGGTAACCCCCTCCTTTGCAGTAGGGCTCCAGAAAAGCTACCCAAGATTCAAGCTCTTCTGTGCTTTGGTAACTCACTCAAAACCATAGTTCAGAATCTTCCACTGATGTGTTTGCTTCTACCAACCAGCCACAGGACAAAAAGCTATTTCACTTAGAGAATTTGAAGACTAGAATGGGCTTCAGTCAGTGGTCATCTCCTACAATGCACATTCATGATATCATACCCAACAAAAGGTCACCCAGTCTCTGCTTGAAGACTTTCCAGGACTGTGGACCTGCCCACCATCTCTCAAAGCAGCCCATTCTACTATTAGACAATATGGTCAATAAAATGACCAGAAAAGACCCCATTCCCCCCATTCCCTTGTGCAAATAGGGTCCTCTGATCTTCAAGTTACCATACTGCCAGTGAGGCAGCGCACACTTACTTAGGACTTGTGTGAGCATGGACTATACACAGAGGGTACACATGTAGGGAACATGTATAAAGGAGGACATACCAAGACCCCATGTGCACACATTTGCAGAGTACATGTAGGAGACGTGCATAGCTTGGGCCCATTCATGGCATCTTTATCACACCTCTGATTCTGTGGAGCTGCCAGTGTCCTCTGATGACATCATCACAGTGCTCTCTACTTCTCTCAGTTGGGCATCATGTTTCCGTTTTCCATTGCTCCTGGTCATATTATCTCTGCTAGCCATCTCTATTGGCCTCATGATCACCTAACTGTTTTTGCTGCCCTTACCAGGGTTCAGTACTTAGAAAGGCTCTTGCTGATGGGACCAGGGTGAAACTCTTTTTGTGCATGCCCCTGAGGGCTGTGAGCCATTAGACCCAGCCAAATAGCCAACAAAAGTCAAAGAAATGTCAAAAAACTAAGCTTGTTTACCCCTCCCTTATTCAAATCCCTTATTTTAGAGGGGATAATATAAAGGGTGATAAAGTAGAGGCCGAAAATTCAGGTCAGACCGGAGGGTAGAAACCATGTCTCATAACTCCTGTGAGAAAATAATTATTAATAATGTTTTTTTGGGGGGGACCCCCCCACTCAAAAGTTTAGTTCAGGAACTTTAAGCTTGTCTCTTTCAGAGACAAACCAAAGGTACAATAGAGATGATACTCCAACTAGCTCAGTGAAGTAAGGAGATTAAAACCACACCTATTTGAATGTGCTTTTGCCCTGGGGGTGGGAGTGGGGGTGGGGTGTATGTCTTCCACTAGACCCTGATGTCATCATGGTAGAGCTCATTTTCATATGAACCACCCTCAGGTCATGTCAACCAATGGAATTGAATGATGCTAGCCAATTAGCTTTGATCAGTGTGTAAGAGCCACCTCTATCAGAAGAGGAAAAAGACTGATATCATGAGGCAAACACCATTCTGGGCTGGCACTCTAGGTGAAGAAGGCTGTTGGGTGGTAAGGGCTCTCCTCATTAGGTAATGTAGGGCTTGAGGCCATGCGCTCTCTCTCTTAGAAATATGGGGGGCGGGGTGTTGGTGGTTCAGCTTGGGTTCACTGCCATGCTGTCAATGTTCTAGTATTTAATATACCTTAATAATAAAAAATGTTTACTGCCAAAAATAGGTATAATAAGCTATTAATTTATAAGTAGCAATAATTTAGAAAAAATCCAGTCTAGTTCCCCAACACTTTAGCTAGAAATAGCTAGTCTCAAATAATCTAATAAATACACTCCCAGGCCAGGCTCTTTTGGCCAAGTGGCTGAAATTTATTCTTTTGATATGGTCAAATCTCAGTCCTCATCACTGGCCTTTCCACAGAACCAGCCACAGTTTTCATAATTCAGGACAAATAGCTGAGTGGGAAGGGGAGTCTTGACTTCATCTGGTGCTGACTCAAGGTACAATAAAGACATCTTAGATGTCTTAATTCTGACCTCTAAATCCAAGAATAATGTTTAATCTCCTCTGTACAGCAACCTTTCACAGTCTTGATAACAGTTATCGTTTCTCCCACCTCATCCCTCATTCTCAGAGTTTTCTCTTCTCTGTAATAATTATCCTTGGCTCCTTTAACCAGTCTTTGGTTTCCAGTCCTGTCATCATCTAGATTGTCCTTCTCTGGAGGTACTCCATCAAAGGCTGCTAGATGTTGCAGGGGATAGAGTGTCAGGCCTGGAGTCAGGAAGACTCATCTTCCTGAGTTCAAATCTGGCCTCACACATTTAGTAGCTGTGTGACCCTGGACGAGTCACTTAACCCTGCTTGCCTTAGTTTTCTTATCTGTAAAATGAGCTGGAGAAGGAAATGGTAAACCACTGCAGTATCTTTGCCAAGAAAACCCCAAATGGGATCATGAAGAGTCAGACATAACTAAACATCAACATTCTAGCTAGTCAATGTTCTTGAAATATGGCACTCATACCTGAACACAGTACTCAGGATATGTTAAAACCAGAGTGACATATAAATAGGAAAATAATTTCCCTTCTTTTGGACATTATACTTTTTTTTTTAATGCAACCAAAGATCACAATAGCTTTGTCTGTCTGATGAATCACATTGCTAACTCATATTGAACTTGCAGTCCATTTATATCTCTGTCTTTTTAGCCATCTCTTTTCCATCTGGGTAGTTGATTTAATTCAATAACTAGAGACCTTTCTCTAGCTTGAAGTAGGTCCATTAATCATTACTCTTGGTTCTGCTTATTCAACCAATTCTGAATCTGTCTACTCACACCTTCCTATCTTGTATATAGGCTGAGATTTATTCTTCTGAGATATGGCCAAGACTCAGTTCTTATCACTAGTCCTTGTATAAAGACTTAGGAATTTTTGTACCTGGGGTGAATATCACAAATCATGTTCAGAACAAGCAACAGACACTTTCTCTTAGTATAATGGAATTGGGGGCAGGGAGTGAATACTCAGGAATGTGTGGTGAGTCAGAAATCCCAGGGCATCCGTCTGTTCCTGTGGTGACCCCCGAACCCCATGAGGCTGTCCACAAGAAGAGGAAGGAGAGCATCTGGGAGCTTTGTATTTTAATAAATCAATCACGATAAGAAGGTGCTAAGGTCAGTTGTTTCTTCACACTTGGCACCAAAAAAACTTGATTGAGGTATGGAGAGTGTGGAGAGAGAACTCTTACTGGTACTTTGAGGATGGTATTAATAAAAGACCTTAAAGACACACCATCACCCACCTCCAACCAACCCCAAATTTTAAGTTAGAATGTTACCATGTGAACACCGTCCATGGCTTTTTCTTTGCAAAGATACTGGAGTGGTTTGCCATTTCCTTCTCTAGTAGATTAAGGCAAACAGAGGTTAAGTGACTTGCCCAGGGTCACACAGCTAGTAAGTGTCTGAGGCTGGATCTGAACTGTGGTCTTCCTGACTCTAGGCCTGGTGCTTATCCAATGAGCCACCTAGCTGCCCCCTATTACATTAAATTAAATAGGGTTTATATAAATAAAACAAATGTAGCCAAGAGCAGAAGGAAAACAAAAAATTGGGGAAAAAATTCATGGGGCAGCTAGGTGGCTAATTCCAAGGCCAGATTTTAAACACACTTTGCTTTATTTGCTTTTCATATATTATTTACCATTATTAAACCTTCTGAAAGGCAAAACTTGGAGTTTGGAAAGGGAGGAAGATAAAAATATTAGGATATGTCATTTAATGACAAGATTAGTAATTTTGCTATAATTTTTCACCTAGACCAGACCATAAATTTAGGTGCAAAGACAAGCCAGTGAGAAGGTTTCTGTAAAAACTGGAGAGATGGGGAGGGGAAAGGGGAATGACACCAAGTTAAATCATGGTCAAATCTATGACATCCTTAAATTCAGCACCTTGATTATTTACTATTCTTTTCAAATCATACATGGAAAATTGAAAAAAAATTTTTTTTTGGTCTAGACCTACCAGAGATTTCATTGGAATGAAGGAGCTCCCTCCCCATCAGCTCCTTGCTACAGTAGATTGGTAATTTACCATGTTGAAAAATTAAGTGACATGGAACAGTTAGGTGGTGCAGTGGATAGAGCACCGGCCCTGGAGTCAGGAGTACCTGAGTTCAAATCCGGCCTCAGACACTTAACACTTACTAGCTGTGTGACCCTGGGCAAGTCACTTAACCCCAATTGCCTCACTAAAAAAAAAAAAAGACAGAAAAGTTAAGTGACTTTCTCATTGTCTCATATCTGTTAAGTGTCAGCTATAGGACTTGAACAGGTTTTTCTGACTCCATGCCACACTGTCTTGCTAAGTAGAAAATACACTTAAAAACAAAAGATTAGATCATGCTGATGGCTCCATTTTTTGCACAGTCAATGTATTTATTTGTTGGCCCAGACTTAGAAGCAGAAGGAAATAAATGTGTCAGTGAGGAAGAATTTAAAATCTCCCTTATGGGTGTTATTAAAATAGGATTTGTCCACATCTACTAGAGATGACTTGGGTGAGATCCTGACAAAAAGAAAGATATGGAAGATGATTTGACCAGTTTTCCTGAAAGTAATGCTTAAGGTTGAAGATTTAATGTTGCTGTTTATAATAACTCTCTCCATCCTCTCCTTCCATATTCACACCAAAGTTCTATAGCCTGTCATATATAAATGAGCAACTACTGTGTTAGAACATGGAGGCAGACCTAACTCAGAAACTGCTTTCTCAGAATAGAGGTAGACTTATGCCCCTGCTTAAGATAGAATCATAAATTTAGATTTGGACAGACCAACTCTCTTATTTTATTTTATTTTTCCAGAAAGCTACTTTTCAACATTCATTCTTTTTTGGTGGGGTAATGAGGGTTAAGTGACTTGCCCAGGGTCACACAGGTAGTAAGTGTCAAATGTCTGAGGCCGGATTTGAACCCAGGTCCTTCTGAATCCAGGGCCTGTGCTTTATCTACTGCACCACCTAGCTGCCCCTCAACATTCATTTTTTTAAAAAAGATTTTGAGTTCCAAAGTTTTTTCCTTTCCTCTTCTCTCCCCGCTCCCCAAGATGGCAAGCAATCTGATATAGGTTATACATGTGCAATCATGTTAAACATATTTTCACATTAGTCATGTTGTAAAAAAGGAAACAGAACAAAAGGGGAAAAGCATGAAAAAACACAAAAATAAAAAAGTGAAAATAGTATGTTTTGACCTGTAGTCAGATTCCATAGTTCTTTCTCTGAATGTAGACAGAATATCCTCTAGTGAGTCTTTTGGAATCGTCTTAGATCATTGTATTTCTGAGAAGAGCTAAGTCTATCATAGGTGATCATCACACAATGTTGCTGTTACTGTGTATGATATTCTTCTGGTTCTGCCCACTTCACTGAGCATCAGTTCATAAAACTTTTTCCAGGTTTTTCTGAAATCATACAACCTGTCATATCTTATAGCACAATAGTATTTCATTACATTCATATACCACAGCTTGTTCAGCCATTCTCCAACTGATGAACATCCTTTCAATTTCCATTTCTTTGCCACCATAAAAAGAACTGTTATGGATATTTTTGTACATATGAGTCTTTTCTCCCCTTTTTATGATCTCTTTGGGATACAGAACTAGTAGTGATATTGCTGGGTCAAAGGGTATGCACAGCCCATTGTCCTTTGAGCATAGTTCCAAATTGCTCTCCAGACTGGTTGAATCAGTTCACAACTCCACCAACAATGCATTAGTGTCTCAATTTTCCCATATTCTCTCCAACATTTTACATTTTCCTTTTCTGTTATATTAGCCAATCTGATAGGTGTGAGGTGGTACCTCCAAGCTGTTTTAATTTCTTTCTCTAATCAACAGTGATTTAGAACATTTTTTTATATGACACTAGATAACTTTAATTTCTTCATCTGAAAACTGTCCATTTGTATCCTGTGACCATATATCAACTGGGGAATGACTTGTATTCTAATAAATTTAACTCCATTCTTTATGTATTTGAGAAATTAAGCCTTTATCAGAAATGCTGGTTGTAAAAATTGTTTTCCAGCTTTCTGATTTCCTTCTAATCTTGGTTGCATTGGTTTTGTTTGTGCAAAACCTTTTAAATTTAATGTAATAAAAATTATCCATTTTGTATTTCATAATGCTCTCCATCTCTTGTTTGGTTATAAATTCTTCCCTTTTCCATAGATCTGACAGGTAAACGATTCCTTGCTCTCTTAATTTGCTTATGGTATCACCTTTATGTCTAATTAATGTACCCATTTTAACCTTATCTTGGTATTTTTTATGAGATGTTGGTCTATGCATTGTTTCTGCTATATTATTTTCCAGTTTTCCCTGCCCATGATTAATAGACATATGATTAAGGATTCAGACTCAGACCTTCCTAACTTATAGTCCAGAGCCATATCTACCACATTAGTAGTTTTCAAAGTGGAGTCTGGGGATCCCTAGATATCCCTAAGACCTTGTTGGGGACCTATGAGGTTAAAACTATTTTTATAATAATGCTAAGACATTTATATTTCTAATATGTTGTTGTTGTTGTTAAGTTGTTCAGTTGTGTCTGACTCTTCATTGACCTCATTTGGGGTTTTCTTGGCAAAGATACAGGAGGTATCTCCATTTCCTTCTCCATCTCATTTTACAGATGAGGAAACTGAGGCAAACAGCATTAAGTGACTTGCCCAGGGTCACATAGCTGGTGAGTGTCTGCAGTGATATTTGAACTGTCTTCCTGATTGCAGGCCCAGAACTCTACTGCACCACCTAGCTGCTAAAAATTTCTAATATGGTAAACATCAATAGCTATAACCCACATAAACAAGGGTTTTTTATGTTTCTCAATAATTTTTGAGATAATAAAAGCATCATTAGACTAAAGTTTGAGAACTACTGCACTACGCCACCTAGCTGCCAAATAATTGGTAGGTATTGTTTTGTTTTGTTTTTTTTTTATTAATTTTTTTTTTAGTGAGGCAATGGGGGTTAAGTGACTTGCCCAGGGTCACACAGCTAGTAAGTGTGAAGTGTCTGAGGCCGGATTTGAACTCAGGTACTACTGACTCCAGGGCCGGTGCTCTATCCACTGCGCCATCTAGCTGCCCCTGGTATTGTTTTGTTTTATAGCTTGCAGGGTCACAGATTTAGAGCCAGAAGTGTCATGTCCACATTTCTATCTCCCTGAAGCTCCATGAAGGCTAGGACCAAATCTTTTAAAATTTTAAATAATAACATCGCTCACAATAATAGCTAATATTTCTGTAATATTTTACTTTTCCCACTTACCGCCTAATAGCTACTCTTTGCATAGTAAACAGATATTTTAACATGTCTTGTTGAAGGTTAGAAGCTGATGATTGGCTAACTTTTCTCCTTTTTATCCAGATGTTTTGGTGTCATGTAGACACAGCCAGGAAAGATTGTAAATGACAGATGAATCTCTCCATACTGAATCTTAATTTGGACAAGTTCTCTGATTTTGACTCGAAAACATACAGGGAATGTGGCTTCCATGTTAGCAGAAATCAAAGGCAGCCAAAAAGGAGATGAAAGCCAGACAAGGGTCTGGGAAATTTGTCAAAAAGATTTTTTTTAAATTTTGCTAGCTCGAGATGAATGGTGATGATGTTACGGCAGAGATCAAACAGTCATTGGGAATGAAAACTGCATGAGAAGCAAAGGTCAAGGATTGCAAGAGGACAGGCAGAATTGAAGAAGACTTCAGTGAAACAGGCTGACGGGAAAGTGTTTCTGAAAATCAAGAGAAGCTGAAAAAGAAGAAAAGAGGATTCTCTGAACAGTTGGATCTCTTAGTTTTACCTGCTAACTAGGTCAGCATTTGAAACTTGGTTGAAGAAAAGGGCAAACATAGAACAAATCATATTTAAATTCAGAGCCTGGTTTAGTAGGGGCATTTTTTTTTTTAACAGTATGTTAAAACATACTTTAATATGAATAGTTAGATCCTTACCTAATGGAAGGCACAAGCAAAAATTTAAAATGACCCAATCTGTGTTCTAAATATCATAATAATTAACTTTTTTGTGGTACTTTAAGATTTATAAAGTGGTATGCATACATATATACATATATACGCACACATTCATACATAGATAATCTTTTGTTGTTGTTGTTGTTTTTATTGTGTTTTTTTTTAGTGAGGCAATTGGGGTTAAGTGACTTGCCCAGGGACACACAGCTAGTAAGTGTTAAGTGTTTGAGGCCGGATTTGAACTAAGGTATTCCTGACTCCAGGGCCGGTGCTCTATCCACCGCGCCATCTAGCTGCCCAGATAATCTTTGATTCTCATAAAGAGCTTTCATGATAGGTACTAGAGGTATTACAGATGAGGAAGTTGAAGGTCACAGAGACTATAACTTGCCCGTGGTCACACAGCTGATAAATGTCAAAGGCAGCACTCAGATTCAAGTCTTTCCTGATCCCAAATCCAGCACACTTTTCTTTCTTTCTTTTTTTTAAATAGTTAATTTTTTTTTTTTGGTGGGGCAATGAGGGTTATGACTTGCCCAGGGTCACACAGGTAGTAAGTGTGTCTGAGGCCAGATTTGAACTTGGGTCCTCTTGAATCCAGAGCCAGTACTTTATCCACTGCACCACCTAGCTGCCCCCCAGCACACTTTTCACTTCTGTTCCTAAGGCTTAACACAGTGCCCAGCACATAGCTGGCACTTAATAAATGCTAGATGACTTGGCTATAGAGTTATTAGCCTGTAAACTCCGCAAGGGTAGGTACCATATTTTGTGGCTTATCTAAATGTTGTATTTCCTCCACTGCCTGGCACAGTGCTTCATGCACAGTAAATACCGTATAGTCGGTTTGCTGAAGTGGATTACTGAATTATGCAGCCTCATGGTGGTTATTAATTTAGTAATAATAGGAATGCTAGTAATAAAAACGTTAGTGTAAGTAGCTCAATGAACATGCTCACCCCAAGCTCTTGAGCAGATATGAGGAATAGCTATAGTGGAATAAGACTTATTCCTTTAGCAGCCACATCAAGATCTGTCCTCACAAGCTGTGTGACCCTGGGCAAGTAAAAAAAAACCCACATCTGTGATCTGAGTTACTTCCATACCACAATGAGTATAGTGGGAATTATTGTATATATGGGAATCAGTGGGGCATAGAGCATAGAATGGCAAACTTGAAGGACTCAGGAAAAGCTGGATTCAAGTCCTTGCCTTGGACATTTTCTAGCTGTGTGACTGAGTAAATCACTTAACTTCTCTACCTGAGGTAACTAACTCTTCTGTAAAATTCTTTTTCAATTAACAACTATTTGTTTCCTCTCCCTCTGACCTCTCTCCAATTTAAAAAGGGAAAAAGTCTTTGTAACAAATATATGTAATCAAACAAAACAAATACCCATTGCCCATGTTTAAAAATATATGTCTCATTCTTCATCTAAAGTCCATCATCTCAGAGGCAGCTAGGTGGCACTGCAGTGGATAAAGCACCGGCCCTGGATTCAGGAGGACCTGAGTTCAAATCTGCCCTCAGACACTTGACATTTACTAGCTATGTGACCCTGGGCAAGTCACTTAACCCTCCTTGCCCTGCACACACCACCCCCCCCCCCTCCAAAAATAAAGTCTTCCAGTAGGTGAGTGTCACAGTTTATCATTAGTATTCTGGAATGATGGTTAGTCATAGCATTTGTTGGAGTTCTTACGTCTTTCAAAGTTGTTTACCTTTACGATGTTTTTACTGTAAAAATTGTTCTCCTGATTCTATTCACTTCACTCTGCATGAGTTTATACAAGTCTTCCCAAGTTGCTCTGAATCTATTCTTTTTATCATTTCTTATAGCCTAATAGTAGGCCCTTACATTCCCATACCATAATATGTTCAGCCATACACAGTGGATGAGCTCTCACTTCATTTCCATTTGTGGTCACGACAAAAAAGAGATGCTGCAAATATTTCTCTACATATGGGACCTTCCCCCCTTCTTTCCTTTGATCTCTCTTGGGTATATACATAGTAGAGGATCACTGGGTCAAAGGGTATGTGACTGAGAAGAACGAAGACCAAATTTCCTTCCAGAATGACTGGACTAATCTGCAGCTCCAGCAGCAGGATGTTAATTATACCTGTTTTCCACAGTCCCGCCATCATTTATTATTTTCTTTCTTTTTTTTTTTCATCATGGCCAATTGAATGTGTATGAAGTGGAACTACACAGTTGCTTTTATTTTCATTCCCCTAATTATTAGGGAGCTTGAGCATTTTTTTTTTTTGCAGGTCAATGAGGGTCAAGTGACTTGCCGGGGGTCACACAACTAGTGAGTGTCAAGTTTCTGAGGCTAAATTTGAACTCAGGTCCTTCTGAATCCAGGGCCGATACTTTATCCACTGAGCCACCTAGCTGCTCCCTTGAGCATTTTAATATGGTTATAGATGGCTTGGTTGTTCTCCTACCCCTTAGGAAACCCTTTAAAATCACAAATTATAGATAAGTCTTTCTATACCTGAGAAATCTCAGGTCCTTGGTGTATTGTGTGCACAGAACTAAATTACGTGATGGAATCAATATCATATGTTTTTTAAAAATGAAATCTGAAAGGGTGCTGTGCAACTTTATCTATTTTCTGAAGCTCTGTCAAGTTTCTTCCTTTCCTACTCTGAAAAGTTATTCAATTGATCCCTAGAGATATTTGCAGGTCACCTTGATGACAAAGGACAGGTGGTGGCACAGAACTTCCATATTCCCATGACTGTGGTTATCCAATAAATTGATGTGTCATTGCCCACAGATTGTCCAAACTGACAGGTCCTAGTGTTGACACAGCCTTGGGGTCTGAACTTGAAAAGGATTCTTTTAGGACTCTGGCTTCTAGATTTCAAAATGATTAACCTCTGTGAGGTGAGCTTAATATAGCTTTGTATGTTCAGAGCTGGGAGCCTTTGTCTAGCTAGGTAGCTCTTACCTTGTACACTCTGAATAAACATAGTCACAAATGAAAAATATTTTGTCCCGTTGGAAACTGTCTGAATATGAACAGTTTTTATTTGTTTGCTTTTTCTTTTTGGGCGGGGCAATGAGGGTTAAGTGATTTGCTCAGTGTTACACAGCTAGTAAGTGTCAAGTGTCTGAGGGCAGATTTGAACTTAGGTCCTCCTGAATCTAAGGCCGGTGCTTTATCCACTGCACCACCTAGCTGCCCCATGTTTGCTTTTTATTATAACTAATGATCAATAGAGATGTAGCCGGGAACAGCCAAAAGAAACCCTGATGTGATCAGAAAAGGGAACTGTAGGGATAAATGAAGGGGAGCAAAGAAACAGGAAGCTGCCATATTGCTCTTTACAATTTCATTCATTGTATGTGTGTATGGCAGGATGTGACACTACATTGAGAATATGCTGATTTCAACATTTCTAGGGGCTGTATTTTCACAGAAGATAATCTGACTACACACACACACACACACACACACACACACACTTCTGCGCTCACATACACACACTCAACACCTGCTCCTCTTCCTTTTTTCATTTTCCCACACACAATTGACCCCGTCTTTACTTGATTTTTCTAGGATCACATACAGACTCCTCTATTTGACATTTCGTCCCTCACAATGTAGTTCCAGTCTCTCATTCTAGTCTTATTATATACATTCTTCTCCATCATACATTCTATGGTTGTCCATCACATACAATGTTCTATCACTATGTCTGTACCTTCACATAGGCTGTCCTTCATAGCCCTATGTTTACATAGACACTACTTTCTAACTCTACTTCCTCAAATCTTTGAAACTGAGCTTTCAAAGCTCAGTTCAAACACTACCTCACATATACCTTTCCTGATTCCCCCCAAATACTAGTGACTCCTTCCCCAAATTACTTTATATTTTTAATATATTTTATATACATTTTTATACATTTGGTATATACATTATCTACATGTTTTCCTCCCCATTCCCTTAAAGAATATAACTTTATATAGGTATATATCTTTACATATATGTATGTGTATATAGATTTCCCCATGTATGTGTATACATATATGTATACATACACACATATTCCCCCATGTATGCCTTATTTTTTCATGTCTCTCAGTCACATGGGTAACCAATGTGTGTACCCTTGCCCATTTATAGTAACCCATAAGAGAATGTAATTTTGAGTATATGGGGGAGAATTTGTATTATTTTTTTTCTATGTCATTTAATTAAATGTCTTTTGTTTTAAAAATGTCTTCTCTTGACTGGTGAAGGAAGTATATTAGTTGGGGTTCATGCATTAAGGATTTAAATGAATGTCAACTTACAATGTACCTTGAACCTAGAGTAGGTTTCAGGGGATCTGCATGTCAGAGGGATCCAGCTGCTACACTTTAAAAGGACAAAATTAAAAGCAATTTTGAGAATGGTGGTCGATGAGTGTCAAATCAGAGAGATGGCCTAGCAAAAGTTAATGGTTTCCCCTTCATTGTCTTTGAAAGAATGACTTTTTGTATAGTACAGAACTATCTAAGTATATACTCCTTAGTATATGGCTCACAGTCATGCAACATTGATGGAAGAATACAGTTGTGCATTCTTCCTTTCACAAAGTGGCTACTTCCTTAACTTGCCTCTCTGG
Source organism: Dromiciops gliroides (assembly GCF_019393635.1). Lineage (NCBI taxonomy): Eukaryota > Metazoa > Chordata > Mammalia > Microbiotheria > Microbiotheriidae > Dromiciops > Dromiciops gliroides. The sequence goes on along the minus strand of NC_057863.1, from coordinate 572,064,714 downwards.
GTCCCTGGTCTACCTTATCTCATCAATACCCTTCCCGTGGTGTGTTGGGAAGGCACAAGGATGACTCCAAGTGGAAATCAGAGATTTTGTTAGAAAAAGGTGATGCTTCTATTGTTGCTCTTTGTTTTTTGGATGTCCACCTACATAGTGCTAGGTTGTGTATAGAATAGATACTCAATCCAACTCCTACAATTTAGCATCTTATGGAACAGACAGTGAACATACAAATATAAGAACACCACACAATTGTATGATTGCTTTAAAGTTTGGTTTTAGTTGTTATCTTTTCTCCTCATCTCATGTATATGTGTATAGGTGTGTATTTAGCATGTCAAATATAACATATTAAATTCAAATACCTTGAATTGCACTTAATACATATTTCTTTCTATTAAAATTTTTTAAAAAATCATTGATATCTTTTGTTTTTTACGTCACCAGAATTTCTCACAGTATCCTTCTTCCTTTGCAAAGAATTATTCCATATAAATGAGGAATATTTGTAAAAAAGAGGAAGAAGAGGGGGCAGCTAGGTGGCACAGTGGATAAAGCACTGGCCCTGGATTCAGAAGGACCTGAGTTTAAATCTGGCCTCGGACACTTGACACTTATTAGCTGTGTGACCCTGGGCAAGTCACTAAAAAAAAAAAAAGAAAGAAAGAAAGAAAAGAGGAAGAAGAGACAAAAATCAGCAAAACTGATCAATGCTGAAAATGTATGCTGTTTGCCATGCCCTTGCACCTTTTGTCTGTCCAGGGGAGTGGGGTGGGAGTATCTTCCCATATCTCTTCTTTGTAGCCATGCTTGTTCTTTGTAATTTTGCAACATCCACTATCCACTTTTTGGTTGTACTTTCTATTTACATTGTTGCAGTCATGGTTTATATATGTTTTCTTGGCACTGCTTGCTTCACTCTGAATGAGATCATGTAATTCTTTCCATATTTCTCTGCATTTATCATATTTATAATTTTCATGGTCCAGTAACATTCTATCACACTCATATGCCATGATTTCTTTAGCCATTTCCCAACCAATAGAAATCTATTTTGTTTCTAATTCTTTGTTACCACAAAAAATACTGCTCTGAATACTTTGGTGGATATATGGATTTTCTTTTTATTGATGACCTTCTTGAGGCATAGCCTAGTAGTGGTGTCTCTGGTTCAAAGGGTATGAACATTTTAGTCACTTCATTTGCTTAATTGCAAATCACTTTGCAAATCATGGTACTGATTCACAGCTCTACCACCAATGCATTATCTTCCTCCAGCCCCTCCAACATTGATTCTTCTTAGTGCTTGTTATCTTTGCCAATTGTGAGGTTATGAGGTGAAACCTCAGCATTGTTTTGATTTGCATTTCTCTTATTAATAATTTATGATATTCTTTCATATGGTTGTTAATAATTTGCAATTTTTCTTTTGAGAATGATTTCTCCAAAAATCTGCATTGCTCTTATTAGTGATTTGCAGTGTTCTTCTATATGGTTAATAGTTCACAAGTTCTTTTGAGAACTGTTTCTTCCTATCATTTGACTACTTGCTATTGGGGAATGACTTTTGGCTATTTATGTATATGCATGTGTATATGTATTTGTGTATGTGTATGTATAACTGTTATTTATCTATATATCTTGGATACCAAACCCTTATCTGAGAAATTTGATGCAAGGGTTTTTCCCATTTGACCACTTTCCTTCTTATCCTAGATGCATTAACTTTGTAAAGAAGTTCTCAGTCTTATGTAATCAAAGTGATCTATTTTATCTTTTGTAATTGCCTCTTTCCCTTGTTTGATTAAGAATACATCTCCTACCCATAGCTGTAAAAGACATGTGATCATGCACTTCATATACTTTGAATAATGATTTCATAACCCTGTACACTGCCTCTGCTTCCAGAATCCCAACCATCTGTTTTGGCTGATAAATTTTGTATTATTGAGGGACAAATTGAACTACATGACATTCTATTTCCCAAGATGTACGCTACATTTTTTTCAGGCAAATTTTCCTAAATAAGTAAAGCTCATGTTAAGTTCCAACTACATCTGGTAGGCAGAGTATATTGTGAGCTCATGGTGCACATTTCTTCTCTTTGCTTCCAGCTGTTATCATATCATCACACTGGGAACACACTGTCATGTACCTAGACAGGCCACTTTCTGATTCCATCTTCAAACACAGCACGTTGGGTTGCCCCAGTAGAGCTTTCTTGGAGTAGAACAGAAAACTCTAATACTGGACATGCTGTTATGTTCAGATGCTTGGCAATCAGAGAGGCCCTTTGACTCCACAGGAAGCCCTCCCTCATATCCTGTAGTACAATGAAAAGAACACTGAACTGGGAGTCATGAGACCTGAGTTCTAAGGATGGTTCTGCCATTAAACATGTGACCATGATTTACATTAAGTCCTGGAATAAAAAAGGAGGAGGCTGAATTTACTAGATTGGATCCCTAAGGATTCTTCCATCATTAGAATTCTATAACTCTATGTTTGTATAAAGCCATGAGTCCTTTGCCGCAACCTTAAGAGTCACCTCTTTGCTGGTGAGGAATTTGTCCTTTTCATTCCCTTAAGAGCACAGAAGAACCATTGCTATTTGGGATCTAGATTATTCAGTTGTGTCTGACTCTTTGTGACCCCGTATGGGGTTTTCTTGGCAAAGATACTGCAGTGGTCTGTCATTTCCTTTTCCAGCTCACTTTACAGATGAGGAAACTGAGACAAACAGGTTCACACAGCTAGTAAGTGTCTGAGGCTGGATTTGAACTCATGTCTTTCTAATCCCAGGCCTGGTGCTCTATCCACTGTGCCACCTTGGGCTCAAGATTAGGGTTTCCTTTGAAAGGGGGAGGTAAAAGAAGCATCCAAATGTATAATATGAATTAGGTATGGGACTGGCCATTTATTGCCAAACAGAAAGCAGTGATAACCATAAGAGAATTATAGTGTATATCAACAGAACAATTTAAATACAAGTCAGTATCTAATTACTACTAGTACAGTCAACTGGGAGGCTAATACTATTCAAGTCTCATTGGAGCATAAACAGTTTTTGCAAGACTGATAATTAACCAGCTTACATTCTGATGTTCCAGGAAGGAGGCGCTGAAGTGAGGCAGAGGCTGCCCAAGGCCCACTACAAATCCAGCTAGTTTAGTCCATGGAACACATTGGAGCACATGATTCCTACCGCCATGATTTCAGGGAGGAGAAGGGCACTCCTTTACTCCTTACTGAAATCACTTCTTGTAACCTGAAGGTATGCATCCAAGAGGGCCACCAGCTGCCTCTTCTTCAACTGACTGTGGTGCCCTCTCTCCCCTCTGCTCCCTCCCGCTCCCATCAATAGTTCCTCTGGCTCAACAATTAGAAAATTAGAAGATTCTGAGCAAATGAGTCCTACGTGATTAGAAGCTCTGGACTTAGAATTTGGTTTAATTAGGCTACTTGGAACTGAGATAAATTGTGAACCTAATCTTTTACTCCTTCCGCAAAGGCTGAGGTGGTTTGGAGGTGGGGATTATTCTCCCAAGGGGCAGGGGTGGTTTTGCTTACTTATTCTTATTATCCCTTTGAAACAAATATTCCTTTGTAGAAGGTAATTTGACTGTTGAGTGGTGAAATAGAACTGAGTTTCTGGGGACCCCTAAAATTGAAGGAAAAGTGATAGGGGCTGGAGCCAGTGAAAAATACTAGACACCCTTAAAGGTAGTGGAAAACCCTTAAGGAGGGGTGAGATGTAATGCTCTTGACCTTCAGACAATAGGGTCTAGAGTAGTCACTGTTACATATGGAAAAGTGCGTCACAGACTTTTGGGGGGATGTTTTCTACCAACTATTATTACTGTACCACCTTAGTAATTACCAGCCATTGCCAGTCATCCTGAACTATGTCTGGCCACTGGACTCCATTGATTCTGGAGGAGAGAGTGAGGCTGATGACTTTGTACAGGCCTGCATCACTTAAATCCAACTCACTTGCAAGTCAAGACATCACCCGCCTGATGTCATTGGTCCTTTTTGACAACAAAGGATGAACCCCAACAACAACAACAACAACAATAAAAAGTGATTACCACTTTTGAAAAGTTATTTAAGGCTGACTAACTAAAATGACTCTCAACTGATAAACTTGGGGACTTTGAGTCACTTCAGAGTGCTATCAGGTATAGTTATATAATGTATAATGTTTTTATAATAATAGTTGGCATGTACATAGAACTTTTAAATTCTGCAAAATGCATAATGGATGTTACCTTATTTGATCCTTACAACTCTATTAACGAAGTTAGCCCATGTAGGCTCTAAGCATCCTTAGCCCCACTCCCATTCCCACTGATGAGTCAGATTTCCAGATCTAGGCTGGCTACATCTCTTCTTTGGGGTTATACAGATACCCTTGAGGAGTCAGAGGTGACTTGTTAATGCTTGAGTCCTACAAATGATCTTCTCCCTAAGTTGTGAACAGTCTAATTTGAAGCTTTTATGTAGTCAGGAAGATAGGCAATGGAGGGAGAGGGGATAGGAAACTGATCTCTGAGGCAGCAGCAGTTCATAGAACATTTAAAGAACTGCCTTAACCAAACAACTGTATGACCACCCATTCCACATTCTCTTAAGCTGTCCAGCCTGTATCAGGCCACACAAATTCTAACCTTCGTTGATTTAGGAGGTAAAGTGTCTAGGGAATATTGATCACATGAATGATGCTGGTGGTTGAAGACCATGTCACTTAAATGCATTATTGGTCATAAACTCCTGGAAACTGAGAGGCTGAAGAAATGTAATCAATAATGATTGTCATTCCTTTGGCATCACCAACATTCAATAATGACCAGTTCTAGAGAAGCAGTGTGGTACAATGGATAGAGAGCTGATCTTGGAATCAAGAAGTCATAAGTTCTTGTCTTGCCTCTGATTCATGCTGGTTATGTGATCCTTGGTCATCCACTTAACTTCCTGCTGCCCCAGGCAGCTCTTTATGATTCTGTTTTGTTTTGTTTTGGTTTTTTGCGGGGCAATGAGGGTTAAGTGACTTGCCCAGGGTCACACAGCTAGTAAGTGTCAAGTGTCTGAGGCCCGATTTGAACTCAGGTCCTCATGAATCCAGGGCTGGTGCTTTATCCACTGCGCCACCTAGCTGCCCTCAGCTCTTTATGATTCTAAACAGTGATGATAGATAATATTTATATAATGCCTATTATGTGCTAGACGCTGTGTTGAGTGCTTTACAAATATTATCTCGTTTGATCAGTCCAATCCAATCAACATTTATTAAGCACTTACTATTAAGTGCCTACTATGTGTCAGGTACTGTGCTAGATTATGCCCTCATGGAGCTTACACACAAAAGGAAGCAGGAAAGTGGGTGGAAGGGATGAGACACCAGAGGGTTTCTTGTTCTGTGGAGCTGAAACCAGTCAGGGCAGCAGATGCAAAATGGAATATCAACAACAACTCTGGGAGGTAGGTGCTAATATTATTCTAATTTTACAATTGAGGAAACTGAGGCAAACAGAGGTTAGGTGATTTGCCAAAGGTCACAGCTAGTGTCTGAGGTAGGATTAATTGCAGGTTTCCTTTGGTGGAAGGAGTTTCCTGACTGGCTGTTGCCGTACCAGCGGTCTCCAAAGCGTAGGCTGCATACTCCCAGTAGGCTCTGGCATAGCTCTAAGAGAACATCACTCCAAGGGATAACCGATTGGAAGGTGGGAAGATGGTGCACATTCCACCTTCTCTGTGATAACTGATGTCTGGGGCTGATCTGCAACACAACTACTTTGTTTTACTCTCACCATTAGCATGTAAAACTCTCCCACTCTGCCCCTTCTTACATCTGGCCTTCTGTGGCTATAGAGTACCAAGTCTCATCATCTCCCTCCCTTCAGAGAGTCAGCCCTTAGGGTATGACCCAAGCACCATCAATATTGGGAAAAAATACTCCCATTCTCCTCCCACCCAGGGTACTAAGACTGTCCCCAAGATCACTTTGTAGCTGCACTCAGTTCCTCTTTGGGGTCTGCATTCCAGACCAGTGGTTGGTGAGTAAGAGCCCTATCTTTCCTTACTTTCCCTTTACATTTTGAATGGGACAGAGAGCTCACTATGAAAAGGCATAGTTGGATGGAGAACCACATACAGGTCTCATTATAATACTCCCCCTTCTCTCCTCCCAAACCATCCCTCCTCTGTATTTCCCTATTTCTGTCCTTGGTACCACCCACATCTTCCTGTCTTATAGGTTCTCAACCTCTTCTTTACCTTTGACTCATCACTCAACTGAGACTTCTTCCTCCAAACTTACCAAAGGTCCTTGTATTGCCAAATTTAATGTCTCTTCTTAATTCTCATCCTTCTTAACCCTTTCACAACTTATGACACTATTGACCACTTTCTTCTCCTGGATAGGTATCCTCTCCTCTCTGGACACTGGGTTTGGAACTTATTTGCTAAAGATATAAAAATGTAACAATTTTTGATTCGTTTGTAAGAACAATTGATCAACATTGACAAAGATGAAAATTTACTAGACAAATTGCAGCAGAATTTTTAATATAATTGGTAGATGGGATTGAAGAACGAGTACCATGATTTAGTAAGTAAAACCAAAGATGTAGTTCTTCGATTTGAATCTATGTATCTTTGTGGGGTTTTTCTTTCAGCTTTGATAACCAAAATGTTATTAAAACTAAATTTTGAAATAAAGTAAACTTGAAATCAGACCTTGGAGTCACTGTCATAAAATCTTAGCTCAAAACTTTCAAAAATAATGAAACATAGCCAAATCACTCTCACTAAAGATATTATTCATCATTTTTAGTGAGACAAAAATGTTTTATATAATTAATAAAATATTTTCAAATATTTAATTATTATAAAATGTCTATTTAAAGTAAATTTTACAATATACATAATTATTAGCATAGCAACCAAGTCAACTATACACACACACACACACACACACACACACACATATGTTGTGCCAGGTTAAAAAGCCAAACAGAAGATTTTATAAATGACTTTGGAGGCAATGGGTAGTAACTGGAGCCTATTAAATAGAAGAGTGACATGGTCAGCTTCATGCTTTAGGAAAATCATTTTGGCAGCAGAGTGGATGATGGCCTAGAGTAGGGAGAAATGAGGTAGAGGGATCAGCTGGAAGGCTGTTGCAATAATCCAGGCGTGAAGTGATGATCATTTGAAGGGATTCAGAGTGATGAAAATAGAATAAAAAAATAACAGTAGCCAAAATGATTGCAGCTACATAAATAATAACAATAACAGTAATAAAATCTATAAAATATGCAGAAAACAGGAAAGTGGAGTATAAACCAAGAGAACGAGTCAGATTAAGTTAAGTTCATTTACATATTTTTGTTAAACTGTGAATGATGGAAGTTTATAATTTGATGACCTAATGTTTTGAAGTCATGGGAACAAAGCTTTATTTAATGTATTTTTCCTGTTTAATAGAAAACACATGGATCTCTGAAATAAAATACAATCATCCCAAATAACATTTTGGGAATCAGAGAAGGGCTGGGGCTCCAAGGATGAAGTATGGAGGAGGTCTAGAGGCAGCTGCTACTCTGGTGGGGCGGTGACCAGGAGATTTCCACAATGGTCATGCTGTCCCATGCATGAGGGTTCCTGATAGGATGTTGCTATTGTACTTTCATAGCCTGTGGAGTGGCTGCAGTTCAATTTAAAATCATGAAGTGGCCACCTTTGCATGGGGGTTCAAGGCTACAATGCAGGTTGGCTTTCTCATGCTAACAAAGAAACATTCCCCAACTCAATGTGTCAGATACTCTTAACAAGGTAAGATTGCTATTTATCTGCTTCTTGGCTATATTGAGGAGGCTGTGGACAGAGCAGGAAGCAAATTCTACAGAGGAAATTTGGGCTTCCAGGAGCATGATGTTAGCAGTCTGGGGTACCATGTTGCTCAAGGCCAGCCATTATAGCATGCTCACATTGCAAACATTTGGGCAGAGAACAGAGTGGAGCACACCGCCACTGGGGGCAGTATCTCAATGTCCAAATGGTTTCTATCATTTTTCTTAACCTTCATTTATACCTTTGTTTTTGTTCCTTTTTTTGGCTTAAATTTTTTTATTGCATTTTTTAATTAATGAGAATTTATCTTTTTCCCTCCAATTAAAAACAAAAGAAAAACAAACACTTGGAATAATACTCATCATCAAAACAAATTTCAGCATTATTCATGTCCAAAAATGTATATTTCATTCTTCATCTTGACTCCATCACCTCTATCAGGAGGTGAATAAGATGCTTCATCTCTCTTCTTCTGGAATCATGGTTGGTTATTTCATTGATCAGAATTCTTATGTCTTTCAGAGTTGTTTTGACAATAATGTTGTTATTGCCTATACCTTTGCTGTCAATTATTTATTTCTGCAATTTGGAGGAGGTATTTTCCCAATAAAAGCCAATGCCTTGACAATCAGCAAGTTGCCTCTGTTGAGATTATGGCCCCTTATTGGTTCTTAGGTAGCTGGGCTCATCCTCTGCCTTGTTTTTAGCATGTAATGACAAAAAAAAAGAGTATAGAGAAATAACCAGCATAGTAACACTAATTACTATTCACAGGGACTTTTAAGACTTGAAAAATACTTATAAAGAGTAACCAATCAAGTGAAAAAAATACATACCTTATGTAGAAAAATTATGTCATATAGTGTTAAATGTGTATCTCTTTAAGTAGAGGCAATGAATGTGGCCCAGTGGAGAAAGAGCTTGCCTCAGCATCAGGAAGACTGTGTGACTCTGGGCATGTCACTTAATTCCTTCGGTGGTCCAGGTGGCTCTTTAAGAAAATAAGCCACAGAGAAGGTTCTAACCTCCATCTTCTCACCCTGGAATTCTCTGTACCAATGGAAGCACAGGTTCCTATTCTTGTCCTTTAATTGGCATCCTTTATTTAAGCCTTATACATACATTTATCCTCCACTAAAATTCTGATTCAATGCCTTGTTGATGATATCAAAGTGACTCTGGTTAGCAAAAGGCTCTTTTAGCAGAGAGTAAATTCTGGCAGGTCCCTCCAAGCTGAAGAGTGCTCAAGCACAGATCCAAACATGATCCAAGGATGAATGGGAATCTGAGAATCAGCTTACCCTCTTTTAGATTGGGTCACCACAGGCAATTTAATTTGTTTGTTTGTTTTTACACTACAGTGCCTCATAAAGATGGTTTACTAAGGCCTGCTGATGATAACATGACTCTCTTGAAAGCATACAGTCCAGAATAAAAAGCATTGGTTCGAAATGCATGATCAACACACAGTTGATATGACTTTGGACCACTCATTGCATGGAAAAATCTCATTTGCATTCATAATTACAGTCACCCTGAGATGCTCAGGGAATGATATGACAGTTATGCCAGCATTAGCAGCAAGGGCTGACAGAGAGAGAAGGAGAGGTAGAGACAGACAGACAGACAGACAGAGACAGAGAGAGACAGAGACAGAGAAAGAGAGGCAGAGAGACAGAGACAGACAGACACAGAGAGAGACAGACAAAGGGACAGAGAGGGAGAGACAAAGGGACAGAGACAGAGAGACAGGGACAGACAAAGGGATTGAGAGTGAAATAGAGATACAGAGAGAGAAATTGAGAGAGACAGAGATATAGAAAGAGATACAGAAAGAGGAGGGGGAGAGAGAAAGAGAGAGAGAGAGAGAAAGAAAAAGAAGAAGAACCAGTTTCTGATTTTTGACAGCCAATCATATCCCTATACTCTATTTCTCAGATGAGGTCATCCTCTCAGTTTCACACTGTGACTATAGAAGGCCCGGGGCGGGGGGTGGGGGGTGGGGGGTGGTGGTGGTGGTGGTGGTGAGTAAACTGAAGAAGAATTCTGGGGTTCACTCTAATGCATCTGTCCTTTGGCCATCACTTAACCACCCCTCCCTCTCATCCCACCCCTTTCTAGCCTTTCTCTTGATATCTACTTTATCAAATGACTGTCAGTAAACACAAATGTACTGACAAATATGTCTGAGACAAGTGAAAAGCTACATCAGGGGAAGAAACCAGAGGTCTTAGGAGAGCACATCACTACTCTAAGGCCAGCTGGTGACTTGGACTTGATTGAAATTCTGGATATCCATTGAATGCTAGAAATCAGCTTCTTTTTTTTTTCTCCAGATACGGGCACAGCTTTTCATATTAGAAGGGTAGTGATCTAGTCAGTATCTGAAAATGGTGTTGAAGAGAAAGTAAAAGAGGGGCCAACTTGTAATCTACAGAGCCATAAGATAATGCATGTCATGTGGTCACTGGTTTCTTTTTGTTCCTCCAAAAAACATTTTTGTCTATCCCTTTCCAAACATAGAAGAACATATGGGGATTTTAGAAGGAAGTAGCCACCATCTTAGAAATGAATAAGGCACCCAAATAGCCTCTTTTGCAAAAGGACTTATTCCTTTCCCAGGAGGCACTCTTACTCAGGTATCCACCTGCTGGCAAACCAACTAGTCGATGTAGTTTATCCAATGGAATAGCCATCAATTCAGTGAAACAACCAACAGAGGGGGCAAAAAAAAATCAATGAAAGCAGCTGTTTCATTGAATTGACTGATTGTTTCAGGTCAATTTAGGCCACTCTGGTTGTCCTGTTATTGCTCAAGAAATACAATCCCACAAAAACACAGAGAAAGTACACTGTATAAGACAATCAATCAATCCACATCTGTCCAATAAGGTGGTGAGACAGATTGACCTCTAAGAGCCTTCCATGTCCTGTATAAGGCAATGACAAGGGAAGACAAAAGACAGCTTGCCAATGATAAAAGACCTGTGCTTTAGGGGGAGGCAAAGGCCATAGTATCATAGATTAAAAATGAGAAGGGATCTGAGAGATCATCTAGTTTAACCTCATGGGGGGGGGCAGGGCGATGAGGGTTAAGTGACTTGCCCAGGTTCACACAGCTAGTAAATGTCAAGTGTCTGAGGCCAAATTTGAACTCAGTTCCTCCTGAATCCAGCACCAGTGTTTTATCCACTGTGCCCCCTAGCTGCCCCCTAGTTCAACTTCATTTTATAGATTAGAAAATTGAGGCTTTGAAAACTAAACTGGTATGCCTAAGCATTCTTATTGTGGACTTTGACACCTCTTGCCAGGACTACTATGATAGCTTCCTTTTTGGTCTCTCTACCTCATGTCTCTTACCCACTTTAATCAATACTCTACACAAACGTCAAAGTGATTTACCTGGAGCACAGCTCTGACCATGTCACTACCCCTTCCTCCACTCAATAAACTTGTGACGTTTAAAATCTAAATTGTGTGATCACCTTAAATTAAAAAAAAAAAGCTTCAGTACCAGTCTTTGGGCATTAAACATTTATTAAAAGCATACAGGTATTCACATGGAGTTCAGAAAGTTAAGAAAAAGAAAGCCTACCTAGTCTAGAGTTCCAGCCTTTTCTGGTTCCTCCTCAAGTCCTCCATCACCATCCTGCTTCAACCACGAACTCCCTAGCAAATTGATTGTGGAAGCTTTTTATAGGTCTGGAACAGAGGCGGGGCTTACACACTGCTTCAAGCTGATTGGTTGATGTCCTCCAAATCCATTGGTTCATTGAACTTGAAGGTGTTCTCAACTTAAGTTCACAGTCTAGCTTCTGAGAACCATACCTTCTTAAGGGCTAGCCAGGTGTGATTACAATCCAGTTAACTTGAAGTAGGCTAATCAGCAGTCAATCACTTTCACTTGGTTCAATCAGTCTAGATTAATCTCCAGGTGCATCTTTGAGTATCTGCTAAATCCCATTATTTCATCACAAACTCCAGTAGCAACCTATACCATCAGAAACAAATATAAACTCTTCCATTTGGCATTTAAAGCCCTTTATAAACTGGTCTCTTTTTATCAGTAATAGAGGCTGTCCAGTGAAGTCCCATATCTGAGATCATGAACAGGGGTCCCTGCTGGAAGCCAAGTCATGTGACTTCTGGAAGTGTGGAGACTGGATTCTCTACTCCATGGTGTACACAGACACCCAATGACTGTTTCCTGTCTGCTGATGAGTGAAGAAAGGCTTTTTGACTGACTGTTGAGCTGAAACTAATCATATATACAAAAGACCAACTCAATCTCTTTCTGGTAGCGATAAAAGTAAGGAAAAACAAATGTTAAAAGTGGTTTTAGCGTGTAATTGAGGAGAATATATTTTAACAATAACAAAGATATAATTTTTTTAAAAAGCAAAGATAGCTATAAGCCTCTGGATAGGGACAAAATTAGCACCACCAGCCTGTTCTGTATATTTGGGTTGAAATGAAGCTACAAGCACATGTGACTCTTTCTCTTTTGTCTCATTCTTTCATGCTTTTTTTTTTTTTTTTTGGTGAGGCAATTGGGGTTAAGTGACTTGCCCAGGGTCATACAGCTAAAAAGTGTTAAGTGTCTGAGGCCAGATTTGAACTCCGATCCTTCTGAATCCAGGGCCAGTGCTTTATCCACTGTGCCACCTAGTTGCCCCTCATTCTTTCATGATTTTTGGTGAATGTGTTTTGGAGAGGGGACAGATTAAGCTATGACCCCGAGAGTGCCAAAATGTTGGAAGAATCATCAGAGGTCCAGAAACTAGAGTCTGTCATAGAGTTTGCCAGCATCACAACCTGGTGAGGAGCACAACTCCCAGGAGCCTCCTGTGCAACCAGACCTGGCAGGTCACTGGATGAGGTAGCTGAAACTCCTGCTCTGGAAGCAGGGAAGTGACTGGCCCAGCTTTTTTTACTGTATTTACAATACCATAAAAATACTGTATTTAGGAGTGAACTTGGGGGGGAGGGGTTGGTTTGGATTTTTTAAAGCAAATGCTTTAAGTTTGATTTTTAAAGTTTTTTATCCTTTCAGATTTCTTACACATTATTGCCCTCTGTGCACTCTATGGCCCGCCTATATTGGCTGGCTCTCTATTCTTCACATGTACCATGGTATCATTGATTCTATGTCAAGGCCTGGGATGGTCTTGCTCCTCACTTCAGCTTCCTGGAATCCCTGGTTTCCTCCCAGGCTTAGCTGAAATACCACCTCCTGCAAAAGACCTTCCTCAATCCACTCAGCTACTATTGCCTTCTTCTCTCACCTACGCTACGTGTTTCTTGTATATACTGATTTATGTATATGTTGTTATCCCAGGAGAGCACAAACTTCCTAAGTAAGAGACTTTCTTTGTCCTTCTTTGAGTCCCCAGTACTTAGCACAGTGCCTACTGCGTAGTTAGGCTTAATAAATATTTGTTCATTGATTGACTGGTTGATTATGCAGCTACTAAATGGCAGAGGTGGTACAAGAATCTCAGACTCTTGACTTGTTCTTCCCACTACACTTTACTGCTATCCCTGGCTTAAACAAACACATTTAAAATTTAACTAGGGCTGCTGGATTATGGACCAGGCAGCTAGAAGCCTGAGTGAAGTCTCTTCCTAACTTTATGCCAGTTACTCATTGCACAGTTTTTTTGGGGAAAACCCTTGGTAACTATATTAAGATGTCTGATTAAGACCACAAAGACGACTATGGCATGGACCCAGAGCATGTAAAGTTTGAACAGCTAAACTCACAGGTTTAGTCCCCATCTAGGACTCTTATAAACCCTTGAGTGTTTTTGTCCTGAAATTTAGGAAAGCATCGTGTCTGATGCAACCAAGAGGAACACCCTTATCTGGGAGATTTGTGCCCTATTCTCTCTTCTCTAAAAGTCAAAGAAATATGAGTGTATCATGAGGTGAAACACATCTTTAAAGGTTTCACTTGTTGGTAGTATCCCAGCCATATTCCTGAAAGGTCCTCGTCCTGGATAAAATAGAAAGTCTTGCCAAGGCCATGCAGGCCCAGGCTGTGTGCCAAGGGACAATCCCATAAACAAGGCCGTGATTAGTCAGAAGGCCAAAGCACTTTCAAGTGAAGGTTAAAAATATGGGAAGTAGAAACCGCCCCAGCTCCCCACCAATTAAAATCCAGAAAAGCCAAAAGCAGAGATCAAAAAGCAGAGGGTCAGAGAAAACACTCCAGAAGGAAGCAGAAGAAAACAGAGATGGATAGTTAGATTGCATTAACTGTCCAAGAAGATCATGTATCACTGCTTCCCCTTTAGTATTAAATACAAAATTTATTAAATGCCTGTTACATGTTAGGCACTGTGCTAGGCCTCAGGGGAAAAAACCCCACAAAAATGAAATTGTCCTTGATTTCAAGGAGGATTTCTTTCTTCTAGAGAATATAATATGTATGCAGATTAGTAAATATAGACTATATGCATAGCAACAGAAAGTAATCACAAGAACTAGGAAGCAGTAACAATTAGGGTATAATCAAGAAGGATCCTGTGGAGGAGGTATACAAAATAGGGGTGACAAGCAGGGTGAACTAGAACTCCTAATGCAAGAAGGCAAATTTGATTTCCCAGGTGTCATTAAGACATGATTGGAATATGGCTTGGGAAGAGTATACCTGATCTGGAAGAGATAGGGGAGGTTGGTGTTGGGGGAGAGGAGATAGGTTGGAGGTAAAGGATGAGAAGGATGTATATTAAGAAGATTTACAATCAGGCGAGGAAATGGAAGATCAAGACTGGGGAAACACGGTGGGGAATATTTGTATGAAGATCAACTGAGGCAGAGAAGGACTCTGGCTTTGGAACACATATCCTTGCAAAGTATCACTGAATCAAAGTTGAATGAAGCACCTATGTATACAAGTATGATGTTAATTCCAGGCTAAGACACTGCCTGTCATCCTACTCAACACACACATGTGTATATATATACATATACATAATATATTTATATATGTGAGAGGGATTGATTACCTGTTTCTCAGATTCTTTGAATTAGACTTTTATCATTTTGAAAAAGCAAATTGTGCCTCAATTTCTTGTCCAAGACCAGATGTTCCTTTTTTTTTTCTTTTTTTCTTTTCTTTTTTCCTTTTTTCTTTTTGGGGCAATGAGGGTTAAGTGACTTGCCCAAGGTCACACAGCTAGCAAGTGTCAAGTGTCTGAGGCCGGATTTGAACTCAGGTCCTCCTTAATCCAAGGCTGGTGCTTTATCCACTGCACCACCTAGCTGCCCCCATGTTCCTTTTTATGTGAAGTCATGCAAAACATTTCTACATTAGCCATGTTGCAAAAAAAAAAAAAAGAGGAAAAAAAATTAAAAAGTGAAAAAAATGCTTTAACTTGCATTTAGAGTTCATCAATTTTCTTTCTGGTGGTGAATAGCATTTTTCATCATGGGTCATTTGGAATTAGGACCAGAGGTTTTTAAGCTGGTGTCCTTGGATTTGTTTTGCTTTTTACAAAATTGGTAGCTATATTTCAATATAATTGTTCCATTTGTGATGCTATGTATTTTATTCTTTAATTTGAAAACCTGATTCTGAGATGGGATCTATAGGCTTTACTAGAACACCAAAGGGATCCATGTCATAAAAAAATTTAAGAATGCCTAGCCCACATGGAGAACGCATCAGAGGGATGACAATACCTACTAGAGAGGAGGCAATATTTTATGGTTTTTTTTTAATCTTTAGGCAAAAGATCAACAGTGCTATCAACTCAAAGGATTCCCTTTGATTATGACAAGGCTCAGCACCATGGTGGGCTGGGGTCTATAAACAAGATCAGATAGTAAGCAAACCCTGCATTGCAAACTAGTAGCTGCAAGTAGCTAGCTGCTCTAGTGGAAGAAATCCAGATTCTGTTGTGAAACAAAGGAGACCCCGGCTTGGTAACCATGGCAGGATGACACGGCCCTCAAACTGTGAATGAGCTGCAGGATAAATGAGATATTTGGCAGCCTTTCTATTGCCATCATTTAAAATGACCACACACAAACCGTAACCACACTTGGGGGAGAGGTCAATCACTGAAAAATGGTGAATGTTCCAGATTCCTCCCCTCCCCCCCCAACGTTCTCTCCTTCCTGGAGTGAAAGACACTCAGCAGCTCTCTGTGTAAGTCTAATGCAGTGCAGGGGATAGAGAAGATGCAGCTATTCTGCAGGTGCTATGCACAGAGCCAGGGATGTTGAATTTCGACAATTATGGGTCTTTACTTGCTTGAATTTTTCAGTTGTTTTTAGTCACGTCCGACTTCATTTTGGGTTTTCTGTCCAAAGGTAGTGGAATGTTTTGCCATTTCCTTCTCCAGCTCATTTTATAGATGAGGAAACTGAGGCAAACAGGGTTAAGTGACTTGTCCGGGCTAACACATCTTAGTAAGTGTCTGAGGCCAGATTTGAACTCAGGAAGATGAGTCTTCCTGACTCCAGATCCCGCGCTCTGTGCACTATGGCGCCACCTGAGCTACCCTGACCCATTTTCACTGCTGGCAGAAGACAAAAGATTAGTAGTATTCATTGCTTTGAAGATTTGGCTCTTCAAGCAAATTGTAATGGGATTGAGATCCGTCAATCTAGAGAGGAGTCAATGTGAGTAAAATGTATTAGAATTCATATTATATAAGATACTGTCTGATGATCTTTTTTTTTTTTTTTTTTTTTTTTTGTGGGGCAATGGGGGTTAAGTGACTTGCCCAGGGTCACACAGCTAGTAAGTGTCAAGTGTCTGAGGCCGGATTTGAACTCAGGTACTCCTGACTCCAGGGCCGGTGCTTTATCCACTCCGCCACCTAGCCGCCCCCCCTGTCTGATGATCTTTAATGACAAAGTTCAAGTGAATTAATCGCTTACGTAAAACTCACTTACGGGGCCTCTGCTCTACTGGAAGGGATGTCCTTGCAAATGCTAAAAGTGGATGCAGGGAGAAAGAGCACAGTTTTGAATGTTAAGAATCAGGGAACAAGAATCTTACTCCTAACACATGTATTGACTTTGTTGGATAAGTCATTAAAACTTGCTTTTGTCAAGCTTTGGAAAGCTGAATAATTACAACCTGTCTGAAAGAGGGTTGGAAGCCACAGAGATGAATTGGCGGCAATTGTCCACCTCCCAAGCTCATGTTCACTTCCATCCCTAAACCTCACCATCAGCCTCCCTGTGATGTATAGTTTCTGGTTAATTAATCATTTTATTAATCATGTTAGCAGATAATTAATAAAAGGGGTGAGTGACACTCTTGAATGCCAAAGATCCCTTATGGAACCTACTCAAAGCTTAAATGCCCTTGGGAGAGTGGGTGTTCCTGAGACTGTTAATGAGCTCTGATTGGCTAATGATTAATGAGGAAAATGAATATTACAATGAAAGGTGGGGGCAGCTAAGTGGCTCAGTGGATAAAGCATCGTCCTGGATTCAGGAGGATCTGAGTTCAAATTTGGCCTCAGACACTTGATACTTACCAGCTATGTGACCCTGGGCAAGTCACTTAACCCCCATTACCCTACAAAACAAAAAAAAAACCAAAAAAAATGAAAAAAAAAAAAACAATGAAAGGTGGACCCATTCTAATGAAGGGCTGGGTGACATGACTTTGATCACTCTCACTCCCAGACCACACCCAGCCTCTAGCAACTCAGACAAAGGATCTACCTGACCAAACACAATGGACTGGAATTCACCTTAGATTAAATTCTTTGTAAGGTTCTCTGGTTGGGTGGAGTAACAGTTCCAAGCTTTCATCTCATCATCCATCCTGTCCTTCAGAGAATTAAGGTTTGACCTGATCTCTAAATGAGGAAGGGAAAAAATCCTAGCTCTCTCCAATATTAACAATTGGCTATTTAATAATCGTTTTTCTTGTCACTTTCACCATCACCATTAGATCACTCTCACTCTTACCCTTGCTCTCACCACTCTTTTACCCTCACTTTCAACCTATTCCTTCACACATACACAAACACACACACACACACACACACACACACACACACACACACACACACGACAAAGCCAAAACTCTGTCAGGACAACTGGGTATGTGCCTCTAGGGTGCTGCAGTGAATAAGACACCAAAAGTACCATCCCAGAGTGAGCTTTCCTTCCTTTCCCTGTTCATTGGCTGCAACCCAGCTGAATGCCTCTCTCC
Source organism: Dromiciops gliroides (assembly GCF_019393635.1). Taxonomy (NCBI): domain Eukaryota; kingdom Metazoa; phylum Chordata; class Mammalia; order Microbiotheria; family Microbiotheriidae; genus Dromiciops; species Dromiciops gliroides. The sequence goes on along the minus strand of NC_057863.1, from coordinate 572,046,680 downwards.
CTACCCCAGGCACGAAAATCTTTAGTTATAGTTCTGGGATGGAGAAAGGAAGACAGTGTAGGAGTATGTGTGTGCCTGGAATGGAGAAAGAGCTAAATTGAAGAAGCTTGGGAAAGGTTAATAGGAGGAGCAGAAAATCATTCCTGCTCCTGCCTCACATACAAAAATGAAGCTGCTAGAATAATGGCCTTTCTGCAACTCACATTTTGAGGGGAGGAGGGGGTAGCTAGGTAACACAGAGGATACAGTGCTGGGCCTATAGTCAGGAAGACTCCTCTTTGTGAGTTCAAATCTAGCCCCTGACACTTACCAGCTGTGTGACCCTGGGCAAGTCATTTAACCCTCTTTGCTTCAATTTCCTCATCTGTAAAATGAGCTGGAAAAGGAAATGGCAAACCATTTGAGTAGCTTTGCCAAGAAAACTCCAGATGGAATCATGGAGAGTTGGACATGACTGAAAAATTACTCAACAACAAAAAGGAATAATAACTATAAATAGATCCTTGTCATTGATTGGTTGATTAATTAATAAATACTAGTGATTGATTGATTGATTGATATAGCTTATGGTTGGCTACATAGCTTGGAACTAATGCTCAAAGGAGCTGGCGAATGCCTAGCTGTAGACATTGGTTGGCTTTTTCGATATACTTTCTGACCACCATACACCAGGCAGGGAGGCAACAAATAATGTCTTGTGCATTTCTTAACATTATCAAGAGTCACATATGGTCCATAAATTCTAGGGTAATGCCCTTATGATGCTAGAACATGCCCATAGGCTATATCTATGTGAAACTAAAGAAATGACTGGCTTTTAGGGTGATGGTGTTGTTGCTGTTGATGATGGATGTGTGCATGCCATTTAAAGAACCAATTTCTATGCAGATCCTGACTGAGCTGTTTTCCTTCTCATTTAATTATAAATCTGTGCCAAACCAATGAAATGATTGGGGTGGGGTATGGTGTCCTATAGCACTTGCCTTTATATAAACGTAACCTCAATGGAGGGGAAATGCTTTTGGCCCATTGCTGAAATTTTATGTAATTTATATGGATGTTTGTGTCACATTTGGGATGGAATATCTGTGGCAAGCTACTGCACCAGAGAAGCAGGCTAAATGTTGGAGCTGTACTTAACAGAGGCCATATTCCTCAGGGGCTAAATTGTATTAAAACCAATTTCATTTCCCACAGGATTATTTTAAATCCTTATTGAAAGATAAAGGAGCCTTGTAGGGTAGCACATACATATAGTCCTTGATGTTGGGGGAGACAGTCTGATGGACTTTTTGCATTTTTGAGATCTGAGCTATAGTAAGGAGAATGCTGACTATGTGTCCATACTGTCTGGCACTAATAAGGAGATTCCTTCAATATGGAGAGCAGGGGACTACCAAGTTGTCGAAGGAGGAGTGAATTGGTCCAGGTTGGAAATGGAATAGTTGTGGCTTTCATGCCAATCAGTGGTGAGATTTGGCCCACGGCAGCCCATTTCACTTCCAACCTTGGTAGGTGAGACAAGAAAGCTCAAAAAAAAAAAAGAAAAGAAAAGAAAGAAAGAAAGAAGGAAGAGAGAAAGAGGAGAGATATACAGGCAGACAGACAAAGGAGAACAATGCCCATGCCCATCCCCATCCCCCGATCCCTTGCTTCTTATGGGATGGAGAATCATTTGTGTGGTAATGTCAACTCTGGAAAGACTGGAGCATGAAGACTAAAACTTTTCAAATAGTTTATGGAAAAGAATACTATTTTATGGAACTATGACTGGTCCCCATAAACAGGCTTTATGATAAATGAAAAACTGAAGAATAATAACCTTTCTGCCTAAAAACTTACCTATTAGACATACTGTAAGAAGTAAAAGATCTAAAGCCTGGGTTTGAATCTCCTGCTTGTCATCTCTCCCACCCCCACTTAATAGCTATGTGACCATGTGGAGACTGTTCTATTATCTATAAAGTGGAGACAATCACCTGTACCGCCTATCTAGCAGGGTTGTTAATGTTCTTTGTTAACCTGAAAGCTCTCTATAAAATGTGAGTTATTACTGTTTGTAGCTTTTGTGAGGGTTGGCTATTTCTTCAAAACTGGATAGAGGCATTTCAAGACTTCACACTGTACCCATAGGAATATGTCTAAGGATTGTTTTTTAGACATTCAAAATCCCAAACTTACATGGTGCTATTTATCTTTTTGTGTCGTGCCCTGTTTCAACAACTAAATTATTACCTCCTTGAAAGTTTTTTGTATTGCTTCTTTGTATTGCTAAGGCTTACCACAACACTCCCCCCCAATAATATTGGTTGTGGGTGACAGCATTGAAAAAAATCTGATTGTTGCCATGGGGCACCATAATCAAAAAATTTATCACCTATTGGCTAACCTGATGGTGATAAGCAACTCTACTTACTGAGGCTTGTCCTTGGAGAGCAGATGTAGTTAGTCACTGCAACCATACTTGAAATCTTGCTACTTTGATAGAACCTGCAGCATTTGTACTTTGTTGACAGAACTTTTGACAACTCATGGTCCCCTCTACACTGTTGTAAACAGACTATGACTTTGAGAGAGTTTCTCATGAACACATACACTATATATACATATATATATATATATAACAAATAATATATAACCATAACTAACTCTCTCTCTCTATATGTAGATATAAAATTAACAATGTTTTGTGCGTGGTGGGGCAATGAGGGTTAAGTGTCTTGGCCAGGGTCACACAGCTAGTAAGTGTCAGGTGTCTGAGGCTAGATTTGAACTCAGGTCCTCCTGAATCCAGGGCCGGTACTTTATCCACTGCACCACCTAGCTGCCCCCTACATATAAATTTAAATCTCTGATTTCATTAGTGTAGAGAATTCTTGGTAAAGAAACTTCCACCAATGCAGATCAGCAAGTATTTTGCAACTTATAGTCATATAAGTTTGCCTGAGATACTGTTAGGTCAAGTGACTTTGTCCAGAGTCACACAGTGAGTACATATCAATGTGTCAGAGGTAGGTTTCTTTCAGACTCCAAGGGTAGCTTTATATCCTCCCTCTCCCCCCCCCCCCCCGCCCACCCTCTCTGTCTGGTGGAGAAAATATTTATCATTTACACTTCATTAATATTGTTAACCCTGGCTTTATGTGGCTAGAAAATTGTCTAAGCCCAAAGCTTATATAGAGGTCAGGCTGAACTCAGAGACACTCCAGGGAAGCATGATAGTTGGAAGGAATGCTTAGATCCTATCCAGTGCTTGTTTTGAGTCTGCTTAGGCCTTGTTTCAGGTCCAACCAAAATTTTGGGTTCCCTAAATTAGTTTGACTTACCTTTTAATATATACTTCAAATTGTCCTTCTTTTGGAGACAACTTACTGTCTCTAAATAAGGCCAATCAGACAAATGTCCTTATACTTTTTTTTTTTTTGGCAGGGCAATGAGGGTTAAGTGACTTGCCCAGGGTCTTTTTCTTTCTTTCTTTTGTTCCAGGGCAATGAAGGCTACAGCTGGTAAGTGTCAAGTGTCTGAGGCTGGATTTGAACTCAGGTACTCCTGAATCCAGGGCTGGTGCTTTATCCATTATGCCACCTAGCTGCCCTAAATGTCCTTATACTCTTGTCTGAAATCTGTATAACCTTACAAAGACTCATGAAGGGAGCCGAACCATCTTTCCAGCTCTCTTTCTACCAAACAACCTAATAAATTACTTTTTTAAACTATTTCAGATTTGGGGGCTCATTCTTATGATTAACAGTCTCTATTCTATGTGTGGGCATATGTATTCTATATATACTATGCATATATATATTATGGTACATAGCATATGTGTATGTATATATAGATACACTATAGTATATATACCATATAGTACTATATACTATAGTGTGTGTATATACACACACAAACTGTGGGGACCAATTTTTAATAGCTAAGCGGCTCACCACAATATTGGGGCAAGGAAGGAGACCGGCAGCCTCCCTCAAAACAGAACAAGATTTATTTTAAGAAGAACGAACTTAAAAAAAAAAAAACAAACACAAACAGGATCAGTAGGATCAAGGGAAAGGAAATAAAATGGGGAAAGGGAAATTATAATACCTGAAAAAATACTACCGCCCAGGAATCAGCTGAAAATACACAGCAGAATGCCCAATTCTCCTCCCCCAAACCTAGAAACACCCCACACAGTCCCAGCCAATGGGATGGCTGCTCTGACAGTCACATGACTGCCCTCACTAGGCTTCCAATCATTATAATTTTGCCAGGCCCATGTAGGCATCAGCGAGTGGTGATGACGTGAGGTGCCAGAGCCCTGGCAATGGCTACAACCAGTGGGTGGTTTGTGGAGCCCCAGGCCAGTGCACACTGAGGCAATAAAAACCTCAAATAACAATTAATTCTTTACAACGCGCGCGCGCACGCACACACACACACACACACACACACACACACACACACACACATATACACTGTATATAGCCATTGGTTAAACTTCTGTATAAAATCTTTACAATAGATGCCAATGTTATTTCTGTTAAAGCCAATATGAAGGATTCCCTGTAGTTACTGAGATTCTCCAGATGTTCCTGTTTACAAATGACATTGTCCTGATTGCGTCAAGCCCTAAGGCATTGAAAAACTTCTTGGAAGATATTTGCAATCATTCAAAAGAACTTGGCCAGATCATCTACACAAGAAAGACCAAATGGATGAAAAAATGCATATTTCACAAATTATAACATTTAATTGGATAGGCTATAGAGCTTTTCTATCAGTATATCTATCTGAGACAGATGTAATAAATAGACACTGAGGTGGGCACAGAATTAAGTGGGAAAAAGAGAGATTGGACTGCTTCTCTGAAACTGGAAAGTTCCTCTAATGAACCCAAACCTCTCCTGTAAACAAAGTCCATTTTTTAAATACATTTTATCAATATCCTTTGTTTTAAACTTCTCCCCATTTTACAGAGAGTTAATCTTTGTGACAAATAAGGGAAATTTAAAAAAATATTTCAGCAAAACCAACCGCCACATCCCAAAAGTCTGATATTTTATATAGTGCTACATGCTTATAAAGTGGATTTTACTGTAAAGAAAGGAAAAGTTTTCCTCAAATCTCTTCTTTGGGATCAAGCTTGATAATTATAATTTCACAGAATTCAGTTTCAGTTGTTTTTGTTATTGTCCTTTCTTTTTACATCGTTGAGGTCATGTATATTGTTCTCTGGGTTCTACTTTTCTTTGCATTAGGTTATATTTCTTCCCATGCTTCTTTGTATTCATCATGATCATCATTTCTTATAGCTTAGTAGGAAAGAAGGAAACAAGCATTTATTAAGTTGTCCTGTGTGCTAGGCACTAAGTACTAAGTACTTTATAAGTATTACCTCATTTGAAACTCACAACAACCCTGGGAGGTAGGTGCCATTATTATCCCCATTTAACAGATAAAGAAACTGAGGTAGACAAAGGTTAAGTGACTTGCCCCTGGTCACACAAATAGAGTCTCTGACTGGATTTGAACTTAGGTCTTCCTAAATTTAGGCCCAATGCTCCATCCACTGTACCACCTAACTGCCTCATAGTAATATTCCATTCCATTCATTGTTTATCTATTCCCCAGTCAACAAGAATATACTTTATTTTTAGTTCTTTTCTAACAAAAAATGCTACTAAAATATTTTTATGTATATGACTTCTTTCTAGCATTTACCTCCCTGGGAGTATATATTTAGAAATGAGATCTCTGGGTTAATGGCTATGGACATTCTTGTCACTTTCTTTACTAAATTTCTAATTGCTTTCTTGAATAGTTGGATCAAGTCACAATTCCATTAGCAATGCATCAGCATCCTGTCTTTCCAACCCTCATCCAACATTGAATATTCCTATTTCTCATCATCTTTGCCAATCTATGAGGTGTGATGTGTGAGGGCCAAAATTTGATATACAGAGCGTTATTTGGGTGACTCACCTTAATATTGGGGTCCCAAAAATATGAGGGACCTTTTAGGTTCACCCTCCCCTCTGAACTGCCCTTTTTAGATATTTCTCCCAGGCCAATAAGAAGGGAGCTTCTAAGCTTTAGTTCACAAAAGGATCAGATTTTATTACTTGGGAATTAATTAAACAACAAAGGTGAAACTAATAAAAAATCAAAGATAAGGAAATAGGAAAATAGAAATACAGATAAATATTCTTAACTCTAAGCTTAACCTATTCATTGCCCAGACCATTTCTAATTAAGCTAGTTCAAAGGAATTTAGGGTTTTCTGTAATTAACTCACCGAACCTGAAAGTTTACAGTTGCTTGCACCACCAGAGAGAGCTAACACGCACCACCACCACAAGGGCCAAGCACGAAAAAGGCCGAGTCCCAGAAGACACCTAGTGTTCTGGAAGCAGCCTAGCATTTCGGAAGCACCCTCTGCCTCTCTTCAGGGAGTGTTCAATCTTTCCTTCCCCAAAAGGGGAAGGCCTTCAAAAGCTGTCTATGGAGAGTTCTCTAATTTTTACCATAGATGTCAAACCTCAGAGTATTTTTGATCCACAGTTCTCTTATTATTAATGGTTTGGAGCATTCTTTTACATGGGTATTAATAGTTTGAAATTCTTTTGAGAACTACCTATTCCTACCTTCTGATTAAATATCTATCAAGCATTGGAAAAGTACATATTTTTTAATACCAATATTTTACTGGTGTGTTATTTGGCTGAAAGACATCAGGTGCATCTTTCTCTATGGAATTGAAAATTCTATCACCTCAGAAGCAATGGAGAGGCATATGGTGGATGTGAGCATACCTGTAACATATAATCAATGAAGAACCAAGAAAGACATGAGTAAAAGATGCCATTAGAGAAATGTTTGATAGGAAGAGAAGATGGGCTTGTCATATGGCAAAGGTGAGAGATGACAGGTAGACAGCCAGTGCTTTACTGTGTGCTCACAGCGTCAGGAGATAAGGTCTACAAATTAAGGGGAGGACATGGACAAAAGCTACTCAGAATGGGCAGGTGTGGTACACATTAGGGGCTTACTAAATGTTTATTGACCTGTCTTGTGGGCTGTATCTCTGGAGAGAACATTCAGTTTGACAAGCTCACAAATGAATTTTAATTTTTTAGTTCATGAGTGTGTGTATGCATGTATACATATATGCATATGTAACAGTATTATATATGTATATACACACATAATATAATAGGTATCCATTTATATAATATATGTGTGTTTAATACCAGATAAAAATGCTGGCTTATGAAAGGCAGGTTTGCCCTTTTCTTCTCCGTTGCTTAATAAAATTTCAAACTCCACTTCTCTGAAATTCTGCTCCCTTTATCACCTTGTTTTATGTCTGGAGGATATGGTTGACTAATTGGAGCCAGGTTGTCATTGGTAAAACAAAATGAAAACAGAATCAATCATTAGAAAATTCTATCAGAATATTGGTTGCTATTTTCTCTCTAATCAGAATTATTCAGAGAAGTGCTTCTGACCTCCCTTTTCAGGTGACAAAGTTTCTACCCCCAGAGAAAGTTCATTTAAGGCCTTTCCTCAAAGAGTGGCAATGGGAATAAATTTTCTAGCTGACTTCATTTGTATTTTCAGTTTAGATTTGCTGGGCTTCCTGTGCAAACATCTCTCACTTTGCTAAATCTACAGGTTAAAGAAGACCCACAAACTAAAAGAACCTAATTTCTCATGTCTCTGTCTTTTCTTTGGTCTTTGAATATCCAATCAATGACCCATGCAGGTTTTACTGACTCCTCACTCAGACCTGTGGGCAATAATGCCTGTTTACAGTGTTTCTACATTCATCTTTTAAAAATTCTCTTCAAAACCTTCATAGTCCAATTAAATCCCTAGAAATGATGAGACCCAAACTTTAGAGAACAAGATCTCCATCTAGTGGGAGAAAACAAAGTGGCTGCTGCGGTTCCTTGAGACAACAGCATCACGTCAGTAACCCCCAGGAGCAGGAAAGGAAGTAAAAGAAAAGAAGCATCATCCAGTAAGCCCAGGACCAGAAAGAAACCTCAAGAGCCCTCAGTTCTTAATCCATGTGACAGAGAGGGTTTGGAAGGAATCAATCAGCCTTTTCATCTCCTCTTCCCAGAAAGAAAAAAGAGAGAAGTCTAGAGCCTACGCTTGATCCAAACTCTCAGTGGGAAGGAAAATGGAATTTTTTTGTGTGTATATAAGGGAAAAGATGCTAAAGATACCTGATCTCTGACAAATAGACTTACATGTTGTTTTCATAGCCAAAAGGGATCTTAAAGGTTGTCCAGATCAATCTGCTTCCTTTCACAGATGAGGGGGCTGAGGTTCAGGGGATGGGGGGCAAAAGGGCAAAGTGCCTTACTTGCCCAAGCTATGACAGCCTGACCTAGAAGCAGCAGCAGATAGTTCACCGAAAGATGACATTTCATAAGAGTCCTCCACAGGAGAAAGCCTTGGGGAAACCGGCCTTGGCCTTCTCTCCCCATGCTTTGGTAACATATCAGCTCTGCCATTAATATTGCAAGAAGAGCTTAAGCTGGAGCCCTGGGCTGGGTGACATCTGCAAAACCTATTTCTCTGAGGCTCACAAAGCCATTGTGGATAAGCAAACATAGAATGGAAGTGGGGATAAATTGTCAAGCTTTTCCCACCTCCAAGCCTTTGTAAAATGAGGGGGTTTGAAGCCGATGATCTCTGAGGACCTTTCCCCACAAACAATCTATGAGTCTCTGTAGCCAGTGCTCATGGAATAGCAGGTTTCTCCTCTGTGTGATGAGCTTGGGGACATATCCACAGGGATTGAGGATTCTCTTTCCTGCACAGGACATTGAGATGGTGTGGGGATGGGGGGGTTGACATTAATGAGCACGGGGACGGGCAGTATATGTATGCCTATGACTGCGTGAAAAACAATCATTTCTCACACCTGTTCACACTGTGGCCTATAAAGTCCTGGGGTAGCACCAAGCACAACCAGTCCAATCGTTATAAGTGGACAAAGAGACAGGATAGTGCATGGGAAAGAGTGGTGAGCTTGGAGGGAAAAGGCTTGAGTACTGGTTTTAATTCTGTCACTCACCATCTGGGTGACCTGGGGGAAAATCAAATTACTTCTTTGGGCCCAAGTTAAGGGGGTTTGGCTAGATGATCTCCAAGGGGCTTTATCATTCTCTCATTCTGAGGCCCACTTTTTTTTTTTTTAACCTCACAGGGTTTGTTGTAAGGCACAGCTGGAAGAAAGTATTGTACAAATGGAACACATTAAGTGCACTTTAATTCCCTCATGCAATGTTTCATTCACTATAAATCCACTTTCATTTCCATTTTCCTCCAAGGAACATTATGTGACTCAAAGGGTAAGGGCAAAGAGGGTGAAGGCCGGGGAATCCACTGGGTCCAGAAATACCATATGGCTCTATCACACTCACAAAACATTAAAACCTCAAGGAACCTTAGAGATCTGTTCGTTCAGTACCCTTATCTTACAAGACTGAGGCTCTAAGAGTTTAGATAACATAGATATATAGTGGCACAGCCAGGATTAGAACCCAGGTGTCCTGAGTCATAGTTCAGTGTTCTTTCGATGACTTTTATTTTTCTTTTCAGGGCAATGAGGGTTAAGTGACTTGCCCAGGGTCACACAGCTAGTAAGTGTCAAGTGTCTGAGGTTGGATTTGAACTCAGGTCCTCCTGAATTCAGGGCCAGTGCTTTATCCACTGTGCCACCTAGCTGCCCCCCCCCCCGTGTTCTTTCTATACATACATACATACATACACACACACACACACATATGGATTGCTATACTGTGGATATGTCTCTGGAGAACTGAACAGGGCAGTATATGGTAGGGTCTAGACTCTCTCCAGGGATCTGTAAATACCAAATACTCCTTTTTCCATATAATGGGAAGAGCAGCATGATATTAGAAACAGGTAAATGTTGCCCTGATTTTTAAAAAATATGGAGTCTATAAAAATATTTACAGCTATTCTCTTTCTTATAGAAAGAAGAAGAAAAGAAGGCTAAGGGGGTGAATATTAATTGAGAAATGGTTGAGGAAATGTGTTACATTAATGTAATAAAATATTAATGTAATCAGATATCACTGAACTGTAAAAATGGATGGAGAGATGGTTTCAGAGAAACCTGGTAAGACTTTTATGAAAGGATGTGGAGTGAAGTGAGCAGATCTGGGAGAACAATTTATACAATAACATCATATTGTAAAGACAAGCAACTTTAAAAGACTTAAGAATTTTGATTAATGGAATGACAAACCCTGATTCCAGAGGACTGAAGATGAGGATCTAATATCCCTCTCCCGAAAAGGAAGTGATAGATTGAAATGACAGAATGATACACATATTTTTTTGATATGGCCAATGAAAAAAATTAATTTTGTTGGCCATATATGTTACAAAGGTTTTGTTTTCCTTTTGTGTGTCTGTGGGGGAACCTAGAATTAGGGCTACCACCCCAAAGAAAGAAAGAATAAAAAAGAAAAAAAAGAAGGTCATTGAAATGCACACAAGATGAGAGAAGGGTTTATTATCTCCAGGACGAGTCAGAAAAATAATAAACTGGGCAGCTAGGTAGCACAGTGGATAAACACCGTTCCTGGATTTTGGAGGACCTGAGTTCAAATCCGGCCTCAGACACTTGATACTTCCTAGCTGTGTGACCCTGGGCAAATTGCTTAACCCTCATTGCCTCACCAAAAATAAAATAAAATAAAATAAAATAAAATAAAATAAAATAAACTGTCCCTGGACTCAAAGAGTAGTGATAAACTTTGGTTGGGGTACTTTAAACCATGAAATTAACATAGGAAGGAAATAGGCTTCTTGGACCTGTACAGAAAGCTCAGGCAATGGCACAATGAATAGAGTGCTGGGCTTAGGATCAGGAACACTCGAGTTCAAATATGGCCTCAGACATTTATTAGCTGTGTGACCCTGGACAAGTCACTTGGTTTCTGCTTGCCTCAGTTTCCTCATCTGTAAACAGAAATGATAATAGTACCCACCTCCCAAGGTTGTTGCAAGGATTACATGAGATATGTGTATAGTAGTTAGCACAGTGCCTGGCACATAGTAAATGCTATATAAATGTGTGCTATTATTATTCTCGACTAAGCTCCTGTACTTGATAAGTTTTCATGGCCCAGGAGGATTTCAGCATCCTTGACATGAAATGATATAGTCTGTATTTGAGGAGATGCTCAAGGCTCATTTTGCAGCAAATGGAACATAGCTCATTGATGCTGAAATGAGATGAAGAGTCCCCTTGATGCACAAATCTGTTCCTAATGCTATGTCAGGTTAAGGTTGTGTATGGTTCCTAACCTTTTTAATTTCAAAGACCATTCCTAGAGGGTAAAAGAGACACCCACTCACACCACTATTCCTATTCAATTCAACAAACCTTTACTGAAGACTGTGATTTGTAAGGTATACTTCTAGCCAGGGAAACTGAAGACTTAAGAATGACTTCCCTTCTCTTCCTACTCATCTCCCACCCCTTTCATATGACACTAACTCTGGTGTGCTCCTGAACTGACAAAGAATTTTCAGGGGGCTTAAAGGCTGGTAAGACAACAGGCACACAAGAAGGGAGCTAAGAGAGGGAAGGGAGCAGGAGAAGGAAGGGGAGAAGAGAATTGAGAACGGGAGAGGGAAAGAGTAGATGGACCATAATCCATCCTCTTTCTTTCTTCTTTCTTTCTTTCTTTTTTTTTTGTGAGGCAATTGGGGTTAAGTGACTTGCCTAGGGTCACACAGCTAGTAAGTGTCAAGCGGCTGAGGTCGGATTTGAACTCAGGTCCTCCTGACTCCAGGGCCAGTGCTCTATCCACTGCGCCACCTAGCTGCCCCATCCTCTTTCTTTAAATGGACTGTTGGATTAATTCTTGGATAGTCCTGAACATAAAGAAGTTGTCTTGTCCCAGAGAAAAGAGACCATCTCTACACAGCCTGAGGTAGACTGGACCTGACTGGAGTTTGCTCCCAAAGTGAGCCTGGTGCCTCAAGGTCCTGTGCCTTATGGGTGATGACACCACAGTGATGGCACCAAAGGATGTGTATACAGGCCCCCAAAACACAAGCACTGTAGATACATGCACACTGGGACTCTATCCACTCATATTTCTATCCTACACTGACTATATTTACTCTTCCCAAATTCTCTGATCATTGACAAATAAATTGGTACCTTGCCAATACTTAAATGATTTGCTCTGACTGTTTTTTTCTTTCTTTCTGGGATGCTTGGTGGAAGGAGGGGAGAAATGGGAGCTGAGTAGATCAGGTGGTGGCAAGGTTTTCAAAATGAGCTCTAGCAGGAAAATGAAAGCAACCGAGGAGATAATAAGCAGGAGAGGAAGATCCCTCAGTGACTTGCTTTATTCTGCAAGAGCTCCCCAACCTTGATAAGAGTCTTCCTTTTGCTCCCTCTCTCTTTGGCAGGAGCAGCAGCAACAGCAGCCTCAGGAATGGCATTTGCTTCCTAATTTCTCATTATCTGGGTGGCAACCCAGTATGAACCATAAACTCTAAGGGGTCTGTAAGGGCACAGTGACCTAAGCATTGGGTCACAATTCCCTTTTTTCCATTTATCTGCAGCTCATTGAACACCCTATCCCTGTTAACTTCCTGGAACTGAGGGGCAGATGCTGGGCTAGGAATGGGGGTGGTACATTGGGAAGAAGAAATAATTGTGTTCGATGCATTCTATTCTAACTATGTGCCTAGTGGATATTACCTTGCTTTTCCTAATCTTGTTGAATTATTTTTCATTTGGTCATGACATGAAATAAAAGTGATTTTTGTAATAACTGGATCTAAGAGAAAGCAACTGCCAGAGAATGGGGACAAAACAGACAAAGAAACTAAGTAGGCAAAAGGGTAACAAGAAGGCAGTGTTAGGAGATCAAAATCTCAATTGTGAGACTAGGCTCTGTACTCCTCTCAAAAAGGAAAAGGACTCATAAAGCAAGAGATTCAAGTTTTGAGATGAGCTTAAGTAAGGTGTAATTTCCCTGAAATAATGTCAGGACATGGTCACATGAGGCAATCTGAGTGGAAGAGGACTTAGATGGGAGGAGGATATGCAAAACCAATGGATTGAGAAATACTCTAAATTGATTGGATGTTAAGAAGTTGAATAATTATGTAAACAGGTTTTCTAAATTTTCCCTTTCAGGATCAGATTGTAATTCTCTAGTAACTGGCCAATGATGAACATGGGAGGGACTTAACATGTGTTACAGAATAGGATAAAAGGAACTTGCACACTCCTATTCTTTGCAGCCACTTGCTACTACACTGAATCACTGCTCAAGGTACCTTTCTCATGAGAAAGAAATAAAAGTGCTTTTGACTCTTTGTTGCTGAGTTCGGGAAAATTATTGAATAGGGCTCACTTTCCTCTCATCAATGATCATGTTAGAAGTATAATACCTTCTCCAGAATGCTTAACATACACTCATGGGTTGGGTCCCCAGAGGGTGGATGTTACTTTGGGTTCTAATGGTAATTCTGTGGGTATAGCTCACCAGCCATTAACTCTTAGCATAAGCTCTTACTAAGAAGACATATTGAAAACAGTAGCTACAAAACACTCCCCTCCCAAGTTACCTGGAAGCAGGCATGCATGAGAAATTATATATAATATAATATAATATAATATAATATAATATAATATAATATAATATAATATAATATAATATAATATAATATAATATGTATGTATGCATGGTACACATATGGCCAAGGCAACTCATAACTTCTGGGGCTATAGGGCCTGGAAATCCTGATTATTTTTCTAGGATCTTTATGCAGCTCCCTTTAGGTACAATATCTCCTCTGTCCAGGTTGCTTCTTCCCAGAGTCTGCTCTTCTACTTAGAGGACTCTTTTCTCTGCTGCCAGGGGCTCAATTCCTCAAAGTTGCTTGTACCCTCGAGTGACCATCTCTTCACATCATTGTATGTTTGGAGTGTGAATCTCTACTCCTTAAGGGTCACAGTTAGTCTCCTGTCAGGAAACTAACTCCATTTCAAAGTGGCTGAGAAGAGAGAGGAAAGAAAAGCCACTTCCTCCCCTTCAAGAGTGATTCTCTATCAGGAAAGATTAAATCGCTCAGGGAAGGGGAAGAGAAACAAGCATTTATTAAGCTCCTACTAAGTGTCAAGCACTGTCCTAAGGGCCTTACAAATATTATCTCATTTGATGATAATAATATAATGATATATTGTATATGTTCTAAGAACTGCATTTAGCTGTTTACAATTATTATCTCATTTGATCCCTACAATAACTCTGGGATGTAGGTACTATTATTATTTCAATTTTACAGATGAGGAAACTGGGGCAAATAGAGGTGAACTAACTTGCCCAGGGTCACACAGGTAATAAGTGTCTGAGACTGGATTTGAAGTCAAGTCTTCCTGATTCCAAAGCCAGTGCTTTATCTACTGCACCATCCAGTTGCTTACTTTGCTTATTTTTTAAGTTAAACTGTTGAAATCTTGAATCATTAGGACAGGATGTTTCCCTCTGGGCACTGCTAGATACCATGACTGATGGAGGAAGGGGGAAATAAATTCCCTCTTCCACCTTACCCCTACAAGGGTTGTTTTTTTTCTACCCATAAAACATTTTCAAGTCTGTTCCCCTTAAAATTTTCCCTGGCTTAACTACTTAAAGCCTCCAGAGAGATTGGTTCATTTGTCTCCTCAATCATGAGGCTCTCTTCTGAATAGCTCAAGGAACTTGCTCATAGCTCCTCATAAAGATATGACCTCAATTTTATCATTACATAACTTGTTACCACCTTGACTAAACCCTGTGAGATATCAGTAGAGCCTGGGGCAGGAATCACATTCCCTCCAACCTCACCCAAGTGGAGGACTGTTTCTGCATATATCTGCCCCTTTCCTACCATCTGACATTCCATACTCCAGCAGAAATGCCCATGCCCCATTAACTTCCACTTACCTCAGCTCTTCCCTGAAGGAGTGAAGATACATATATAAGAGAAGCCTCTCTCACACACTGTACACTGTGCCAACTGTAGCGCCTTCAGTCTCCCGACTCATGGCATCCTTTTCTTCTTCCTGTACTGCCAACAGCACATACCAACCTTCCACTCAGGTATCAGATGGATATTCTCATTGCCTACTTTGCCAGGTTGTATCAGGAAACTTCTAAAATTTGAAGTACTACTTAATAACATTCTATTACCGTATTATTCTGCTATCCTTCTGTCCCTATTCAGTGTCTGAAATGGCACAGGATAAAATAGGCTGCCATCTCACATTTTTCTTCTTTAACTCTTTCAGCTGACACAGAAATCTAATCACATGGCCAAATTCCTGAAGTTTTACTCATGTCCTTGCAACAATCCCAACTCCTACAGGAAACCTTTTCCAATCCCAATCCCCCTTAAATCTGGTGCCTTCCCCCTACTGATTATTTTCCAGTTTATCTTATATGTGTCTTATTTGTTCATAGTTGTTTCCATGTTGTCTCCACCATTAGACTGAGATCCTGGGGAGCAGGTTCTGTCTTTTGCCTTTCTTTATGACATATACTAGGTGTTTAATAAATATTTTGGTGCAGCTAGGTGGCACAGTGCATAAAGTGCCAGGCGTGTTGAATAGAACACTGGGCTTGGAATCAGGAAGACCAGTCTTCCTTAGATCAGATCTGGTCTTAGACATTTACTAGCTGTGGGACTTTGGGCAAATTACTTAACCCTGTTTGCCTCAGTTTCCTCATCTCTAAAAATGAGTTGGAGAAGGAAATGGCAAGTCCCTCCAGTTTCTCTGCCAAGAAAACCCCAAATGAGGTCATGAAAAGTTGGACACAACTGAAAACAACTGAACAACAGCAAATAAATATTGATTGAAACATGCACGTAAAGATAGTTTCACTCAATTCATATTATAGACACACTTTTGAACTGGAAGAGATCTTAGAGACGATCTAGTAACCTCTTCCCCTTATTTTACAGATGAGGAAACAGATTCACAGACAACCTCAAGATCCTACATCAGATTAGTGATGGGAGCTATAACCCAGATCTCCTGATTCCCATTTCAGAACACTCCAAGGCACAGATGAACACATTTTTTTCAGTATGTTTCTTGATACATCCTGAAGGCCTGCTCCAGTCTAGACATGTCTTTTGAGCAGAACAGGGAGCAGAATGTCCCTTAGGGAGCTGAACACAACTTGTTCTCTTAACTCTCCTCCGAGTGTCCTTTTTACCATACCATGCTGCCTCCTTATATTTCCAGTATAAATTATACACAACCCACTTTGCCACCTTTTCTCCTTCACTGCATGAACTAACCTTAAAATATTTATCTCCATCCATCAATCGGCAAGTATTTATTAAGCACTCACTGTATTAGGCCTACAGAATAAGTGAAGCTTCTATAGGGCAGGGATTCTACCTATATGGTTTTCTTTATCCAAAGCTAATTGTGGTAGGTATGCAATTAAGAACCTAGAATATGGGCAGGACAATGAGGGTTAAGTGACTTGCCCAAGGTCACACAGCTAGTAAGTGTCGAGTGTCTGAGGCTGGATTTGAACTCAGGTCCTCCTGAATCCGGGGTGGGTGCTTTATCCACTGTGCCACCTAGCTGCCTGAAGATTTTTTTTAATAAAAGTATTTTATTATTTTCCAGTTACATGTAGAGATAGTTTTCAGCATTTGTTTACATATGATTTCCGATTTCAAATTCTTCTCCCTCTCTCCCCTTCCCCAGACAGCAGGCAATCTGATATAGGTTATATATAGAAGATGCTTTTTTTTTTAAGATGTGAGTGACAATCCCAGATTAAAGAGATTTTTTGAGGAAGTAGGAAAAATGAAACCGCTTGTTTTAATAGATGAAAACATCTTTATTATTTTTATTTTAGTCATCTTTGAATAGAAGAAAGCTCAAAGCATGAAGAAGGCACAGGTGTGGGTGTACCATCATGTTTGGGTAACCTTCTACTTGCCAAGGGCTCAGCTTTGTAACTACATCAGGGAAAAGTAGTTTTAAGGAAATCTTTTTCTCTTTTCAAAGCTGACACTATAATTTAATCACATGGTCCATTAGCTACAATCTGTTTCTTGTTTTTAGGATCATTGATTCTCTCATGCAAAGCTCCCTTGATGTTAAGATCACCTTTATGGGAGGCCAGTGTATCCAAAGGGCCTGTATTATTTAGCCACCAATTAGTTGTTGTCCTATTCCACTGTATGGTGCACAGTAAAATGAAACAGGGAAAAATAATGAAGCACTGGGGCGGTTAGGTGGCATGGTGAATAGAGCACTGGGCTTGGAATCAGAAAGGCTCATCTTTATAAGTTCAAAATCTGACTTAGATACTTAGTAGCTGTGTGACCCTAGGCAAGTCACTCAACCCTGTTTGCCTCAGTTTCTTCATCTGTAAAATGATCTGGAGAAGGAAATGGCAGGCCACTCTAGTATCTTTGCCAAGAAAACCCCAAATGGGGTCATGAAGAGTTGGACAGGACTGAAAAACAACTGAACAAAAAAAAAAAATGAAGCAACATTATGGAAGTCCTCTCAGGGTCACATCCTAGGTATAGGATGCTAAGAATCAGGACATGTGGGTTTGAGACTCACTTCTGCCCTTTACTAGCTATTTGACCTTGGCCTAACCCTCTGAGTTAGTCTTAGTTTACTTGCCTATAAAGTGAGACTGTGTGGAGGAGTGTGTGGGCAACCAGCCTCAGACCCAGGAAGGGATGGGGATAAATCCTGCCTCTGACATATATTGTCTGTGTGACCCTACACAAGTCACTTAACCTTTCATTTAAGTGACTCAGGTAGCTCTGTAAGATTCAGAGAAGGTACTGACTTCTGGGTCAGTATAGGGAGCTTTATTACCCAGGAGTTCCTGATACCAGTACAGTCCTTATCCTTTATCATCACTATACTAACAATGGTTCTCAGGAGTTAGCCCTATAAAAACAGAAAAAGAAAATTATAGATTAATTTATTTAACGAATATGAACAGAAAAATCCTAAATAAAA